>NC_080174.1:25727627-26057708 GCF_950295315.1 Erinaceus europaeus | reverse complement strand
GAAACTGGACTACTACTGACTGAAGAGTGAAATTTTTTATTTTTTATATCTATGCTAGTGACTGATTAACTTCATTTCTAAACATTAAAAATTTTTTTTTTTATTTAAGAAACAATTAACAAAACCATAGGGTAGGAGGGGTACGACTCCACACAATTCCCACCACCCAATCTCCATAATCCACCCCCTCCCCTGATAGCTTTCCCATTCTCTATCCCTCTGGGAGCATGGACCCAGGGTCATTGAGGGTTGCAGAAGGTAGAAGGTCTGGCTTCTGTAATTGCTTCCCCGCTGAACATGGATGTTGACTGGTCGGTCCATACTTCCAGTCTGCCTCTCTCTTTCCCTAGTAGGGTGTGTCTCTGGGGAAGCTGAACATTTTTTTAAGTTCAAAGAATATACAAACCATGATCCCACGCTTTTAAGAAACATGATTGAGTCAGTTTATGGTTATTTACTGCTGGATTGTTGGAAAAATTATGATACGTTTTTGCATTGAAAAGCCTAGAAACAATATATCATGTCATTTCAGACAACCCATTAATACCATTAATAGTTGTCAGCAGTACTTATAGAACAGAGAATATATATATATATTAAAATTTATTTTCCCTTTTGTTGCCCTTGTTTTTTATTGTTGTTGTAGTTATTATTGTTGTTGTTGATGTTGTCATTATTGATAGGATAGAGAGAAATGGAGAGAGGAGGGTAAGACAGAGGGGGAGAGAAAGACAGATACCTGCAGACCTGCTTCACCGCCTGTGAAGTGACTCGCCTGCAGGTGGGGAGCCGGAGGCTCACAGGTCCTTGCGCTTTGCGCCATGTGTGCTTAACCCTCTGCGCTACTGCCCGACTCCCCAGAGAATATATTTTTCACTAAACTCAAGAACCAAAAGAAAAAAAAAGTTGGCTTTGGATGCTATTATAATGAATGAAACAGATTCACATACCTACAACAATCTTCAAACCAACGTGCAACATAGTCCCACATATAATAAGGCTCAAAGGAATTAAAAAGAAGGTTGGCAGTTTTAATCAGCTCAGCTGTTTTCTTATTTTCCCTTAATTTACTAAAAAAAGAAAGAGAAAAATTAATAAACATTAACATCTACCTTTTCAAATTTATATTTGAATGCAACACTGTAGGGCAGTACATCTGAATAGTCCCTAGAAAATTAGCTATAAAATCACAACAATTTTTAAATTCAAAGTCTATTATTTTTTTCCAGATTTGTTTTCAAATTTATTTGTATGATCATACCAGAAATTAGCTTTGCATAAGTAACAATAGTTGTGCTTCTAGCAAAAGAATAGAAAGTTCATTTTAAAACTATTTTGAGTGCCTGGCTGTTATTCTGGCACTAAATGCTCTTGTTTCTTTTAGTACATATAAACTGAGTGGTGATTTGATTTCCACAGCCTTGCTCTGAAAGAATTCTTGTCTACCTTATTCTGCTGTTAAATTTAAAAATTCTGAAATAAAATTATTATTCTCAGTTAAAAAAAAAAACGGTAAGAACTATAAATTGGCATTAGTGAAATTCCAGTCACTATTACTGAAAATTAACTGCTACTTCAAACAAGAATCCTTTTAGCCAATTAACAACCCACTCACCAACCATCTCCTTTCATTCATCCTAACATTTTAAACAATGGTGTTTAAATATAGTAAGGTACATACTGTCAGTGCAACTAGCATGGGGCAATAAAAATTATCAGGCAGAGTACAAAAAGAAATAAAATAGTAGCTAAGTCAATTTAACTTTCAAACAATAATTAGAGGGGTTATGTTTATTACAAATCAAAAACTGTCTTAAAATATTTTAATATATAAAAAATCATACCAGGTGGTATACCAGAATACCTTATACCATTGTATTCTCTCTCTCTCTCTTTCATATATATATATATATATATAAACTTTTAAAACAATAAAAGTATGCTGACAAGAGTCCTACTTACCATTATAATGTGACAAAGATTCCTAGAGTACAATTTATTTTACATAACTTGTGTTTCATTAGTATTGTCTTTTTAGTGAGACTTAGCAAACAGCTTGGCTCTCCTATAGCATACTTTTTAAAGTTTATAGATACTTGTCAGTATCTATAGCTGAACCAGAGGACAGAATATACCAATGTCATATGATCTGTTAAAGATATGTGTGTGAGTATATATATACTTTGACTTTGATTATCTTTTTTCAGATACATCTGTTAGACAGATGTAACCACAACTTGAAAGAAAAATTCTTCAAAGAAGATCTTATGTCCTTTGAGTCACTTAAACTCTGTGTTCAAATCATTCCTTGGTCTATAGTTACCAAGAGATACTATACCATGTAAAAATAGGCCTGATAACTAAGAAAAATACAAATCACCTTATCAATTTATATTTGGCAGTTAATCTCCTATGTGTTTGATCTTGTGAATGAATTCCCAAGAATCTGCATCTTCAGATTACCTGCTAAAATATAGTTTCCTAAACTGGCTAAGACTGAGAATTAACCCTGAAATGTAATGGCTATATTATATAGCCGTAAGGTTGTGACTTTCTATTAAAAAGGAACAATGCAGATTAATTATTAAAGCTTATATTAACAAAATAAAGTGATATTTTAAATCAAATGTACTTATCCAGAACAGAAACTTCACAGGCCAGTTTCTATGATTATGGACTAATGAAAAGATCTTTTTGTTATTTCTTATTATTCTGGTAATCCACCTGCTTAGTTGGGCATGATCCTTGCTGAAGGGAGGCTCCATCTGAAGATTCAGTTCTGCTTTGCATTGAGAATACAATGTTCTAAACACTTCAATGAGGACATCTTCCAGAATTACTGGTCCTAAAATTAATATATATATGTATATAAGATAATAATTATTGGGGACAGGGGTAAATAGCATAATAGTTATGCAAACAGACTGTCAAGCCTGAGGCTCCAAAGTCCCAGGTTCAATCCCCTGCACCACCATATACCAGAGCTGATCAGTGCTCTGGTAAAAAAAAAAAAAAGATAATAATCATCGCGAATTTGACTACCTAAAAAATTGGTCTGAACGCGGTATTTTTAAACCAACTTTTTTTGGTCATTACTGGGGCTTCACAGGTACAAGTTTGTTTTTTTTCTTTTTTCAGATACAAAGAGACAAGAGGGTGGGGGTAGATAGCATAATGGTTATGCAAACTGCCTCTCATGCCTGAGGTTCCGAAGTCCCAGGTTCAATCCCCTGCCCCAACATAAGTCAGAGCTGAGCAGAGCTCTGGTAAAAAATAAAAAAATAAAAGAGACCAGAGACAGAGAGATAAGGAAAGACCACACAACTGAAGCTTCCTCCAACTAAGTGGTTATTGGGTTCCAAAACAACCATTAAAAAAAAATTGTTTCAATATGGGATGATACTACTCTCAGGCAGAAGTTGAAAAACAAGATCAGAAGAGAAAACACAAGTAGAACCTGAACTGGAGTTAGTGTATTGCACCAAAGTAAAAGACTCTGGTGTGGGTGGGGGGGAAGAGTACAGGTCCAAAAAGGATGACAGAGGGGGCTGGGTGGTAGAGCACTTGGTTGAGTGCACATATTACAATGCGCAAGAACCCAGGCTCGAGTCCCTGGTCTCCACCTGCAGGGGGAAAGCTTCACGAGTGGTGCAGCAGTGCAGCAGGTGTCTCTCTGTCTCTCTTCCTCTCTAACCCCCCTTCCCTCTTGGTCTCTGGCTGTTTTTATCCAATAAATAAGTAAAAGTAATTTAAAAAAATGTTTTAAAAAGGATGACAGAGGACATACTGGGGGTTGTACTGTTATGTGGAAAACTGAGAAATGTTATGCATGTATAAACTTTTGTATTTACTGTTGAATGTAAAACATTAATCCCCCAATAAAGAAATCTAAAATAAAATTGTTTCAAAAACTAAGCTAAACTGCACATTTTGAAACACTAACATCAAAACAGTAAACAAAACTGAACAGAGGGGGCATGTGGTGGTGCACCTGGTTAAGTGCACAAGTTACAATGCACAAAGACCCAGGTTTGAGCCCCCAATGCCCACCTGTAGGAGGAAAGCTTCCTGAGTGGTGAAGCAGGGCTGTAGGTGTCTCTCTGCCTCTCTCCCTTTCTATTATTCCCTTCCCTCTTGATTTCTGGCTGTTTCTTTTCTCCTTAAAAGATTGCTGAGTCAGTGGGGGTAGATAGCATAATGGTTATGCAAAAAGACTCAGGTTATGTCTGAGTCTCCAACGACCCAGGTTCAATCCACTGTACTGCCATAAGCCAGAGCTGAGCAGTGCTCTGGTAAATAAGTTAAAAAAAAACAAGAAAAAGAAGATTCCTGAGTGAGGGACTAGATGGTAGCACACTAAGTTGAGCACGCATGCCACCATGTACAAAGGCCCAGATTCAAGTCCCTGGTTCCTACCTGTATGGGGGAAGCTTCATGAACAGTGAAGCAGTGCTGCAGGTTTTAGTCTCTCTCTTCTTTATCTATTACCTCTTGATTTTTCTCTGTCTCTAGCCAATAAATAAATATACAAGTAAATATATTTCAGAAGATTCCTGAATTTTGTCTACTACTACATAATAGCTAAAATAAACTCCCAAAGCCAGTGATAAAATTCATGTTATTTTAAGAGCTGGTGTGAGGACCTGTGTATATATTTAAAGCATATATATATACATAAAAAAATAAAATAAAAATCGGGAGTCGGTGGTAGTACAGTGGGTTAAGCGCATGTGGAGCAAACTAGCATCAATATCCCGGTTCGAGGCCCTGGCTCCCCACCTGCAAGGGAGTCACTTCACAGGTGGTGAAGCAGGTTTGCAGGTGTCTATCTTTCTCTTCCCTTCTCTGTCTTCCCCTCCTCTCTCCATTTCTCTCTGTCCTGTCTAACAATGATGACATCAATAACAACAATAATAACAAAAATAGAAAAGCAAGGGCAACAAAAGGGAAAATAAATAAACATAAAAAAGAAAAAAATTGCATACAAGTAAGCAAAGTTATATACTCTATTACATTATTTATTACTAATATTTATGTGGTTTCTTTTAAAAAAAATTCCTTATTGGGGGATTAATGTTTTACATTCAACAGTAAATACAATAGTTTGTACATGCATAACATTTCTGTTTTCCACATAAAAATACAACCCCCACTAGGTCCTCTGTCATCCTTTGGACCTGTACTCTTCCCCCCAACCCATACCCCAGAGTCTTTTACTTTGGTGCAATACACCAACTCCAGTTCAGGTTCTACTTGTGTTTTCTTTTCTGATCTTGTTTTTCAACTTCTGCCTGAGAGTGAGATCATCCCATATTCAACCTTCTGTTTCTGACTTATTTCACTTATCATGATTTCTTCAAGCTCCATCCAAGATGGGCTGAAAACAATGAAGTCACCGTTTTTAATAGCTGAGTAGTATTCCATCGTGTATATATACCACAACTTGCTCAGCCACTCATCTATGTGGTTTCTTAATTTCAGTTCCAGGTACCATAACTAACTTCCCGAGAAAGCTAATAAGTAGGAAGTATGCAATGGAGAAAGGGAGAGGGAACAAACAGGTGGTAGCGCACTTTACCAGTGCAATGCACAAGAAGCAGGGTTCAAGCCCTTGGTCCCCACCTGTGGGGGGAAGTTTCACAAGCAGTAAAATGGTGCTGCAGGTTTCTCTCCTCTTCACCCTCTATCTCCTCTCTCTCCCTCCCCCCTACCCCTTCTCTATCTCTACCTACGCTCTCAATTCCTGTTTCTATACTAAGTAAGTAAATAAGTAAAATATTTTTAAAAAAGAAAACGGAAGGGGGACAAACAAAGCATAAGACTGGGGAGAATAGTTCAACTTGTTACAGCACAGGATTTGCAAGCTAGAGTTCTCAGGTTCAAATCCTAGCACCATCATAATCCATGCACAGGGATCTAGGTTCAAGCCCCTGCTCCCCACCTGCTGCGGGTAAGCTTCAAAAGGGGAGAAACACGTCTGCAGGTCTTTCTCTCTCTCACTCTGTCCCCTGCCCAATTTCTCTCTGTTCTAATTAAAATAAAAAAAAAAAATGGTCACCAGGAATAATGGATTTGTTGTTAATGCCCGAGTCTTAGTGATAACCACAGTGGCATAAAATAAAAGTAAAAAGAGCTTAGATACTATCTTTTAAATATTCCTTTTCCAGAGACAGGAGATATCTCACCCAGTAAGGCACACACTTTTGGCATGAGTAAATTCCGGGGTGTGAGTCCCTCGCCACCATGAGAACCTGAAGGGGGAAGTTTCTAAGCAGTAGAGCAGTGCTCTGGTGACTCTCCATACCCCACTATCAAGAGAAAATAAAGTGCGCCAGGAAAAGAGGAATCACACATACACTGAGCCCTAGTGACGACCCTGGTGACAGAGTTAATTAATTAATCAAAATAAAATAAGACCTCTTTCCTATCTATATACACAGGATTGGCAAACATATCAATAGAGGTGATTGAATGTACACCTCTATTTCCCTAATGTTGTACAGTGAAATTTAAGTAATAAATTGTTGACAATCTTTTATCTAATGACCACCTCAAGTGGCCAGGTGGTTGAGCACCCAGTAAAGTACACATGTTACTATGTCCCCGGTCCCTACCTGCAGAGAGGAAGTTTCAAGAATGGTGAAGCAGTGCTGTGGGTGTCTCTCTTCCTCCCTCTCTATCTTTTCCTTCCCTCCTTCCTCTCGAAGTCAGCAAGAGTGGTGGTGGATTAGTCTTGCAGGTAGTGAGCGAGCCCCAGTAAGCTTAGTGTCAGTAAAACCCAAAACAGACAAACACCACAAAATATATTTTTCTAAGTAATAAACTTATCTTGTTTTTATCATGGAACAATAAAAAACAACCACATGTAAACTTGTGATCCCAGAGAGAATATATTACCTAGTTCCGGTTTGTCCAGTAAACTGATTAAAATACGAAAAGGTTTTAGGTCTTGCATTAAAGTACTCTCTTCTCCAAATCCATTCATTTGTAAGATCCCCACCATTGCCTTAAAAAAGAGACAGAATTACACTAGTCATTTAAGAAAACAGAATTAAAGGGTTTTTTTAAAAATAATTAACAAATTTTTTTATTATCTTTATTTATTGGATAGAAACAGACAGAAATCGAGAGGGAAGGAGGAGATAGACAGAGTGACACCTGCATCCCAGCTTCACCACTCGCAAAGTTTTTCTCCTGAAGATGGGGGCCAGGGACTCGAACCTAGTTCCTTTCACACTGTAATATGTCGCTCAACCAGGTGCTCCACCACCGGGTCCTAGAATCAAAGTTTTTTTTTTTTCTTAAATATATTTTTAAAAAATAACCATATGTAAAGAGTGTTTGAATCCCTATTATTTTTTCTGAAAGGAAACAGTGCTGTTTTTCTAGCAAGAGAAAGTAAAAAAAAAAAAAAAAAGGGGAGTCGGGCTGTACAGCACAGCGGATTAAGCGCAGGTGGCGCTAAGCTCAAGGACCGGTGTCAGGATCCTGGTTCGAGCCCCCGGCTCCCCACCTGCAGGCAGGTCCCTTCACAGGCGGTGAAGCAGGTCTGCAGGTGTCTGTCTTTCTCTCCCCCTCTCTGTCTTCCTCTCCTCTCTCCATTTCTCTCTGTCCTATCCAACAACGACATCAATAATAACTACAACAATAAAACAACAAGGGCAACGAAAGGGAATAAATAAATTAAATAAATTTAAAAAAAAGGCTTACAAAAAAAATTTTAAAAAATGTTATTAGGATGGGGGTATGGATCGAACTCCAATGCCCATGTTCAGCGGAGAAGCTATTACAGAAGCCAGACCTTCCCACTTTCTGCAACCCATAAAGAATTTTGTTCCAATATCTTATGGCATCAAAAGAATGTACCTGAAATTAGGACATTTGGATATTGACAGTTTTAGTCACCGTTACCCTGATGTTTTCTCTCTTAGAAATGAATGTATTCTGATCTTTGTCTATGTGTAACCACCTATTATTTTGTCTGAACAATGTTATGTGATGCGTACATTTTACAAATAAACACTCCTTAAAGCTTGGGATGAATGGGGCACATATTTGACACTGTACTTGATAGGGAAGTCATGTGTGTGTTCCCACCTGACCATTTCTGATCAATTATATGGTGACTGGCTGTGGTTGCTTTCTCTCTACTCAGGGCTGTGGCAACTAGCTAACGTTCTCCACTTGTGCATTTCTCAATAAGCTCCAACTTTGATAGTGGCAGACAAGTGAAAATTATGCAACTATGTTTTAAGAAAGCCATGTAAACAAAATCAAAAAATTATTTGAACTTACAAAGAAATAAGTCTGATTTCATTATAGACAACTGCTCACTATCAGCGTACTTACGAAGTATATAAGTTATAACTATGAATTAATTCAATTAAGGCAGGATCTTATCTTACCCTTTATACAACTTTAGTGGTCAGGAAATTAGACAAAAACAAAACAGAAACACTTATTACCTGAACCAACAATTCCTTTGAAAAGGTAGTGAAATAGTAAGTGGCATGTTCTTCAGGATTACTGTGTCTTGTACTTCTGGGTCCTATGATAGCACCGTTGTTATCAAAACCTCCATGGAAAACAAATTGCAAAATAAATTTAAATGGAATTCTTAAAACAGGTGTTCACCAAATACTAAAACAGCAAATATCTAAAAACAGTACTAAACACTTACCAATTAGTTGCCCAGTCAATGTCAGCAAGAGAGATCATTTTAGATAGTTTAATATGGGAAGCCAAATCTCAAGAACAGTGAAATAACTGAAGATTCAGAAAATCCAAGATAAATTATTTTGTGTCCTCTCACTCTAGACAGTAAGGAGTTGTGAAGAAAGTTTAAACACTCATAAAATGTACTGAAGAACAAAGTGTACACGATGCTATATTGCCTTAGTGGGAGTCTGGTATCATGTGTTTTGTGACTTCAGAGTTAGAAATTATGTCATTATTTTGATTATAAACTAATTTTTCTTTATCTATGTACTTGTAGTATAACCACCGCAACTTATCTGAGGAAAAAAAAAAAACTTGTCTAAAGGAGTATGACTTATAGATTAAAATAATACCTCCGACTAAAAGACATTTGGATTTTCTTCACCTAATACATAATACTGTTGTATGGCTTATTTAAAGAAAATTGTAGTGTCTTCAATTTGAATATACACACAACTTAGTAATGCTTATAAATAGCACTTTTTCCTCCAAATTTTTCTACCTACTGCCACACACGTCAAGTACCTACCGAGAAGCCAAGCATAAAGCCTTCGGTTCAGGGACATATCTCTCCTTAGTACTACATGAAGGGCTGCAGACAAGATCCTGATCATATCTGGTCGAGTGGCCTAAAAAAGTCCAGAATGTGATGGTTTGCATTTGTGCTAAATCACACGTAAATATTTTTTTGGTCCTCAGAAACAATAAGACCTTGCAACATGTTCAAAACTTCAAGGCTTATAACCTGTACATTGTACTATAATATTTGATATTTCTTTTTCAACTTCTGAAGCACTTTACTGAGGGAATGCTGATTGAGAGAATCACTGGCATGAGGATCCATTTCCAAATCGCCTCAAGGTTAAGTGTCAGTATATCTATCTTGAACACAGGAATTACTTCCATATTACAGGTTAGGAAATAATTAAAAGAAGAAAACAACAAGGGAAACAACAAGGGAAAATAAATAAATATTTTAAAAAATTTAAAAAATAATTAAAAGAATGAGATATTACAGCTATTTATCTGTCTAGCAGAAACTATCATTGAACTATTTAAAATTCCAATTTAAAGTTCTTCATAGTATCTATTTTTGGTCAAATCTGACACAAAATAAAAAAATGAAAATGGGGCAGATACAAAAAAACTATGCTGGGGTGGGAGAGACAGCATAATGGTTATGCAAATAGACTCTCATGCCTGAGGCTCCAAGGTCCCAGGTTCAATTACCCAAGCAACATAAACCAGAGCTGAGAAGTACTTTGATAAAATATATATATGCCTTTGTATTTCAAATTCATATTCCTGCATGTGGACTATATTTTCTTTTTTTGTTGTTTATGGACTACAAGTTCTTTTAGAAATTCACTATCTTCATGAATGCCACCATTTAAAAAAAATATTTACTTATTTACACTGCAGGAAGTGGGGAGACCTGCATTCCTGAAGCTCCGCCCCCCTCCCCCCCCAGGTAGGGGCCTGGGGTTTGAACTTGGATTCTTGTGTACTGTAGCATGCGCAATCTACTAGGTGTGCCACCTCCTTTGATTTAGTTTTTAACCCTTTAAAAGGTACACAAGTTACAAAAAAAATTGTTCATAATAAGACAAAGATGTTATTTGCCTTTTCTACTGTGTTGAAATTTACTGATTATTGTTTCTCTCCTCTCCTCTCCTCTCCCGGATCAACTAGGAATACCAAAGGAGACCACCCGGACCGAAACACGACAGGACTAGAATGACCACAGAAACCCAGTAAATCACCCGTGAGTACAAACACGCGTGGCTGGTGACAGAGAGAAGAGAGGGGCCTAAGGAGAGATTAAGTGACTGCTAACAGTTCGACAGTCTGTCAGTGGAGACACCACCTCCAGTCTGCTCCACCAACAAGGGGACAGCTGAAGGGAGGAAAGGACTCCCCAGAGACTCACCAAGTACAACTCTGAGTCTCCATTGCTACTACCCTCAGAATCTGGAGCAGCAACAGGGAGGGACACCAGGGCACAGAGATCTAACCGGGAAACTCAGGGGAAGACCTATACCTCGGTGGCATAGCTGAAGGGCTGTGAAAGTCTCTTTGCATAACCACTGGATTATCTCTGCCACACCCTGCTTTATCTCTTGGTCAGGAGTCATTGATTAAGCCAAGAAGCCTATTGATAGTTTAAAAGCCCTCAGGCTACCATAGCCTACAGGGGAAAAAAAAAAAAGGCTTTTACACCACTGAACTCCAACTCAGGGATTGAAAAAACTGTTAACTTATATAAAATGGTTAAAACAACAAGAAAAAATAATGGAGACTCGAACCAGGACAAGAGTCCAGCTAAAAGTCCTCCAGAGGGCGAAGCACAAAACAACGAGTTCAACATCCAAACATTAGCTAAGGAAATAATAACAGGAGTGAGTAAAGAATTTGAAAAAATTGTAATCAGAACTGCAGGAACAACAAATGAGAATATGGAAGAAAATTCTAATTATCTCATGGTTATTAGAGAGCTGAAAGCTGAAATTGCTGAGCTAAGAAGGCAACTAGCTGAACAAGCTAAAACAGTATCAGAGCAGGGCAACAAAATAGATGAACTCCAGAAAGCAGTAGAGGGCAGAGAGAATAGAATCAATGAGGCTGAAGACAGAATTAGCAAGATTGAGGATGAATTAGAGACAACTAAAGAAGAAGTAAGAGATCTCAAAAAGAGATTAAGAGATGCTGAAAACAACAACAGAGTCCTATGGGATGACTTCAAAAGAAACAATATACGCATTATTGGCTTACCAGAGGAAGAAAGAGAAGGGGAGGAAGAAAGCGTTCTCCAGGCCATAATAGCTGAAAATTTCTCTAGTCTAGACAACACCAAAGACATAAAGATTCAAGAAGCCCAGAGGGTCCCAAACAGAATTAACCCAGACCTAAAGACACCAAGACATGTCATACTTAGATTGGAAAGGAATAAGGATAAAGAAAGGATCCTCAAGGCTGCAAGAGAAAAACAAAGAGTCACCTACAAAGGAAAACCCATAAGATTAGCAGCAGACTTCTCCATACAAACACTACAGGCCAGAAGAGAATGGCAAGATATCTATCGAGTGCTCAATGAGAAAGGCTTTCAGCCAAGAATACTATATCCTGCTAGATTGTCATTCAGACTAGATGGAAGCATCAAAACCTTCTCAGACAAGCAACAGTTGAAGGAAGCAACCATCACCAAGCCTGCCTTGAAAGAAGTTCTGAAAGGTTTCCTATAAACAACCAGACCACCACAAATAGAACACATATCAAAACACTCTAAAACTCTACAAGAATGGCGTTAAAATATCTTCAATCTTTGATATCAATAAATGTCAATGGCCTGAATTCACCTATTAAAAGACACAGAGTAGGAAGATGGATCAGAAAACACAACCCAACAATATGTTGTCTACAGAAAACTCACCTAACGCAACAAGACAAACACAGACTTAAAGTGAAAGGATGGAAAACTATCATTCAAGCCAATGGCCCACAAAAAAAGGGCAGGAACAGCTATTCTCATATCTGACATGATAGACTACCCTATGATCCTGCAATTCCTCTCCTGGGGATATATCCTAAGGAACACAACATATCTATCCAAAAAAAATCTGTGTACACATATGTTCTTGGCAGCACAATTTGTAATAGTCAAAACCTGGAAGCAACCCAGGTGTCCAACAACAGATGAGTGGCTGAGCAAGTTGTGGTATATATACACAATGGAATACTACTCAGCTGTAAAAAATGGTGACTTCACCGTTTTCAGCCAATCTTGGATGGACCTTGAAAAAATCATGTTGAGTGAAATAAGTCAGAAACAGAAGGATGAATATGGGATGATCTCACTCTCAGGCCAAAGTTGAAAAACAAGATTAGAAAAGAAAACACAAGTCGAACCTGAAATGGAATTGGAGTATTACACCAAAGTAAAAGACTCTGGGGTGGGTGGGTGGGTGGGTGGGGAGAATATAGGTCCATGAAAAATGATGAATGAAATAGTGGGGGTTGTATTGTTGAATGGGAATCTGGGGAATGTTATGCATGTAAAAAAAAAAAAAAAAAAGAAGTAGAAACGCAAAGCAGAAATTGACTGAGTTTGGAGTATGGCACCAAAGTAAGAAAGCAGAAGTACACTAGAGTTTGCAGTGAGTACCTCCCTAACACTTCCTCTCCACTTTTCCAAGCTTTGGGACCAGGATTGTTCAACAATTTGTTTGGCTTTGTATGTTAACTCTCTTTTCAGTCACCAGGTTCCAGGTGTCATCAGGATGCCGGCCAGACTTCCCTGGATTGAAGACACCACCAATGTGTCCTGGAGCTCAGCTTCCCCAGAGACCCATCCTACTAGGGAAAGAGAGAGGCAGACTGGGAGTATGGACCGACCAGTCAACACCCATGTTCAGCGAGGAAGCAATTACAGAAGCCAGACCTTCTACCTTCTGCAACCCTCAATGACCCTGGGTCCATGCTCCCAGAGGGATAGAGAATGGGAAAGCTATCGGGGGAGGGGGTGGGATATGGAGATTGGGTGGTGGGAATTGTGTGGAGTTGTACCCCTCCTACCCTATGGTTTTGTTAATTAATCCTTTCTTTAATAAAAAATTAAAAAAAAAAAAAAAAGAAATTTACTGATTATCGAATTAACTAAAACTACTGGTTACATCAGAATCAAAAGAAGCAGCAAAGCAGTGACATCCACTACACTTATAGTCATTGTGCTTATTTTTAGCTGATAAGTACATGCAGTAAAATAAAAACAAAGGAGGGGGAAGGTTCAGATCCTGGAACATGATGACAGAGGAGGACCAAGTGGGGATTGAATTGTTATGTGGAAACCTGGGAAATGTTATGCATGTATAAACTACTATATTTTACTGTCCACTGGAAACCATTAATTCCCCAATAAAGAAATTAAAACACACACACACACACACACACACAAAATAGGAGGCTGGGAGGTAGCAAAGTGGGTTAACCGCACGTGGCACAAAGCCCAAGGACCAGCATAAGGATCCTGGTTCAAGCCCCTAGCTCCCCAACTTGGGGGGTAGTCACTTCAGCAAATCTGCAGGTGTCTTTCTCTCTCCCTCACTGTCTTCCTGTCCTCTCTGGATTTTTCTCTGTCCTATCCAACAACAACGTCAGCAATAACAACAACAAGGGCAACAAAAGGGAAAAAATAGACTACAGGAGCAGTGGATTCATAGTGCCAGCACTGAGCCCCAGCAATAACCCTGGAGGCAAAAATAAATAAATACAAAGAGAAAAAACATGAGTTTCATTTAAGACTTGTTTAATGAAACAGCAAAAGATTATTAAATTCACTCTTTTAAAACAATATTTATTTATTCCCTTTTGTTGCCCTTTTTTTTTTAATTGTTGTAGTTATTATTGTCATCCTTGTTGGATAGGACAGAGAGAAATGAAGAGAGGAGGGGAAGACAGAGAGGGAGAAAGACACCTGCAGACCTGCTTCACCACCTGTGAAGTGACTCCCCTGCAGGTGGGGAGCCGGGGACTTGAACCAGGATCCTTATGCTGGTCCTTGAGCTTTGCACCATGTGCGCTTTACCCGCTGTGCTACCGCCAGACTCCCTTAAATATCACTCTTAAGTGCAGGTGTTTTAATAGTCTGAATAACAAAATGGGAAATATACAGAAAACTTTCTTTCTTTTTTTTTTTAATGGCTTCCAGGAGCAGTGGATTTGTAGTACAGGCACCAAACCCCAGTGATAACCCTGAAGGCAAACAAACAAACAAACAAAAAGTAAAGAAAAAAAAAATTAGCACTCTATTTTATAGACCTTTATCAAAGAAATGGCTTTTGCCTCACATCTAAAGGTTGGTGAAGGGTGGAAAAAATTCCCACCACCATAGTTGTATGAGAAAACATTTTCTGATATATAATGAAATATGGATGGATGTCTCCAGAACAATGCATTGATGTGACTGTTTGAATTTTGAGCTGACCTATCAGCATTTTCCAGAGAATGCTTCTTCTACCTGAAAAATATATCTGATACTATGATTACTCAGGCACAGGCACCTTGTAGACACTTTCTCAAGAGTCCATAACTTAAAGGAAAACAATATTAATTATTGCTCATATTTCACTATCTTTGTACTAAGAGGAAAATTAGAATTTTGGAAAATTTATATTTAGCTTGAAATTGTACTAAAACAAATAAACAATTAATCTCAGTTCTGGGCATGAAAAAGTCTCAGTATGTAAAGAACTTTTCTAATGAGACACACAATAATAGTAATAAATATAATCACTTTGTATTGTTTAATTCTAGAACTTCTAGATCTGCATAATCTAGCAAACTGTTTTCCAAAATCCAGTCATATTACAAAAGCATGCATGGGAAGAATTCATATAAAGTGCAAAACAGAGTAGAAGATTTTTTTGTGTGTGGGGGGGTGGCAGGATTTCACTGGACATAGTCCTGCATGCTGCCTCTGTTGCCAGCACCCTAACTTCTCCTCGCTTTTCCTTCCCTTTTTCCCATGTGGAATGTGAGAGACAGAGAGTGAAGGAGAGAAACTACATCACCACAGACACCACTGGTGAAACCTCCCCTTTGCATGATACTCACATATAGCTGTTGGGGACTTTCATTTGGATTGTCATAAACTGTGTGCTCTGCTGTGTGAACTATCTCCTGACTCCTCAGAACAGGATTTTAATGAAACAAAATAGAAAATGTTCAACGATGTGGTTTTAGGTTCCATATTCTTTTTTTTTTTGAGTCCAGGGTTATTGCTGGGGTTCAGTGCCTGCACCATGAATCCACTGTACCTGGAGGCCGTTTTTTTTCCCCCTTTTCTTGCCCTTGTTGTTGTAGTCTTGTTGTGGTTATTATTGTTGATGTCACTCGCTGTTGGATAGGACAGAGAGAAATGGAGAGAGGAGGGGAAGACGGAGAGGGGGAGAAAAAGACAGACACCTGCAGACCTGCTTCACCGCCTATGAAGAGACTCCCCTACAGGTGAGGCCAGGGGCTCGAACCAGGATCATTACCCTGGTCTGTGCACTTTGCGCCATGTGCACTTGCCCGACCCCCTAGATTCCATATTCTAACGACTTTCTAAGAGACCAATGTCTGTCAAGTGGTAGTGTAGTATCGAGGAAGAAATGTTATTTTAATAGTGAAGACAACTGAAATAATTTTTGCCTTTTCTAACTGATATATCAGTATGAGATCAGACTTTTCTTCAACTAATAAAAACAAAATTAAAACAGACTAAATGTAGAAGCAGAAAGAATATTCTGTTTTCCATTGTTAGGTCAGACATTAAAGCATTTGCTAATTCATAAGACAATCTTAGCTTATTCACCAATTTTGTGTTGGAAAGTTGTCACTTTTTATAAAATTTATTCATAATACTACAACCTTGTTAATGCTATTTTTAAATAAATTATCAAGGTAAATAGTTTTAATGTCAGTTTAAATTAAATCTAGAATTTCTAACATAAGAAACAGATTGAATTTGAATTGAATAGATAGAAATAGATTGAATTTCTTTAAAAATTAGGCCACTGATTAAATGAAATCTTAGCAATGAGCACTTCATAATTGGGTAAGATAGTTAACATTTGTAATAAATGAAGATTGTTAGGGAATGCTATAGAGATTACATAATTGAATGATGACCCATTCTGCGAAGGATCTACCACACATCTTATAATCACCACACCTTGCTGCGATTACATGACAGAGACAACAGTTTTAGGATGCCTCAAATCTTGGTTCATTCATAAATACTGCTTGCTTTTTATAAGGTAGAACATTTTTTATAAGTCTAAAATTATCTACTTCAGTTTGCACATTCTTATTTGAATGAATATATCTTTCTACTTAATTTTCCCCTCACAAATCCAACTACTAATACAGAATATGTTTTCTTTTTCTTTTTTTTTAATATTTATTTTATTTATTTATTCCCTTTTGTTGCCCTTGTTGTTTTATTGTTGTAGTTTTTATTGTTGTTGTCATTGTTGGATAGGAGAGAGAGAAATGGAGAGAGGAGGGGAAGACAGAGAGGAGGAGAGAAAGACAGACACCTGCAGACCTGCTTCACCACCTGTGAAGCGACACTCCTGCAGGTGGGAAGCCGGGGTTCGAACCGGGATCCTTATGCCGGTCCTTGTGCTTTGTGCCACCTGCACTTAACCCGCTGCGCTACAGCCCGACTCCCCAGAATATGTTTTCCATATTCTTACTGGTTTATAAAGTGAGACAAGAGAAGGGTGGGGGAGATAGCATAATGCCAACAGACTCTCCTGCCTGAGGCTCCAAAGTCCCAGGTTCAATCCTCTGCATCACCATAAGCCAGAGCTGAGTAAAGTGCTAATGTTTCTCTGTCTCTCTCTGTATCTCTCTCAAAATTAACATAAATAAATAAATAAAAAAGCAAGACAACTTAAATTCAACTTAAAAATATACACTGATCTGGAAGATAGAAGAGGACCTAGTGTTTCTAGACAGAAGAGCACCTAGCAGTGCTCTGGTCTCAGTCTCTCATTAAAAATAAAATAATTTTTAAAAGTTTAAAAAAAATGATGAATTCACCTTCTATACCTCATATTGGATGGAGCTTGAAGGAACCATGTTAAGTGAGATCAGCCAGAAACAGGTTTGAATTGTTTTGTGGAAAACTGAGAAATGTTACACATATACAAACTACTGTATTTTATTTTACTGTTGACTGTGTATCATTAATTCCCCAATAAAGAAAGTAAAAAATATATACACTGGTAAAATATGTAAATAACACATCATGAATCTGATATTCCAAACAACATCTTACATTAATATCAATATTAATGTCTCACCTGACTCATGTGGAATGGAAAACAGAAGAGTATGAGGTCCAGTGTGCTTCTCTGTACAAGGACACTTGAGTCCTGCACAGAAGTACTTACTGCTTCTACCTGAAATAAGAGAGCCTTCTTTTAATATCTATGCTGAGAAACATTTACCATAAAAATGTAACAATCATTCATTTGATACAATAAATAAAAGTATGCTTCTGAGCATGCTGTCAATAATTAAATGCCTTTACATTATTTTTACTAAGTAAAAAAAGTATGATGGGTTAAAAATTAAACAGCACAAGAGTATGCAAAAAAAAAAAAACACCTCCTCTCTCCTGTCTCTCAAAAACCCAATTTCATTTATGTAAACCACCAGTGTTCCCAGTGAATATTTTCTGTAAATGAAAGTAAATGAAAGCACATATGCATAAATCTGAAAATTTCATCTAACAGTATGTTTTGACAATCAAAGTAGATATGTTTTGACAAAATCTGGATTGTACGTAAGGCAAAGCAGGTGACACCCAGGTGAGGTATCTTGCTGACTCACTGTAGTATTTTCATAACATATATACAATGTAATGGAACAAACTATTGATATATGTAAAAACATGGGTGAATGTCAAATGGATGACAGGAAGTAAAATAAATTCAATTTAACATATAATATTACATGACTCCCTTTATGTATGCACTCTGACAAAAGCATAGCTATAGTAACAGAAGAGACCAGTGGTTACAAAGACCCAGGGGTAGGAGAACGAAATAACTTTTGAAGGTGACATAAACATTCCATGTATTGATTATAATATTGGAGAGCTAGCTACATGCATTTGTCAAAGCTTATAACAGATGTACACAAGACCAGTTAATTTCAGTGTATATTGATTGTATTTTAGTAGAATCTGTATAAAAATCTTAGTCATTTATAACCAAGTCAGGGAGAAAGTAAAAAGTAATTAATCTAACAGTTTTATATATCTTTTTTTTCCCCGCTGGGTTATCGCTGGGGCTCAGTGCCACTACTCCTGGAGGCCTTTTTTTTTTTTTCCTGTCTTTTCTGGATAGGACAGAGAGAAATTGAGAGAGGAGGGGAAGATAGGGAGAAAGATCAGACTTAGTTCACTACCTATAAAGTTTTATAACCCTTTTCTAAGTCACCCATGAGGATTTCTTTTATATCCCTTGTTCATTATAGGAAAACAGCACTATATAAAAGACAAAGGCTTCCTTCTGTGTTTTATTATTTATTTTATTTATTTTAAATATTTATTTAATATTTATTTATTTCCTTTTTGTTGCCCTTGTTGTCTTATTGTTGTAGAATTATTATTGTTGTCGTCGTTGTTGGACAGGATAGAGAGAAATGGAGAGAGGAAGGGAAGACAGAGAGGGGGAGAGGAAGATAGACACCTGCAGACCTGCTTCACCGCTTGTGAAGCGACTCCCCTGCAGGTGGGGAACTGGGGGGCCTCGAACCTGGATCCTCATGCCGGTCCTTGCATTTTGTGCCACGTGCGCTTAATCCGCTGCGCTACCACCCGACTTCCTTATTATTTATTTATTTATTTATTTATTTATTTTAGCTTTTATCAGAGTGCTACACAGCTCTGGCTTACGGTGGTTTTGAGGGATTAAGCCTGGGCCTTCTCCTTTGCCCCCTCTTTTAAATCTTGACTATAAAATACATAAGCAAACAAATAAAAGAAAAAAAACAACCAGAGTGATTTTTTTTTTCTTCACTGTCTGCTTTAACACTCTTACACACAAATCCCATACAAAATCTGGCCATAACTTTATCTAATATTTTTCCTTAAAAATCTATCTTTCCTATAATGACATCTGTGATCAAAGAGAAGGTTCACTGCAGATCACAACAAATGTGACTATGGATAATAGTGATCTGATCAATTAGCATCAGACAGTTTGCATGAAATAACAATCAATGTACAAAGCAGTTCCTTTTCCATAAAAACAAACAATAACTAATGATTACTTTGGCCTTTAAATTTCTTTGGTTAAAAAATGTAAGCTCCACAGTAATAAGCATTTTGTTTGTAAAATAATTCAGTATCTGTCTTAAATAGTATACCTGGCTCTAAAGAAGAACTTGTTAAATGAGCAACAATATATAGACTTACCATTAGCTCAATATCACTGCCAATTATATAAAGCTGATCTTCCATGGAAAGTTTTCTATTCAAATGGGCAAGGACATATGTGATTCCAGGTAAACGCACAGCAGGACTAGTGAGAAGACTTCCCCAGAGGGCACTGTAGAATGCTGACTGGTCCACTGCAGCGGCAACCTTTTCCAATAACGTATTTGTTCTGAGATACAAAATTAAGTTTCTTTAAGAACAGCAAAACTTAGCTCCCAATGCTAATGATAAATCACTACTCTTTTCTGAAATGAACCAAAGCTGTAGTTATATGCTCTGCTTTGATGATAAGTGTGATAATTTGAAGCAGAATAGAGTTTAGAGTTATAAGGTTCTAGATTTAAGTCCTGGTCTCTCCATTTACTAGCTGTGTAATGTGGGGAAATCACTTAGTCTTTCCTTAGTTCAATTTCCTATATATCTCATGAAGATATTAAAAACACCTCAAGTTCTATCGCAGAGGCTACTAAATACCACATACATTTTATGTAATAGTAATACTATAGCAGTATAGATTTTCTGTGAATGTCTACAAAATCTTAAAGGATAATCCCAAATATGTCCTTCTCTTTTATGTCATACTATATAATCCACAACAAATTCAATGAGTGAGGCCAGTGATAAAAATTAAGGAAGTTAACATTTAATGATTACTTTAGATTTATTTTAAGTATAAGTATAAAGAATGTAATACATAAAAGGCTATTATGTTGTAGTAGGGTTAAAGTCAACTAATCTGATGATTGGTTCTACTGTATAATTGCTTAGTGCCTTAATACTAACATAGTAATCCCTCCTGGCTTCAATCTAGATTCACTGAAAGAAATGTTTACAAGTGGGGTAGGGGAAATAGTATATTGGTTGGTTAGGCAAAGAGACTTTTATGCCTGAGGCTCCAAAGTCTCAGGTTAAATCCTCTGCACCACCATAAACCAGAGCTGAGCAAGACAAGTTTACAACAGTTTTTTTTTTTTTCCACAAGCAGGAAAGATGTCAAAGTGAAAGTACAAACTGATTTATTACAGATAGTATACCCCAAGAAATGTGGACTGGGCGGTTCCCAAGGGAGGAAATAGCCTGTGTGCCAATTCTTTTTACAAAACTTGTGTGGAGTAAGTGGCAAGACATAATGCTGTGTTCTGCTTGCTTGTGTCTCTCAAGTTACACATGCTAAAACCATAACCCCCCAAAAGTGATGGCATTAGAAGGTGGAACCTTCCAAGGATACAGTGTCATGAGGGTAGAGGCTTCATGAATGAAACTTGGGTTCTCAAGAAAGAAACTCCACAGAGTTCCCTAATTCCTTTTATTACACAGACAAGACCAGGAATTAGGGTCTCACCAAAATCTAACAATGCTCACACCTTGACCTTGGACTTGTAGTTTATGAAACTGTGAGAAATAAAATACTATCGTTTCTAAGTTTCTGAGCCTGAAGCATTTTGGTAGTGCAGCCTAAGAATAAACACATAAAATAAACATAGTGATACCACAATCATATAGAACATTATTTCATTTCTATGTAAGAATTTAAAATGATGACTAGTATAAGTGATATTAGTTCTATGCTTCCATTAGGAACACAATTATAATGACTTAAAACAAATGATTTCTAAAATTTTTAAAAAAAGAAAGTTAATGAAAGGGTCCGAGAACAGCACAGTGGATAAAGCATTGGATAGTCAAGCAGGAGGTCCTGAGTTCAATCATCGGCAGCCCATGTATCAAAGCGATGTCTGGTTCTTTCTCTCTCCTCCTGTCTTTTTCATTAATAAATAAAATCTTAGGGGAAAAAAAAGTGAATGAAAGCAAATGGACAACTACTGAAGATAACATTTTTCCTAAAGTAGCTTATAGAAGTAATTTAGAAACTGGGAGAAAATACACCGGTTGATGAGCACACGTGTTACAATACACAAGGACCGGGAGTCAGGTGGTAGCGCAGAAGGTTAAATGCACGTGGCTCAAAGCGCAAGGACCAGCGTAAGGATCCCGGTTCCAGCCCCCGGCTCCCCACCTGCAGGGGAGTTGTTTCACAGGTGGTGAAACAGGTCTGTAGGTGTCTATCTTTCTCTTCCCCTCTCTGTCTTCTCCTCTCTCCATTTCTCTGTCCTATCCAACAACAACGACATCAATAGCAATAATAAATACAACAATAAAACAAGGGCAACAAAAGGGAATAAATAAATATTTTAAAAAAATACACAAGGACTCAGGCTGAAGTGCCTGGTCCCCATCTGCAGGGGATGCTGCCCAAGCAGTGAAGTAGCACTGCATAGGCCCCTCTTTCTCCCTATCTTCCCCATACCTCTTGATTTCTGTCTCTAGCCAATAAATATTCAATAACAAATAAAAGAGTAATTCAGTATTTTCAAGGTTAGGTTTCTTTCTATATCACAGGAACAAATACACAAATAAAATAGAGTGCTGGTCAAAGCACTAGGACTACTTAAATCAAAATTATTATGTGTACTCATAAAGTAAATTTAGTGCTTTTAATTTCCCCAACTCTACTCATTAATTTCCTTTTTGGTAAAACTAGTAAAAAAAAATATTTAAAGAAAATGAAAACTGGGGTGGAGAGATAGCATAATGGTTATGTAAAAAAACCTCTCATGCCTTAGGCACCAAAGCTCTCAAATTCAATCCCCAGCTGGTACTACCATAAGCCAGAATGAAGCAGTGCTCTGGTGGGAAAAAAACTAACCCTATACATCAACTACAACTATTTTTTTATATTTTATTTTTAACATTTTATCTATGTATTTTTAATAGAGACAGAAAGAAATTGAGAGGGAAGGAGGAGACAGAGAGGGAGACACCTGTAGCACATAGCTCCTGATGTTTGCCCTTGCAGCTGGAGACCAGGGACCTGAACTTGGGTCCTTGAATACTGTTATGTGTGTGCTCTGTCATGTGTAATAAATAAAACTAAAATACAAAGAAAAATAATTGACTCCAAAACAGATATAATACCTTTCACTGGGAATTTAAAATATTAAGACTGTTATGTCAACAGCTACTGAAACTTAGCACTAAGCTATTTTATACCATTAACATTTATTTCTTTATTCCCTTTTTGTTGCCCTTGTTTTTGTAGTTATTATTGTTGTTGTTGGACAGGACAGAGAGAAATGGAGAGAGGAGGGGAAGACAGAGAGGGAGGGAGAAAGATAGACACCTGCAGACCTTTACCACTTGTGAAGTGACTCCCCTAACAGGTGGGGAGCTGGGGACTCGAACCTGGATCCTTATGCTGGTCCTTGCACTTTGCGCCATGTGCATTTAACCCGCTGTGCTACCGCCCGACTCCCTACCATTAACAATTTTAAAACTGTTGGCACTTAGCCCAGGTTTCTCTTTGTCTCAGTGGATCTAAATGTTCTATTGTGTTGTTATTTAAATTATGAGTCACAATTTTTTCAATGACTTATATGTGCTAAGTCACAGACTAACTGAATTTATTATTACACAGTGACAAAAGAAACTGAATAAGATTGGAAATGTGGAAAAGGCTTCCAAAATTTATAGCATCTGTCAAGTTAGGATTTGAATCTAGTCCAACCTCCCAAGTCTGTGCTTTCACTACCTCAGTATAATTTCAATGCTATAGAAATATATATAAAAGTGTTTAGAGTAATTGTTTTTTTCTTTTTTAAAGATTTTATTTATTTATGAGAAAGATAGGAGAGAGAAAGAACCAGACATCACGCTGGCACATGTGCTGCCGGGGATCAAACTTGGGACCTCATGCTTCAGAGTCCAAAGATTTACCACTGTGCCACCTCCCAGACCACCCATATTTGTTTTTTTAGTTGGCTATATAAATAACAGTGTCATCTCACCTCTCATAGTACTCTGATCCTTCTTCTAAGCCAGGAAGAATACCAGTTAACAATCCTTGTAGACCAGGCTTTAGTGTTTTACCTAAAGGTAAGTAGTATATTTCATACAAGCTTAGCAGTGTTGGCTTCACAGACATAGCAGCATTTGCAAGAAGAGGAAATAATCCAGAGCTGTTGAAAAATAAATAAATGGGTAGGAGGAGCAAAATAACTATAAAATATTAATTTATATATACCCATGTACATATAAATCTTTTATTGGTTGCCAATGTAAATTAAGCTTATCGTTTTTATATGATATCTTGTACAATGATGACTTCTGTGTTCATTAAACCAACCAAGTCCAATTATTTGAGTTTCATATTAAAAACCTAGTACTTATTTCACAGCTTTTACGCAGCTTTTAAACAGAATTGTATCTTCTCCCCTGCCCCAATGCAATCCTCGTCTAAAATTTATACTTTAAGATGTGCTATCACTAGCCATGTGATTAACCAAAAGCTATAAACCTATCCTTGACTGACTCTACCTTAAAATCAAATACCAAGGTTATTCTCCAAATCATTTCCTTTGAGATTTTTTTGAATATAGTAAATTCTCTGCTTCCACCATATAGTTCCTTAGAGACAACCATTATATCTTGATAATATTTTAACAAGCACTGCGTCAGCACTGTTATGAGATAAATAACTGTCCTCGGCACACCTTTTCATTGATTTACTATTGCCTATGAGGTAAAGTCTAACTGCCTACTGTGGTTTTTGATACCCTGAATACCACATGCCAATGGACAAGCCCTATCTGCTCACTTGTTTTACTCCTGTACTGGACTCTCTGCTCTAGCTACACTTAAGGATTTCTTTTAGGTTCTCTTTAGAACAACCCACATTCCTTTTAGTGTTCAGGTCATTGCACATGCTGGTCTGACCAATAGAATTCCTACTCCATTATTTACACTGTCTTTGTTGGAGTGCTCCTAGACCTTCAGCGCTCAGTCCAAGTCATTTCCTTATGGAGATTTTTTTTTCTTTTTTAAATTTTTTAATATTTATTTATTTTCCCTTTTGTTGCCCTTATTTTTTTTTTATTGTTGTTGGAGTTATTATTGTTGCTGTTGTTGATGTCGTCGTTGGATAGGACAGAGAAAAATGGAGAGAGGAGGGGAAGGCAGAGAGGGGGAGAGAAAGATAGACACCTGCAGATCTGCTTCACTGCCTGTGAAGCGACTCCCGTGCAGGTGGGGAGTCGAGGGCTTGAACCGGGATCCTTATGCCAGTCATTGCACTTCACACCACACTTAACCCACTTCGCTCCCACCAGACTCCGGGGAGATGGTTTTCTAATTGAACACTATGGTAGGGTCCTTATCAAATGCCTCCATTGTTCCCAATACTTTTAAACTGTGTAGTTATTTATTAATAATAATTCTGCATATACCAAAACCATGAAATCAAATACTTCTGTATCTTCCCAATCATTTAACTGTAAAATAGCAAAATAAAGTACCTAAAATTCTTGCACTAGTAAGATGTTTCCAAACTTTTAGCTTTTACTGCAAAAACTATGAATTGAAGAAAATTTTCCAACAGTTATCACTGTGGCTAGCTGCCTGCTTGATGGCTCTAGTGCTCCCTCCTGTGTTCCTGGTGACTGTGTTTCTCTCTCTCTCTTTTTCTTTTCTTTGATGGAGGACTAGAGACAGGATGAGAAAAGGGGAGGAAGGGATATGGGAGTAGCAGAGTCCTCTAGCACTGCTCCACCACTAGTGACGCTTTCCACATGCAGGTAGGAACAGGGCTTAACATGGGTCCTCACATGTTAATATGTGTGTGCCAACATCTGGCCCCAATTAAAAGTTTATTTACAGTGCACAAAGACCCAGGTTCAAAGCCCTGGCCCCACCTGTAGGGGGAAAGCTTTACAGGGCTGCAGGTGTCTCCCTGCCTCTTTCTCTATCTCCCCCTCCCATCTCAATTTCTCTCTGTTTCTGTTTAATAAATAAATAAAGTAAATTTTAAAAGTCTATTTATATGTAGATTGTACATATAAATAAACAGGCATTCTTTTTTTTTTTTTCTTGCCTCCAGGGTAACTGCTGGGGCTCAGTGCCTGCGCCATGAATCCACTGCTCCTGGCAGCCATCTTTTCCACTTTTTGTTGTTGTTATTGGATAGGACAGAGAGAAATTTAAGAGAGGAGGGGAAGACAGAAAGGTGGAGAGAAAGACAGACACATGCAGACCTGCTTCAGAGCTTGTGAAGCGACCCCCCTGCTGGTGGGGAGCCAGGGGCTCATACTGAGATCCTACACCAGGCCCTGCACTTTGCACTATGTGTACTTAACCCAGTTCGCTACTGCCTGGTCCCCTGTACAATATTCTTACCTATATAAAAAAAGATCTTTGGCAAGTCGCTTAGGTCCAATGATTTTGAAGATAATTTCATATGTTTCAAGTGCCTTCCGATGAACTCCACCTGGTAACGCTGGATGTAGACATTGAGCTAGGCGTTTGCCTATGGTCAACTTTTTGGGTACTACCTGGTACTTGGCATTATTTTGTAAAACCTTAAAGAAAACATTTGAGAAAAACAAACAAACAAAAATGTTACAGTTCATTTTATTTTTACTTTCTAGCACAGCATTATGAAAACACTTACGATTTCTTTATACTCTAGAAAAAAAAATTAGAAGATGCCAAGGTAAATTTTATTTCTGTTAGTTACATGTATCAACTTATTTATTATACATTGTTTTGAAACTTGGGGGGGGGATAGACAGAATTTCTTCACTGGATGAAACATACATATTTGCTTAATTTATTCAAGCATAATTTTTTTTTTTTTTTTTTTTTTACCAGAGCACTGATCAGGTCTGGTTTACAGTGGTGCTGGGGATTGAACCTGGGACCTTGGAGACTCAGGCATGAAAAGTTTTTTTTTTAATGTTTTTATTATATTTATTTATTTATTGACTAGAGACAGCCAGAAATTGAGAGGAAGGAGGAGACAGAGAGAGGGAGAGACAGAGAGACACCTGCAGCACTGTTTCACCACTTGTGAAGCTTTCCCCCTACAGGTGGGGATCAGGGGACTTGAACCTGGATCTTTGTGTATTGTAATATGTGCACTCAACCAGGTACGCCACCACCCAGCCCCAAAATCTTTTTACATAACCATTATGCTATCTACCCAGCCCTTTTGTTAGATATAACGGGCCAGGGTATAATTTATAGATATGTACAAGCCACCCAATGAAGGTAAGTTATTTTAAAGTTATCTTTATTTATTTAATGGATAGAGACAGCCAGAAATCAAGAGGGGAGGAGATGATAGAGAGGGAGAGAGACAGAGAGACACCTGCAACACTGCTTCACCATTCGCAAAGCTTTCTCCCTACAGCTTCAAGCCCCTGGCTTGAACCTGGGTCCTTGTGCCTTGTAATATGCTCAACCAGGTGCACCACCACCTGGTCCCAGAGGTCAGTTATTTAAGCAACAAAAAGAACTTAAAATGTAGTTGTTCAAAGTACTGTGTAAAGTGCTAATAAAATGCTACAAAATGAATATGCAGAACATTCCAGAACTAGAAATTATTAGAACTGCACAGTAAATCTTTTATTTTGTAAATATTTTACAAAATGGTGAATGGAGGTTAAATATACTAAAAATGATGTGTCGGGAGTCGGGTGGTAGCAGCGAGTTAGGTGCACATGGTGCAAAGCGAATTTGAGCCGCTGGCTCCCCACCTGCAGGGGAATCGCTTCACAAGTGGTGAAGCAGGTCTGCAGGTGTCTTTCTCTCCTCCTCTCTGTCTTCCTCCCCTCTCTCCATTTCTCTCTGTCCTATCTAACAATGATGGCATCAATAACAACAACAATAACTACAACAACAATAAAAAACAAGGGCAACAAAAGGAAATAAATATTTTTTTTACAAAAAAGATCTGTCAAAAGCAGCACATGAGAGAATCAGCATTCTCTTCCAGTTTATAAAATAGAAATTCTAATTGAGTCCTACTTAGATATAATATATTACAACTATGACCGTTTAAATATAATTAGTAGAAATAATGCTAGACTTTAAATGACAAGCAAATTAAGGCAATACACCAGTAAGTATACAGCTAAGAAAAATGTTTTTGTTTTTACAAACTACCAGTTTTCCATTTATAAAATATTAATTCAGATTCTGGACACAGAAGCAGAGAGTAAATATTTATATATGTTTTAGTTAATAGCAGAAGTACCTCTGTAAAAGGAATTTAATGATATAACACAAAATGCTGTGATAAAGAAATTCTAATTATAAAGTGTGCTTTTTAAACACATCTCTGAGTTGGAAAACACATATATCAGATAAAATTTTATGTTTACAAAAATTAATAAAAGAGGCCAGTCAGTTGTGTACCATATTAAATGCACACATGATAGTGTGCAAGGATCCAGGTTCAAGCCCCTGGACCCCAGGTTCAAGTCCCTGGTCCCCTGGAGAGAAGCTTTATGAGCAGTGAAGCAGTGCTGCATGTGTCTCTCTTTCCTATTATCCCCCTCTATTTCTCTCTGTTTCTATCAAATAAATAAATATTTTTTAATTAAAAATGTTACTTTAGGGCAAGGGTAGATAGCATAGTAGTTATGCAAAGAGACTCTCATGCTGGAGGCTCTGAATTCCCAGGTTCAATATTCAACACCGCAATAAGTCAGAGCTGTGCAGTGTTCTGGTTAAAAAAAAAAAAGTGTTACATTAAAATATGCTGGGCTAGCTTTGCGGGGGCGGGGGGGAGGGAGAGACGAGGAACTCGTGGCAGAGGGGGAAAGCAATGCGATGCCTTTGTTGATCAGAGACAATGCCTTTATATCTTTTGAAATGGAAGTGGCAGGTCGGAAAAGGAAATGGCTAGGAGAGGGGGTGGAGAAAAGAAAAAAGCTCGAGATAGAAAGCTTCCATAGCAGCTGTTGTGAAGGTTCTAAGGAATAGGAAAAACCAATACCCTGCAGGCAGGGCGGGTCTCAGGCAAAACAATGATTATGTAAATAGACCATAGTATCAAAGATGGAGCAGGGTTAATGTCCAACAAAAATATTTTTAGGTACTCTTGATCAATCCTTGTTTTGTTTCACTATTGTTTTAAGTTTTGTCATGCCGTGGATATCGTGCATTTTGTTATCTAGAAAATAGTGAAAGTTAAATAAATGTAAAACACTACTTGGTATTTACTTTGGCAAACTAACTTGCACAATAAGTGAACTACTTTAAAATACAGTTTCTAGCATGTCTGCAGCAAAAGGTAAAGGACTAAACTTGAGATTTTACTGTGGAGCTAGGATAAGGGTTATGCAGAAACATTTTCATGCCTGAAGCACTTTTTGTTCAATTCCCAGCACCATCAGAGGTGGGAGTGTAGCAGAGCTCTGGTAAGAAAAATAAATGAAAAGAAAAAGAAAGAAATTTACATCAAACTTCAAATGATAAATGTTAGAGTTAATTGTCAAATAGAAGTCTATCCATTTAACATTAGGGTAAATGTTTGACACACTGAAAATGAAAGTTTTTCTTGTAAAATGTCACAAGGAAAATTTATAGCAAGTATTAGGCTAAAAATGAATGTCCTTGGTGCGGCTGACAAATTTCTTTCCTGATAATTATATGATAAGCTGTTTGATGTTAAAAGTCACCAAAAGAGCTTTCCTGTCTGTTCCACTGGTTTATTTTTAATATTCAGAAATCTCCCTATTCAATAACTACTAAGAAAAAAAAATTTAATCCCCAAACTCAAAAATATGGATGTGAAGTAAAGAAAAAAAATGGTTAAAATTCAAAGCTATGATTTGATCACTGATGCCACCATAGTGGCATAGTGGGGGGAAAAAAAGCTATTCAAAGTGAAGATCCAAGGCCTACACAAGTACTTATCACATTTTAAAAAGCAGTAAAACTATCAAAGACTTGCCAAAATATAATTTTTATTTTATTTTTTTACTACTATCATTTGGAAAGTAGACAGCAGTTCCTCTGCTCCATATTGCTCCCAGAAGTCCCCAACTATATTTAGTACACAATTACAGAAACTCATCAGTCTTCAGTTAACATATTGCTTTGTCTTGTTTTTTTTCTACTGACAGTAACTATATTTTTCAAGAACTGTTATTGCTTACCTTAGAAATATACCTGCCAACTTTGACATAAAACTTAGAAAGTAAAACAGCAGTTCCAAAAGTAATTCAGAGGTTAAATAGTGTTTCTATGTTATTTATTGCAAGATTTAGAGAAATTCAAAACACACAGAAAGGTTTTTATTACTCCTTTTCATAAAATGGGTAAAGACAGATATATACCTTATTAAGTTTTCCAAGTGCTGATATCAAATCTGCCCATTCACTGGAGTATTCAAAATTCTTTAGTGCTTTGTCAATTGCAGCAACATAATTTCTGTACTTGGAGTCACTCAATAGCTCCAGCTCTTCTGTGTTCATCCTCCCACAGCGTCCCACTAGAGACCAGCTCCACAGTCATGTAAAATCATTACCTAAAAAAGAGTTTGTAAAAGCAACCAAAGTTACAAGGTAAAGTATTAAAATGAGTTAAGACATACTTGCTTCAGGAGTTGGGCGGTGGCGCAGTGTGCTAAGGTCACATGGCTCAAACAAAATGCAAGGAGCAGCATAAGGATCTCAGTTCGAGCCACCCGCTCCCCACCTGCAGGGGGTTCATTTCACAGGTGGTGAAGCAGGTATGCAGGTATCTACTTTCTCTCTCCTTCTCCGTCTTCCCCTCCTCTCTCCATTTCTCTCTGTCCTATCCAACAATGACATCAACAACAACAATAACTATAACAATAAAACAACAGGGCAACAAAAGAGAAAATAAATAATAATAAAAAAAGAATAAATGACCTGACTGAAAGGGGAGTTGTAAGCAATATGTACAAAATGAGATTCTAGGAGTTGGACGGTAGTTTGAGCATGCATTATAATGAGCGAGGATTAGGTTCAAGTCCCAGCTCCCCACCTACTGGGGGAAAGTTTCACAAGTGGTGAAGCAGTGCTGCAGGTGTCTCTCTTTCTCTCTCTCTTCCTAGCTACCCCATCCCTATCAATTTGTCTCTATCAAAAAAAAAAGAAAAAAACATTCTTTTTTTAATATTTAATTTTTTTAAATTTTTTAAATCTTTATTTATTTGATAGAGACAGCCAGAAGCTGAGAGGAAGGGGAGATGTTGGGCATTACACCAGCCCCCCTGCTCCATCGCTGATGCTGTGGTCTATTTCCATAATCATTGTTTTGCCTGAGACCCGCCTTGTCTGCAGGGTATTGGTTAATCCCACTGGTTAGAACCTTCACAACAGCTGCTATAGAAGCTTTTTACCTTCGCGCTCTTTTCTCCAACCCCTCTCCTAGCCATTTTCTTTTCCTACTTGTCACTTCTGGTTTCTAAGATATAAAAAGCATTGTCTCTGATCAATAAAGGATTGCATTGCGTTCCCGCTCCACCATGAGTTCCTGGTTCCTCTCCTGCAATGCTAGCCCGGCAGGGAGACAGAGAGAGGAGACAGAGAGACATCTGCAGCACTGCTTCACCACTTGTGAAGCCTTCCCCCTGCAGGTGGGGACCAAGGGCTCGAACCCAGGTCCCTGCAAATTGTAACATGTGCACTCAACCAGGTGTGCCACCACCTGGCCCCCCAAAAAGACATTCTACTCTGTTGTATGCTTTACATTGAGTTGTTCTAGTTCTCCCCTGCCAAGAGAACTGGATCAGTCCAGTTAATTTCGCGGGCAGCTTGGCCCCGCCCCTAGGAACCTCGAGAGAGGGTTTCAGAGTTCCAGAGTTCCAGAGTTCGAGAGTAAGGCAGAGTTGGAGAGTTCCGGAGTTAGAGAGAGTGCTTGCGCCGCAGCGAGAAAGAGGCAGCAGAGTTCTGTTTGGTGATTAGTTTGGTTTAGTTTATGAATCGTTGTTCCTGAATAAAGAAATACAGCTTCCCTGCCCAGCTGTATGTCTCTGGTCGTCTCTGTTACCCGCCCGAGAAGCTAGCCCGGCCAGCTAGAGCCTCCGAATTTTTAACAACACTACTCCCCCTGAGGAAAAAAAAAAAACTCTGAAGAGGTAACAATAGGCTCTCAAGTGGGATATAAGAGATGCTGTAGACTGAATTGTGCATCCAAGGGCTGACTTAAAGTTACGGTAGTCCCCAGACTAAGGATTCTCAGGGCTAATTTTCAATTGGTAAGTAGTGTGTTCCAGTTTATAAATTCTATTACTAGGCAAAGGATGTCTCATATGACCTAGTAAAGGCAGGTTTTGCTTTGATTTTTTTTTTTCTCTTGGCATAGTAAAATATAATTGCTTAGGGATCCTAGTTATGAGATGACAAGATATATAGTTCAGAATGTGGACTGATAGTTTTATTACATATTTGGGCTTAATCACATCCTGTTTGTATTAACCATGTCTATAGAAACAAGTTGTATGAAGAATTTGAGGTTGGGGGTAGACAGCATAATGCTTATGCAAAGAGACTTTCATGCCCAAGGTTCTGAAGTCTCAGGTTCAATCCCCTGTACCACCATAAACCAGAGCTGAGCAGCGCTCTGATAAAAATAAATAAATGGAATAGAATAAAGAGAATTTGATGGGGCTAGGTGGTGGCCACACTTGGTTGAACACACATGTTAACAATGATCAAGGACCCAGGTTCCAGCCCCGACCACCTGCAGGGGGAAAGCTTTGCAAATTGTGAAGCAGGGCTGCAGGTGTCTTCTCTTTTTCTATCTTCCCCTACCCTCTTGATTTATGTTTCTCTCTCTCTAATAAATAAAAATAATTTTAAAAAGAATTTGAAAAGTCTCAACTAAACTTTGAATTTGGGATATAACATGCATTTTTCAAAAAATCTTTTTTTTTAATGTTTAGCATCTGCTAATATTCAAATCTATTTGATTTTCCCGTGAATACACTAACAGGCATAAGTTAGCATGAAGGCAACATTTAAAAAAAAATCTTAGAGAGCGGGCCATGACACACTTGGTTGAACTCATACATTACCATGCACAAAGAACCAGGTTTGAGCTTCTGCGGCTCCCCACCTGCAGGAGGGAAGCTTCAAGAGTGGTCTACAGGTGTCTTTCTTTCTCTCCCTCTCCCCTCTCAACTTCTCTCTTATGCAATCAAGTAAATGTGGGAAAAAAAATAAATCAAAATTATCAGTTTGGCCATACTCTGTTTTTCCAATTAGGAAGACTTTATGCAAAGAGACTCTCTTGCCTCAGGCTCTGAAGTCCCAGGTTCAACCCCCTGCGTACCACCATAAGCCATAGCTGAACAATGCTCCAGTTAGAGAGAAAGAAAAAAGAGAGAGAGGGAGAGATACTACAGATCTTGTGAGCTTCCCCAGTGTCATGGTACACCCAGGTAGTGCTGGAGCTTGAACCTGACTTCCCTGTACAAGACATGTGCTCTATCAAGTGAAATAAATATCTCTTAGCTCTGAGGTTACCTTTTTTTTTCTTTTCTTTACTGGGTGCACTAACAGCTTACAGTCAGTAGTGAAATACAGTAGTTTGTACATGCATAACATTTCTCAATTTTCCACATAACAATTCAACCTCCTCTAGGTCCATGTTTCAGGACCTGAACCCTCCCACCCAAGAGTCTTTTACTTTGGGAGAGTACATCAGAGGTTACTTTTTTTTTTTTTTTAATACAGTACAAGATAAAGAACAAGAATAGCAGTGACCAAAATGACTGCACAGTTACTCAGAATAATTTGAAAGATATACACACAAGATGAAGGACAACTCTTTAGTTTCCCTACAAAGCACATTACTACAAAGTAATAATTTAGCTTAAATTTTGAAAAAAAAAATTTCTTGATAAAAAGTATTAGAAAAGAAAATGAAAGGGGCTGGGTGGTGACACACCTGGTCCAGCAAACATGTTACAATGCATAAGGTTCTAGGTTCAATCTCCCAGCCGCACCCCTGCTGCAAGGGAAAGCAGTGCTGGTGAAGATCTCTCTCTGTCTCTCTCCCTATCTCCTTTTCCCTCACAATTTCTGTTTTTATCCAATAAACAAATATTTTTAAATGATAGAAATTAAAATAATTAAAATATTCTTCAACATAGAATTAAAATTAATCCAATGCTTATTACAAAGAAAACTTAATATTTTTCAATAAAAATAATTATAAAAGAATATTCTCAATAGTAGAAATAAACCTAGCACTCAACAACAACAACAAAAAACTTGATATATGAATTAAAATAAAATGATGCTGGGTGAGAGTAGATAGCATAGTGTTATACAAAGCTTCATGCCTGAAGCTCCAAAATCCCAGGTTCAGTCCCCTGCACCACCATAAACCAGAGCTGAGCAGTGCTCTGGTGAAAATAAATAAATAAATAAATAAATAAATAAGCAAACAAAAAAAAATGAAGCTAACTATATATATTAAACAGAATATTTCCATAATCTAGGGGATACTTAACTGTTTGTAAACAAATTTTATAGCCCATGGAAAAAAAATTTTTTTTTTTTTCCTCCTCCAGGGTTATTGCTGGGCTCGGTGCCTGCACCATGAATCCACCGCTCCTGGAGGCCATTTTTTTTCCCCCTTTTGTCGCCCTTGTTGTAGCTTCCTTGTGGTTATTATTATTGCCCTTGTTGACGCAATTCGTTGTTGGATAGGACAGAGAGAAATGGAGAGAGGAGGGGAAGACAGAGAAGGGGAGAGAAAGATAGACACCTGCAGACCTGCTTCACCGCCTGTGAAGCGACTCCCCAGCAGGTGGGGAGCCGGTGGCTCGAACTGGGATCCTTACGCGGGTCCCTGCGCTTTGCGCCACATGCGCTTAACCCCCTGCGCCACCGCCCGACCCCCGGAAAAATTTTTTATCCTAACTAAAAAGTAACCCCATATAGTTTTAAGGCTTATTTCCTTTGTAAAATTTATAAAGCTGTTTCAAACATAAAATCATTAGAATAATACACCCCCACACATTAAGATGCAAATTCAATTATCCCTAAGCATCTAAAAAATGGGATAAAATATCACATGCGATAATGTATCAGTATTTTAATTAAATGTCTTTATATTTGGGGATTTATATAAAAGGCTTCATAATGGACACAAAATTGTGTGTCTGGACGTCGGGTGGTAGCGCAGCGGGTTAAACACAGGTGGCGCAAAAGTGCATGGACTGCCTTAAGGATCCCGGTTTGAGCCCCGCCCCCCACCTGCAAGGGAGTTGCTTCACACACGGTGAAGCGGATCTGCAGGTGTCTATCTTTCTCTTTTCTCTACCCCTCGCTGTCTTCCCCATTTCTCTCCATTTCTCTCTGTCCTATCCAACAAGAAACAACAGCAATGGCAACAATAATAATAACGGCAACAGCAAGGGTAGCAAAATAGGAAAAATGGACTCCAGGAGCAGTGGATTCGTAGTGTAGGCACTGAGCCCCAGCAATAACCCTAGAGTAAAAATAAATAAATAAATAAGCAAACAAAATAAACAGATAAGTTAAGGTGAAACCAAACAATAATACACAAGATGAAAGAATAATATAATCCTGCTGAAAGGTTACACTGTAGGAGTAAGATGTAACTAGATAGTCTAGTAAATTCTGAGGTATCTAATAAGACTAGAACCAAATAAATGTGGTTTAATTATTGTGAAAAGATGTATACAGATTTCCTTTATAAAAATCCTCTAAAACATTGAAATACCATGAACTGTTATTACTATCATGCAGGTCCTTTCTTATTTCTCATTCTTGTTTCTTAAATTTCCTTTTTTTTTTTTTTAAATTTCTTTAGGATATTATTCCAGTACAACAATATAGCCTGTCACATACTGCTGCTTTCTGCTCTGAACTTCCTTTTTTAATTTTTTACTGGGGGGATTAATGGTTTATAGTAAACTGAGTTCATGGCACATGTGTAAAATTTCTGTTTTCAACAGATGAGTGGCTGAGCAAGTTGTGGTGTACATATACAATGGAATACTACTCAGCTATAAAAAATGGTGAGTGACTTCACCGTTTTCAGCTGATCTTGGATGGACTGAAAAATTCATGCTAAGTGAAATAAGTCAGAAACAGAAGGATGAATATGGGATGATCTCACTCTCAGGCAGAAGTTGAAAAACAAGATCAGAAGAGAAAACACAAGTAGAATCTGAACTGGAATTGGCGTACTGCAACAAAGAAAAAGTGTCTGGGGTGGGTGGGGGGAGAACATAGGTCCAAAAAGGATGACAGAGGACTTAGTGGGGGTTATATTGTTATATGGAAAACCGGGAAATGTTATGCATGTACAAACTATTGTATTTATTGTCGAATGTGAAACATTAATTTCCCAATAAAGAAATTTAAAAAATAAAATAAAATTTCTGTTTTCTGGAACACACTCTCATCCCCAGCCTAGGTCCTCCTGCACCATTACCTTCCAGGACCTGAAAGCCACCCTGCCTTCCAACCCCCAGACCATTATTTTGGTGCAATGAACCAATCCCAGTCCAAGTTATACTGTATGTTTCCTCTTTCTGTTTTTGTTTCTCAACTTCTTTTTTTTATTTCTTTTTTTTATTATTTTATTTATTCCCTTTTGTTTCCCTTGTTGTTTTATTATTGTAGTTATCGTTGTTGTTATTGATGTCATCGTTGTTGGATAGGAAAGAGAGAAATGGAGAGAGGAGGGGAAGATAGAGGGGGGAGAGAAAGATAGACACCTGCAGACCTGCTTCACCGCCTGTGAAGCGACTCCCCTGCAGGCGGGGAGCCGGGGCTCGAACCGGGATCCTTATGTCGGTCCTTGTGCTTTGCACCACGTGCGCTTAACCCGCTGCGCTACCGCCGCGGGACTCCCTCTCAACTTTTATCCATGAGTGAGATCATTCCATGTTCATCCTCTTTCTGGCTTATTTCATTTTACATGATTCCTTCAAGCTTTGAATGTGGTTGAGCACAAGGATTACCAGCAGCTCAAATACAAAAACGAAGTGGAAAAAAAAAAAAAAAACCTTCCAAAATCTCTTGACATTGCTTCCCAGCAGAGTCCATGAACTTCTCCCATGTGGCACTCACAACAGAATCCTTTTAATTTTTTTTCACTCTATTTTAAACAGTACCGTATCTTCCTAATCACAAGTTATAATTTGACTTTATTCCCTATTATAATAAATAACTAACCAACAAATTTCTTTTTAATTTTTATTTATTTATTTATTACACTTAAGTGGATTGCCATAGACAATACTTTATAGAAAGGACTTTTAACAATGGATCTTGATGCTTGATGCTCTGAAGTCCCAAGTTCAGTCCCCTGCACCACTATAAACCAGAACTGACCAGGATACATAGGCTCCTGTGCTGAATATGGGCCCCAGATCAAACTGGTGGGGTTTACAGTTAACAATATTGATATACTTTCCCCATATTTGGGAGCTACTCTCTTCCCTGATCCAGCTTTCTAGTACTTTTTCCAATTATGACACCATCTTCCCAGAGAATAACCTGGGCCCACCTACATATTAGATGTCAGGGGCAGGCAAAATCTAGTAAAGTCATGGGCCCCTTGGAATATACCTAAAATAGACCTACTAGCTTTTTCCAAAACGGAGACCCCAAATCTTCATCTGTAATAGTCTTGCCTTTAGGTTCATGATTAGTCAACAATTTGTTCTGCTTTACATCTTAACTCTTTTTCAGCCACCAGGTTCCAGATGCTACCATGATGCCAACCTGACTTCCCTGGGAAGATGACCCCACCATGTGTCCTGGAATCCCACCTCCCCAGATTCCTGCCCCACTAGGGAAAGAGAAAGACAGGCTGGGAGTATGGATCGACCTGCCAATGCCCATCTTCATCAAGGAAGCAATTACAGAAGCCAGACCTTCCAACTTCTGCACCCCATAATGATCCTGGGTCCATATATCAGAGGGTTAAAGATCAGGAAAGCTATGAAAGGAGGGGATTGGATAGGGAGTTCTGGGGGTGGGAATTGTGAGGAAATGTACTCCTCTTATACTATGATCTTGTCAATATTTCCATTTTATAAATGAAAATTAAAAAAAAAACAATGGATATTGAATAGTTTTCATCTGGACTATTTTTACTAGTCTTCTATTTTTATTACCCTACTTTCTCTAAGAACCAATTAATTTTACATAGCAAAAAAGTCTCAACATATTACTCCCAGCTGAAAGCTCAGAAAAATAAATTTGTAATCCATGAAAAATACTTTAGCCCAGAGTTTCCATTAGCATGTAAAAAGGACTCTTTATCAGTGATTAATTGTGACTCTCAAATACTTAGGAATGAAATGCAGACTCTTTATGGTGTGATTAAAGTCTTTCTATAAACTGGGCCCACTTGATTATTTATGTTTTTATTTCATAGAGACAGATGGAGAGAAACTGAAAAGGAACTGGGAGATAGGGAATGAGAAAAAGATACTTGTAGTACTGCTTCACTGTTTGTGAAGCTTCCCTCTGTAGGTGAGGACTATGGGCTTGAGCCCAGGTCCTTGCACAATGTAACATGTTTGCTCTACCGTGTGTATCACCACCCAGCCCTAATTGGACCCATCTGTAAATTCTTGTAATTCTTATTTCTTTCCTAGGTAAGCAAAGCCTAGGTGGCAAAGATTCCATGCTGAAGCAAACCTGAGTAGTCCCTGAACACTCTCCTAGGCCCAAAGGTACATTTTTTTTCATAATGTGTAGTCTTAGGAAGAGCCTACTAAATCAATTTAACCAGAACACCCCTCGTCCCTATGTGACCAGGTTCTTCATCCTTTAGTGCCTGATGACCATGGTCTGTTAGGTCAGTTTAGTTAGAATTCTCCCTTTTCCGGGAAGTTTTCTCTTAATAATTTTCCTTTTAGCAACTCCTGTTCTTTGCTTGTAAATTTCCACTTGCCCATTGTCAAAACTCAGAGTTCAAACCAATCTCTCCACTAAACCATAAAATCCCATTGTAGGGGCCAGGTGGTGGCACTGGTTAAGCACTCACATTACAGAGCACAAGGACCCAGGTTCAAGCCCCTGGTCCCCACCCGAAGGGGGAAAGCTTTACGCTCTGTCTCTTTCCCTCTTTCTCTCTCCCCACCCCCTTGTCAATTTCTATCCAATGATAAATGAATAAAAATATATGTATTTGGGCAGGGGTAGATAGCATAATGGTTATGCAAACAGACTCTCATTCCTGAGGCTCCAAAGTCCCAGGTTCAATCCCCTGCACCACCATAAGCAAGAGCTGAGCAGTGCTCTGGTTAAAAAACAAACAAAAAAACATATATATATATTTTTAAAATGTTTTAAAATTTTCATTGCAATTATCCCTCTATCTATAGTGATGATGCTGAATACAGCTGATCTTATCTTTAGCAAGTGTCACTGAATATTTTTCCTTTAACATTAGTCAGCTGCTTATTGTTCAAAATTTATTCCCACCCTCCCACCTTAGTGCCTTTACATATGCTATTCCTTTTCTAGACATGCTCTATTTCATCATCTAAATTTTTTTTGATCAAATTATATTTGAAATGTTGTACTATACCTTTTGATTCAGTCCCTCTGACTTGGCTCCTTCTTTAATCATCAGTAACTTTTTCAATAGTTAGAGAAATCATTTGTATTACAGGACAGTCTTAAAAATATATACATGTGGGAGTTGGAGGTGTGCAGCGGGTTAAGTGCACGTGGCGCAAAGCGCAAGGACCAGCATAAGGATCCGGGTTTGAGCCCCCTGCTCCCCACCTGCAAGGGGTGGGGAGGTCGCTTCACAAGTGGTGAAGCAGGTCTGCAGGTGTTTATCTTTCTCTGCCCCTCTCTGTCTTCCCCTCCCCTCTCCATTTCTCTCTGTCCTATCCAACAACAACGGCATCAATAACACAACAACAATGATAATAAAACAAGGGCAACAAAAGGGAATAAATAAGTAAATAATTAAAAAATATGTATATATACATGTTTCATATTTCTAAGTGCCTGAGAAGCAGAGAGAGAATAAAACAGACTACAGCACCTGAGTTCCCTTCACTGCAGTGGGGGCCTGGCAGGAGTCTAAGTAGCATAAATGGTAAAGCAACACACTAGCCAAATGAGCTCTTTTGCCAGTCTTTTTTTTTTTTTCTTTTAAAGATTAGTCAGTGGGGAGTCAGGCCGTGGGTTAAGTGCACATGGCGCGAAGCACAAGGACCGGCATAAGAATCCCAGTTCGAGCCCCAGGCCCCCCACCTGCAAGGGCGTCACTTCACAGGTAGTGAAGCAGGTCTGCAGGTGTCTTGTCTTTCCCTCTTTCTGTCTTCCCCTCCTCTCTCCATTTCTCTCTGTCCTATCCAACGATGACATAAACAACAGCAATAATAACTACAACAACGACAACAAAAAAAGATTAGTGAGTGAGAGAGAGAGAGAGAGAGGGAACACCTAGGGTATGACTTTGGCTCATACAGATGATGGGGATTAAAGTTGGGAACTCAAGCTTCTGTGTTGATAGCTTTTATCTACTGTGTCATTTTCCATATGCTTTTTAGTTCTTAAAACAGTTGTAAAACACATGACATGAAATTTAGTATCTAAGCCATATTTTATGTGCAGAGTTGAGTAGTAGGTATATTTGAATTATTTGAAGAATCTCCAAAACTTTTTCATCTTGTAAAATGCATACTATACTTATGAAATAATTCTCCTTTTCTGTCCCCCCAACCTCTAGCATTATTAATTTACTTTGTGTTTCTCACTGATTTGGCTTTTCTAGGTATTTCATGGGATTGAAACCACATAGTGTTTGTCTTTTTGTCAATGGCTTATTTCACTTAGCATAGTCATGCCAAGAATCAGGCATGTTGTAGTATCCCCATACATCAGGATCCCTTTCTATTTTAAGGCTGGTAATTTCTCTTTTTTCCTAATGCCTATATATGTACATTGAATCTTGTTTATTCTTTCATCCTTTGACAGACATTTAGTTTATCTTTACCCCTTGGTTATTGCAAATAGTGTTGTGAATTTGGGTGTGCAAATCTGGATGTAAGAAGTGGTTGCTCAAGATGTCCAGTCATTTAAAAATTACTTTCTGTGGAGGAATAGTAGAAATTTTTACTTAGGATATCATCCCCTTACCACTCATATGATTTGTGAATACACTCTCTCATTCTGTAAGGTCCCTTTTCACTCTTGTGTCCTTAGATATGGGGAAGTTTTTAAATTGGATGTAACAGTACCAGTTGTCTATTTTTGTTTTGCTATCTGTGCTTTTGCATATCCAAAGAATCATTGTTAAACTGAATGCTGGATGGAAGAGATAGCATAATGGTTACGCAAAAAGACTCTCATGCCTGAGGTTCCAAAGTCTCAGGCTCAATTCCTGCACCAACATAAACCAGAGCTGAGTAGTCCTCTGGTGAAAAATAAAATAAAATAATAATAAGAACCCAAAGGATACAACCTGTGTTCTTTGAAGAGCTTACAGTTTTAGATAACATATTTAGATCTTTAAACCTTTTTGAGTTAATCTTTACATATGGTACATAGTAGGGTTCAAACTTCATTTTTGTATGTTGCTGTTCAGTTTAAGTGGGTATTCTTATCTAGGCTAATGTTCTTACCATCCTTTATTATAGCTTTTTTTTTCTATATGTACACCAGGATTTGTATCAGGGCTTTTTACTCAATTTTATTGATTTATATAACTGTGTTAAAGACAATACCCACATTGTTTTGACTGATGTAGCTTTTTTTTTTTCTTTCAGATTGTTCTTCTCTCCTCTCTCTCTCCCTCTTCCCTCCTCTTCTCTCCAGAGCACTGCTCAACTCTGGCTTAAGACTGTACTGGGGAGTGAACTTTGGACTTTGGAGCCTCAGGCATGAGTCTTTTTGCCTATGCTTGGTGCTTTCTTCCCAGTTTGACTGTTGTAGTTTTTTAGAAAAACATTTTTTATTATCTTTATTTATTGCATAGAGACAGCCATAAATTGAGAGGGAGGGAGGGGATAGAGAGGGAGAATGACAGACAGACACCTGCTTCACCACATGCAAAGATCTCCCGCTGAAGGTAGGAACCAGGGATTCAAACCCAGGTTCTTATACACTGTAGTGTGTATGCTCAACCAGGGCTCCCCCCTCCCCCTTTTTAAGCACACTTTACAATCTTCTCTATAGGGGGATATAACATAATGGATATATAGACTCTGTTGCCTGAGGTTCAGAGGTCCCAGGTTCAATCCCATGCCCCACCATAACTCAGAGCTGTGTAGTGCTCTGGTAAAATAAAATAGTATAAGCCAATTTGGCTTCTAATTTTCTGTAGAAAACACTAAATCCCAATTTAGCTGAGCTAGTGTCGCCTCATTGATCAGGCCTCAGACTTTAGCCACTTTGGGAAGTTTGTCCATTCCACCATCTGCCCAAAATTTGCATGCATAAATTCTTCTGTGAACTTTGACTCTACACACTGCACTTCCTCTGTCACAGAATTTAATTTATTCTAATTGAGCTGTGAGTCCCAAGGATATAATCCCTCTGGCTACTCATCAGTAAGTAACAAGTAAGATTATAAAAAATGAATGACAGCTTGCTGGGAAATTGTGCAAATGCAGTCACATCTGCCATGTTGTCCCCTCAGGCTACTGCTAGTTACCACGAGAGTTGGGACATTCTCTGTTCTGCCATGTTGTGCTCTCAGGGCATTGTCTATTTCCCCGCGATATCTGGAGTGCTTTGGTTACTCTGCCCCCCTCCCATTCTCACAAGAGTTATTATCCTATCCTGGAGTGCTATGGTTACTCCTCCCCCTTCCCATTCTCGCGAAAGCTACTCCTATAAAAGCCCTTCTTCTTCCGCACCTCGCTCTCTTGCCAGCACTTCACTTCGGTGTTCAGACTCAGGAAAGGCTACTGCGTGAGGCAGCCATTTTCGCTACCTCCACGTGGCCCAACCTGCTTCTCTAGCACCCAACTCTGAGGTGCCAGCGCAAATCAAGATTTGTGTTCCTTCTTCGCTCCAGACCTCCTCTCTCTCTTCTCCGTGGCCCACACACAACGACATCTGGTGCCTGACGTGTCCTGTACTCACGCCCGGCCTGAGGTCCAGAAAAGTCGCCCAGACACAGGTAAGTGGCAGCCGCCTGACTCTGTGGCCCTGCGTTTCCCCTCACCATGGGATTTTTTTTCGTTTTATGAGGAGGTGTCCCAGACATTATCTCCTTCTCTCCTGGGACAGGTTCTCGCTCTCAGAGACACTTCAATTTTTGCTACACTGTGGGTTCTCATAGCTATAATGGCTACTTACAAGATACGTACAACGTGGTCTGCCATGAGGATAAGCAACCTTGAGGCTGAGATACGAGAGTTAAAGCATATGTGCTTAAGACGCACTAAGCGATCAGCAGCTAGTCCCAAAATTTCCGTCTCCACAGACACGTACACATGTTCGGACGCTCCTCACCTGCAGGGGAATCGCTTCATAAGCAGTGAAGCAGGTCTGGTGTCTCTTTCTCTCCTCTTCTCTGTCTTCCCCTCCTCTCTCCATTTCTCTCTGTTCTACCCAACAACCACAATATCAGTAATAACAACAATATAATTACAACAATAAAACAACTAGGACAACAAAAGGCAAAATACCAAAAAAAAAACAAAAAACAAAACCTGCTTCCCTACACCTTAGAATCCTTGTTAAAAGATAAGTTCTTTTTCCCCATGAATCACCCAGGACCTTCCAGATAACGGCTGACTACCATGACAAATAATATAAAATAATAATAATAAATGAATAGGAAAGATACATCCCCCAATACTCAGTTGGCTAAGGCACCAAAACTCTTTTTCTATAAAGCATTCAAATCAGATGACCTGCTAACCACGAGAAGCAGATTGTTTGTGTTTCTTCCACAGGAATCCCGGAAAAAACCATCTGGACCCCGGCACACCCTGACACCACCCACTAGATGGCACGACTACAGTGGCACAACCCCCCCCGAAACCCTGGATGTCACCTGACGCGATCTGAAGAACCTGATTCACAGACTCCAAGGACAGACTTTTTTACTGCCTGTCTGCCTTTCCTGCTTCTGCTTTGCCTGCCACGTTTTGGTGGTTCCAGCTCACTCTCTACGGAAAAGCGGAATTCCAGAGGCTGACCTTCCTCATGCAGCATTTCACCCCCTGCCATTTCTCCCCCTAGTCGCCTACTTTGGACTGAGACTTCTATCAGACTTGCTGGTATACTCTTTGGACACTTTAGACAATTTTACAGTAGCTTCCTTCCCTTCACGTTGCTGGTTTTTCATAGACTGACCCTGAGTAGTTCATAGACTTTACAGACTGTTGCCCTGGCCATTAGATAAAAGGAAAGGGGGAGATGCTGGGAAATTGTGCAAATGCAGTCACATCTGCCATGTTGTCCCCTCAGGCTACTGCTAGTTCCCGTGAGAGTTGGGACATTCTCGGAGTGCCTGTTTCGCCATGTTGTGCCCTCAGGGCATTGTCTATTTCCCTGCGATATTTGGAGTGCTTTGGTCACTCCTCCCCCTCCCATTCTCACGAGAGTTATTATCCTATCCTGGAGTGCTATGGTTACTCCTTCCCCTTCTCGCAAAAGCTGCTCCTATAAAAGCCCTTCTTCTTCCACACCTCGCTCTCTTGCCAGCGCTTCACTTTAGTGTTCAGACTCAGGAAAGGTTACTGCGTGAGGCGGCCATTTTCGCTACCTCCACGTGGTCCAACCTGCTTCTGTAGCACCCAACTCTGAGGTGCCAGCACAAATAAAGATTTGTGTTTCCTCTTTGCTCCGGACCTCCTCTCTCTTTTCTCCGCGGCCTGCACACAACAACAACAGCTGAATTTACTAATCTAGTAAAAAGGGTAAAATCTATACATTGATTATGAAAAAAAATTAAGGTGAACAAGATGTCACGATTTATATACAATGGGAGGAAATTTGGGGGTCAGGCAGTGGTGCACCTGGCTAAGTGCACACATTATAGTGGTCAAGGACCGTGGTTCAAGCCCCTGGTCCCCACCTGCAGGGAGAAAGCTTCACAAGTGGTAAAGCAGTGCTGCAAATGTCTCTGTCTCTTTCCTTCTCTATATTTCCTTCCCGCTTGATTTCTGGTTGTCTCTATCAAGCAAATAAAGATAATAAAAATTTTAATTAAAAACTAAAAATAAAGGGATGAAATTTGTGTCACATAATCTGGAAGAACTCATAAGAAAATAAAACTGATGTGGTCTGGGAGGTAGAGCAGTGAGTAAACTCTTGGACTCTCAAGAATAAGGTCTTGAGTTCAATCCCCGGCAGCACAAGTACCAGAGTGATGTTTGATTCTCTTCCTCTACTCCTTTCCCTCTCATTAGTAAATAAATAAAAAATATATTTTTTAAAAAAAAAGAAAAGAAAACTGATTAAACCTAATTATGTCTAGGGAGTCAGCTGGGAACCAGGTGGGTGGGGGCTAGGGAAAGAGAGACTTATACTTTTTACTTTTTTTTTTATACTGTATACTTTTTACACTTTAAAATCATGCAACTAGGGGAGTCGGCAGTAGCGCAGTGGCTTAAGTGCACGTGGTGCAAAGCCAAGGACTGGCTAAGGGTCTGGGTTCCAAACCCCGGCTCCCCACCTGCAGGGAAGTCTCTTCACAAGCGGTGAAGCAGGTCTGCAGGTGTCTTTCTCTCCCTCTCTCTGTCTTCCCCTCCTCTCTCCATCCAACAATGATGACATCAGTAACAATAAAAAATCATGCAACTTACTCCCTATGTTGGTGTTAAATAAAAGCATTTATTTTTTTCAAAGTGAATAAATTATTGGGTTGTTGGAAAAGTTGTGACATTTTTCTCCTTTCCTTTTTTTTTCTCTACTGAGGGTGTTAACGCTTTATAGTGCAAGCATTGATAGCACTTGAGGTGTGAGTACAGTTTCATTATGCATAAGGACCTCACAGTTCTCTGGCATTGTTCTGCTTTTCTTTTTTTTATTGCAAGTTTAAAAAAATATTTATTTATTTATTCCCTTTTGTTGCCCTTGTTGTCTTATAGTTGATAGGACAGAGAGAAATGGAGAGAGGAGGGAAAGACAGAGAGGGGGAGAGAAATGGACTCCTTCACTGCCTGTGAAGCGAATCCCCTGCAGGTGGGGAGCCTGAGGCTCCAACCAGGATCCTTAATGCTGATCCTTGTGCTTTGAGCCATGTGTGCTTAACCTGCTGTGCTAAGACCCCACTCCCTGTTCTGCTTTTTCTATGCAAAATGTATCATGACCTTTCCCACAACCCAGTATTAATGTCCCCAAAGAAGGTAAATAGCAGCTGTGTTATGTCTAGCATTTACTCTCTTCTTCACCTCCCTGTTAACTAAATGAAAATGAAAATAAAAGAGTAATTTAAATGTTATATTTGAACTCAGTCATTCCCTATACTCTAGAATCACTGAGAATAGGTATTATGTTGAAAAGTAGTTGCTTTAGTGATATAATGATTAACTAGATTGTAAGATAATGGATATAATTCCATACAATCTCCACCACTAGAGTTCTGTCTGTCCCAGTCCCCGTCCTTCCGTGTCCGCCACCCCCACACCACACACACTGGAAACTTCCTCATTCTTTATCCCTCAGGGAGAATGGACCAAAATTCTTTACAGTGTGCAGAAGGTGGAAGTTCTAGCTTCTTCTTTTTTTTTTTTTTTTAAATTTATTCCCTTTTGTTGCCCTTGTTGTTTTATTGTTGTAGTTATTATTATTGTTGTTATTGATGTTGTTGTGTTGGATAGGACAGAGAGAAATGGAGAGAAGAGGGGAAGACAGAGAGAAGGTGAGAAAGATAGACACCTGCAGACCTGCTTCACCACTTGTGAAGTGACGCCCATGCAGGTGGGGAGCCCGGGGCTTGAACCGGGATACTTATGCCGGTCCTTGTGCTTTGCACCATGTGCACTTAACCCACTGCGCTACCACCCGACTCCCATCTTGCTTCTGTAATTGCTTCTCTGCTGGACATAGACATTGATAGGTTGATCCATACCCCCAGACTGTTTCTATCTTTCCCTAGTGGGGTAGTGCTTGCTTATTTATTTATCTATCTATCTATTTATTTATTTACTTAATTTATTTATTTTAATCAGAACAGTGCTCAGTTCTGGCTCATGGTGGCATGGGGATTGAACCTGGGACTTTGGAGCCTCAGGCAAGAGAATCTGTTTGCATAACCATTATGCTATCTTCTGCCCAGTCCTTGCTTTTTTTTTTTTTTTTCCCTCTAGGGTTATTGCTGGGCTTGGTACCTGTACTATGAATCCACTGCTTCCAGAGGTGATTTTTTCCCCTTTTGTTGCCCTTGTTGTTTATTGTGGTCATTGTTGGGTAGGACAGAGAGAAATCGAGAGGTGGGGAAGACAGAGAGGGGGAGAGGAAGACTAGAAAGCAGACCTGCTTCACCACCTGTGAAGCGACCCTCAGCAGGTGGGAAGCCAAGGGCTTGAACCTGGATCCTTAAGCTGGTCCTTGTGCTTTGTGCCATGTGTGCTTAACCCACTGCGCTACCACCCAGCCCCCCTAGTCGTTGCATTTTTTTTAAAAAATGTAATAATCCTTAAGTGGCATTTTAAATTATTATTATTTATTTTACTTTTAACCAGAGGACTGCTCAGCTTTGGTTTATGGTTGTGCAGGAGATTAAACCTGAGACTTGGGAGCCTCAGGCATAAACATCTCTTTGCAAAACCATTATGCTATCTACCCGTCCACATTTTAAATTAATCTTTGAAAAACTATGAGTTGTACATATACTACATATTGAGTAAAGATGTACTATTTGCTAGTTAGAGATGTTCCTATACTCTTGGGATGTCAGGAAAGTCATGACACATTTCTGCATAGAAAAATGACTTTCCCGGGGGTGGGGTGGTAGCTCAGAGGGTTAAGCGCACGTGGAGCAAAGTGCAAGGACTGGCATAAGAATCCTGATTCGAGCCCCCGGCTCCCCATCTGCAGGAGAGTTGCTTCACAACTGGTGAAGCAGGTCTGCAGGTGTCTATCTTTCCCCTTCTCTGTCTTCCCCTCCTCTCTCCATTTCTCTCTGTCCTATCCAACAACAAAGACATCAATAACAACAACAATAATAACTACAACAAGGGCAACACAAGGGAATAAATAAATATTAAAAAAAAACCTTAAAAAATGACTTTCCCAACAACCCAATGGCTTTACAAGAGTTGTTAAGCAGATTCCAAGATGGCCTCCATGATCCTTAACTCCTGAAATTCATGCCCTTTTGTAGTTTACTCTCTCTGCCCATGTGAGTAATAGGTAGCATGCTACAGAAGTTAAAGTTAGGTCATGAGAGACTTGCTAACTACACTTTGATGTGTATTGAATTTTCAGAGGCAAGCTAGTCTTCATGTCAGAAGGATAAGTAGCCCTAGGAGAGAGATGCCTCTCTAGATTACTGAGACCTCCCTGCAAAACTCAGAAACTATAGCATGAGTTTAGAAGGAGGTTCTCCATTCCTAATCTAAACATTAAATTACTACAAGTTCAGGATGACATCTGCAACCTCACAAACACTTAAATATGAACCTAACTCTATAATCTTTCCTGGAAAACGCTACAAGGATACTTACTGTTGTCTTAGGCCATTACATTTTGTGATAATTTGTTATGCAGCATAACAAAATAAACTATAATGTTTACTCTGTTATTTCTTCTTTTAAACTACAACCTCCATACTCAAAAAACATTAACAGTTATTCTATCACATAAAACTAGTAAAATCTCAGGCAGGGGTAGATAGCATAATGATTATGTAAAGACACTCTCGTGCCTGAGGCTCCAAAGTCTCCAAAGTCACAGATTCAATCCCCCTTACCACCATAAGCCAGAGATGAGCAGTGCTCTGGTTAAAAAAATTAATAATAATAATAATAATATCTCAATTAACAGAAGTAACAGGTTTGGGACAATGCTTTGAAAAAACTCATGTTACTGGAATTTCTTATTCAGGCTTAAGTGTGAATTTTTTTCATTAACATCAAATGAAATGGCCCATTTGCCTGAACTTTTAGTTTATGAACACAAAACAATAGCAGTTTAAACACTAAGCTCGGGGACTGGGCAGTAGTGCAACAGATTAAGCGCATATGGCGCAAGCACAGGGACCAGAGTGAGGATCCAGGTTTGAGCCCCAGGCTCCCCATCTGCAGGAATGTCACTTCACAAGCAGTGGAGCAGGTCTGCAGGTGTCTTATCTTTCTCTTCCCCCCTCTCTATTTCTCTCTGTCCTATCCAATAATGACAACATCAATAACAACAAAATAATAACCACAATAATGATATAACAACAAGGGCAACAAAAGGGGAAAAAATAGCCTCCAGGAGCAGTGTATTCATGGTGCAGGCACTGAGCCCCATCAATAACAGTGGAGGCAAAAAGTAAAATAAATAAATAAAAACACTAAGTTTACAACATAGCTATATGCAAGTATATAACCATACCAAGTTGAGAGACAAGATGAATTTTATAGACAGTGGGAAACTTGTTCTCTGTACCTGCACAAACTTGGGGGGGGGTACTGTAAATGTTTTCTGTTGGTGGAAATATGGAAATATAACTCAAACTTAAGAAATGATGATAGACCAATGAGGGCCTTGGTCTTGCCTCGGCCAGCAGGTTCCAGATGCTATCATGATGCCAACCAGACTTCCCTGGACAGATGACCCCACCAATGTGTCCTGGTGCTCTGCTTCCTCAGAGCCCTGCCCCACTAGGGAAAGAGAGACAGGCTGGGAGTATGGATAGACCTGTCAACGTCCATGTTCAATCAGTGGGGAAGCAATTACAGACGCCCGACTTTCCACCCTCTGCAACCCATAATGACCCTGGGCCCATTCTCCCAGAGGACTAAATAGGAAAGCTGGGGCCAGTGGTGGTACACCTGGATGAGTTACAATGTGCAAAGACCCCGGTTCGAGCCCCTGGTCTCCACCTGCAGGGGGAAAGCTTTGTGAGTGGTAAAGCAGTGCTGCAGGTGTCTCTCTCTCTCTTCACCCCCTTCCCTCTTGATTTCTGGCTGTCTCTATCCAATAAATAAAGATTTTAAAAAAAAGAATAGGAAAGCTATCAGGGGAGGGGATGGGCTACAGAGCTCTGGTGGTGGGACTTGTACCCCTCTTATCCTATGGTCTTGTCAATGTTTCCATTTTATAAATAAATACATTAAAATAAAAAAGAAATGACGATAGAAAGTAGTGATAACAGATTATTTTAAACTTACCACTGCATCTACTCTTCCTGGAATTCCACCAGAGAAATATTATAGTACTAACATTTCATCATTCCTGAATCAATAATCATAACTTTGTCATATAAAAATCTCCTATTGGTTTTTTAGACTTAGATCAGTAGCTTTAGTTTCAAAGATTTATCTTACAAGTGATACACCCTAATAAGTATCTTTCAAAAAGTTAACCACCAACCAGATGTGAGACGATTTTATGATGTTCAACAAGAGTTATCTGGAAGTGAATCAAATGAGGAAGTTATTCTTACTTCATTCTGTTTCAATTTCTTTTATCAAATATGCCAACAGGGAGTCGGGGCAGTAGCACAGTGGGTTAAGTGCAAGTGGCGCAAAGCACAAGGACCGGCCTAAGGACCCCGGTTCCAGCCCCCGGCTCCCCACCTGCAGGGGAGTCGCTTCACAAGCGGTGAAGCAGGTCTGCAGGTGTCTATCTTTCTCTCCCCCTCTCTGTCTTCCCCTTCTCTCTCCATTTTTCTCTGTCCTATCCAACAACAACGACAATAATAAAACAACAAGGGCAACAAAAGGGAGTAAATCAATAATAAATAAAAAATAAATAAAGTATGCCAACAGTCACACTTGCATGAGAAAGTATGAAGTATACAAGGAATATGAACATATGGCCAATATCTTGATAATGTTATATAAATGGCTGAAGTTTACAAAATCCTATACTTATCCATTTGGTCAACAAACGAATGTGTAGCTAGTATGAGCATGTCATTGGTTTAGCCACCATGAAAGGGAGAAAGTATGATCAACCCTGACTAAAAACCTAGGGCAATTTCATCCCTAACTGAAGGCTGAACAACTGGGAGAAGAAAGTTTAAGCCTGCCAAATGAAGGGACTTCAAAAACTGGAAAGGGGCAAGAGACTGGCTCACTTCGTGTAGCCATCTTGGCCAATTCCAGACCACCTCATGAACTGGGGATCTAGTCAAAGAATCCTTGGATTCGCCTATAGATACTATGGGCCTAGATTTCTAAGGATCCTGATGGTCACTTATGTCAGGAATGTTCTTACTAGCCGTTTTGTGAGCCTTTCTAGGACTTCACCATCACTATAGTTGGCACTGGTAAGGTCTGCCCCACTCTCCAGAATGCAAGCTAAATTATCCTACTCTGCCGCTCAAGGAGAAATGGTTCTGTAATGTGTGCAGCTCAGAATATCCCCAGCTGTGACCACAGAGTGTGAGTTCAGACTTACAGGGACCTGGGTTATACAGGCTCCTGATAAATACGGATGTCCATGAGCCTCAGGTTAGATCAATGTGGCAAACAGTTACTTGTATTTATTTATTTATTTTTAAAATGTGGAACTTTCCTTTTCCTTTAAAATATCTTATTTTTTTTAAAAAAAATTTATTTTGTATATTGGATAGAGACAGCCAGAAATCTAGAGGGAAAGGGATGACAGAGAGGGAGACAGAGAGGTACCTGCAGCACTGCTTCACCACTTGCAAAGCTTTCCGCCTGAAGGTGGGGTCTGGGGGCTCAAGCCTAGGTCTTTGAGCATTATTAACATGTGCACTCAACCAGGTGTGCCACCATCTGGTCCCTAACTTATCTTCTTATTCATTTATTGGGTAGAGAGCCAGAAGTCGAGAGGGAGGGGGATGGCAGAGAGGGATAGAGACAGAGAGACACCTACAACACTGCTTCACCACCTGCAAAGTCTTCCCCCTACAGGTGAGGACCGGGGGCTTGAACCCAGATCTTTGCCCACTGTAACATATGTGCACAAAGCAAGTGTTCTATTCAAGTGAGTTGTATTGCCAGTCCCACTGTAATGTTTTTTTTTTTCTTAGTATATCTTTGACGTATGCAATGCAGTACAATGTCATTAAGGTCTCAAGTTCTGATAAATGAGGGAGGGAGGTTGACATAAATACAACAAAGAAAAGGGAAAAGCATAATGTAGAGACAAAGTAATCAAAGGTATTTATTTGTATAATTTTTTTAATCTAATTATACAAAATAGCAGTTCTGTACTTAAAAGAAATTCACTTCTGTGACAGACTTAACCTAAATTATAAATTACATGTTAAAATTATATATACTACACATACTGTGAAAACCACGACAGTCACTGCCAAAGAATATCAAACAGACGGGGGAGTCGGATGGTAGCACAGCAGGTTAAGTGCACGTGGCGCAAAGCACAAGGACCTCTGCAAGGATCCGGTTTTGAGCCTCCAGCTCCCCACCTACTGGGGAGTCGCTTCACAGGCGGTGAAGCAGGTCTACAGGTGTCTATCTTTCTCTCCCCCATCTCTCTCCATTTCTCCCTGTCCTATCTAAGGACGACATTAGTAACAACAATAATAACTACAACAACAAGGGCAACAAAAGGGAAAACAAATAAATATAAAATATATATATAAAAAAGAACATCAAACAGAGGGGGTCGGGGGGTAGTACAGCAGGTTAAGCACACATGGTGCAATGTGTAAGGACCAGTGTAAGGATCCCAGTTGGAGGACCCCGGCTCCCCACCTGTAGGGGGGTTGCCTCACAAGTGGTGAAGCAGGTCTATAGGTATCTATCTTTCTCTCCCCCTCTCTCAATTTCTCTGTCCTACCCAACAACAACAACATCAATGGCAACAATAATGACAACAAGGGCAACAAAATGGGAAAAATGACCTCCAGGAGCAGTGGATTTGTGGTGCAGGCACTGAGCCCCAGTGATAACCATGGAGGCAAAAGAAAAAAAAAAAAATATATATATATATATCAAACAGAAAGAAACAGCCTCACTGGTTGTATGCTAGTGACAACTGAAAAAAACAATTTAGAAGAACCTGTCTTAGCATTTACCTTTTAAACTTTTATTCTTTCTATGATCTGAGCTCTTAAATTTAGCTATTAATTATTAAGTATGATTTAAGTGGTTTTTATCACATTTCATGGTTTTAAGAATTCATGACTAGCGAGGGAAATCATTCATAGGAAGATACCATTATCAACATCTTTCTTTTTACTTGTTGAAGTTATAATGTGATTCTGAATAAAATCAATGACTTAACCATAAGCTCAGACTCAAAACATGAATTAATTATAGTTAAAGAAAAGCATCAAGAGACCAGAGAAAAAGACAGCTTCTTCCATAAATTAAAGCAGGTACCTTTGTGTATTATTAATAATATTAATATCTTAGTATGGAGAATGTAAGCTTTTTGTTATGAGCGAATTGCTACTGTATCTTATGCTCAAGAAAGCTTAAACTGAAAGCTTGTTTTGGTGGTTCGGGAGATGGCACAATGACTATAGCACTGGACTCTCAAGCATGTGGTCCTGAGTTCGATCACCAGCAGCACATATACCAGAGTGATGTGTGGTTCCTTCTCTCTCTCTCCCCCTAACTTTCTCACTAATAAATAAATAAAATCCTTTTTTTTAAAGTTTGTTTTGCTTTTAAAGTACAATGCAGGGAAATTTTGGAGTGACATGGAACTCAGGGGGGCTGGGTGGTGGCGCATCTGATTGAGTGCACCTATTACAGTGCACAAGGACCCAGGTTCAAGCCCCAGTCCCCACCTGCAGGGGGAAAGCTTTGTGAGTGATGACGTAGGACTGCAGGTATCTCTCTGTCTCTCTCCCTATCTCCCCTCCTCTTCTCAATTTCTGGCTGTCTCTATCTAATAAATAAATAAAGATAATTAAAAAAAAGAAACTTAAAAAGAAAAGAAAGGGAATTCAGTTCAAGTACAGTAGTTTTAAAATTTGCATTCTATACAATTACATTTGACAAGATCTTAAGTTGGCCATGAGAAAAATAGGCTCTCTGGTCAGGTAAATTTAGGAAGTGCTACTCTTGCCTGCCCTTGGAAATTTGCAAGCATACAAGGATACTAGGAAAGCTTTGGATTTTTAAATAAGATTTACATATTTACTAATGAGAGAGAGATATATAGCATGTGTGCTGGCCAGTGCACCTTGTGGTACAACTACTCCTGCTGGGGATCCAACTCAGGACCCATGCTTTCAAATTCTACCACTGTGCCAATTTGGGGACTCAGCAGTAAAGGTTTGAATTAGTCTGAAAGCCAATCAAAAGGGTCTCCCTGGAAATCTACAAACATATAAGCATATTAGTAAAGGCTTTCATGAATTCTGCAGTCAAAAGCAAATCAGAATTATTTGCTATACTGTTTTATAGGCACACTGGTGGGTTCAGAACAGTGTCCAGTGAAAACACCAATTTAGAAAATTCTGATCTTATTTTTATTTTTGCCTCCAGTGCTGGGGCTGTGCCTACACTACGAATCCACTGCTACTGGAGACCATTTTTTCCCTCCATTTTATCGGATAAGACAGAGAGAAACTGAGAGGACAGGGAGATACAGAGGGAGAGAGAGAGAGAGAGAGAGACACCTGCCAGTTACTTCACAAAGGGTGAAGCAGGTCCGCCTGCAGGTGGGGGAGCCCGGGGGTTCAAACCGGGGTCCTAGCGCTGGTTCTTGAGCTTTCTACTATGTGCACTTAACCTGGTGTACTACAGCCTGGCCCAGAAAACTCTGACTTACAAAATTTCTTTAAACGAATGACAAAACTGAGGCCTAGGGTTACCACATTTTAACAGAAGGCCTAAATGACATACCTCACCAACAGGCTCGCTCCACTGCTTAAACTAGCAAAAAAAAAAAAAAAAAAAAAAAGATCCCTTGCCAAATATTTGTTGACATTTAACATGTCTTCTATAGTGTCACATTTTTTTTCTGGTTTGTGTATTTTTCATCCTTCCGGACTTGGGTTCAAAAAAAAAAAAAAATCAGACCTATCCGGAGATTTGCTATTTAGCAATTCTGGGGAATGAACCAGTTCAGTGGCAGTGGAGTGTAATCACTCAAAATGAAGCGTTTATACAACTGGCTTTCATTTCCTCCACTAAATCACTGTGCTGTTTATCGGGTGGTGAGTTAGTTAGCATCGAAGGCTGACAAACATTACCAACAGCAAAATTAAAGACCTTGTGTCTGCACAGAAGCTGCCAACATAGAAGCTACGAGGGGTTTTTGTTTGCTTTTTGCCTCTCCACGATTGCTTTAACTAGTCTCCAAATCAGACTTTCCTAATTTTTCCTTTTTTTTTTCTTCAGGCTCCAAAGGAGTCTAAGACTGTGCAAGAGAAAAACCACACACTTTTTACTGAGCTTCTAATAGTTGTGTGCGCCTTCGCCCACCCCACCTCCCACCTCACCCAAAGGTGGGCAAGACAAGAAGGGAGGCGAAAACCCGGACCACTAACTCTTGTCATGTTGCAACTTTAAAGGGATAGGGAATCAAAGGTGACTATTGTCAACTTCCTCTGATAAACTTTCTCACTTCTTCCCAGGCCCCCGACTTGGACCGTGAACCCTGGTTAGCATGCTAGTCTCCGCCACGCTACGGGGACCCAGCAGAGGGGAGCGAGGGCGAGGGGCCTGGGTTCTGCCAACAAAGAGGCTGTGCTGGTCTTCCCCGCACAGGTGCGACCTCCACTCCAGACCCCGCGCCCGCTGGGCCCCAGCGCGGAGGACTCGGGACGGACCGCGGGACGCCCCGACCCGCCCGCAGCCGCTCCCGCCGGCCACCCGTGCGCCTCCACCTGCTCCCGGTCCCCGCGCAGCTCCCGCCTCCCCGCAAACCCCAGGGCAGCCGCCGGCTCCGCGGCTCCAGGCGGGGCCAGGGCGCCCACACCCCCGACGCCACAACAGTCTGGTCCGGGGGGAACGACCCCGCGGCTGCTCCTGAACCCGACGCGCCGAGGAGGCCGCTCCGGGCTGGCCTAGCGCCCGCGCTGACAGCGAGGACGCGGTTACCTGCGGTGGGCTCGGCCGCTCCCCGCCGGCGCCGCTCTCCTGGCAACCGCGGCAGCGACACGGAGGCCCGGAGCAGAAGAGCCTGGTGACAGCTCCCAGCGTGCACCGCGCCCACGCCGGCGTCGACGTCGACGGCCCTGGATCCCCGCCCCCCCCCCCCCCCCCCGTCCGTTCCTCGCTTAGGGGACTAGCTGTCGCCACAGCGCCCTCCAGCGGCCAGTCTGGTTTATGCTGGTGCTGGGAATTGAATCTGGGACATTTAGTGCCTCAGATATTAAAGGCTTTTTGAACCTATTATGCTATGTTCCCAACCCCTAAATTTATTGTATGTTTCAATATAAAGAATATAATGTAAAACTATTTCAGAAAAAATAAAAATATTTCAGCACTTAAATGTTGCAATTCAATGTGGAAGACATGCGAAGTTGAAATCTTCACTCTGTGTAACTAATAGAGCAATAAACTTTATGTATTTATTTTTACCAGAGCAAACTGCTCGTCTCTGGCTAATGGTGGTGCTGGGGATTGAACCTTGGGCCTTGGAGCCTCAGAGCACAAAAATCTATTTGCATAACCATTATGCTATCTCCCCAGCCCAAACTTGATTTATTTTTTTATTGGTTTTTAATTTTTTTTCTTTTTTGCCTCCAGGGTTATCTCTGGTGCTTTGCATTTGTATGATTACTCCAGGAGGACTTTTTTTTTTTGAGGATGAAAGATAGAAAGGGAAAGAGAGGTAGGTGATTAGAGAAGAAGAGAGAGGGAGAAGATACCACAGCACTGCTTCATCACTCAGGAATTTTCCTCAATACACTGTGGTGGCTGATGGCTAGAACCTTGGTGTTTTGTTTTTTGTTTTGTTTTGTTTTTGCCTCTAGGATTATCGCTGGGACTCGGTGCCTGCACTATGAAACCACTGCTCCTGGAGGCTATTTTTTCCCTTTGTTGCCCTTGTTGCTTAGTTGTTGTTGTTAGCTGTGTCGTTGTTGGATAGGACGGAGAGAAATCAAGAGAGAAGGAGAAAACAGCGACTCCGCTGCAGGTGGGGAACCGGGGGCTCCAACCTGGATCCTTGTGCAGGTCGTTGTGCTTTGAGCCATGTGCGCTTAACCCGCTGCACCAGTGCCCAGCCCCGAACCTTGGTCTTTGTGCATGATAGAGTCTGTGCCTTACTGGTGAAGCATATTTAGGCCGATGAATACAGTATTTTGTGAAACTCAATGGAAAACTTCAAAAACACCAAGTAGAACCAGAAGTTAACTCACTGAATAGGGTCTAGGGTCTACGCCTTGCCAAACCAACAGGCATGGAGATGTTACAGTTCTGGGAGAAGTTGTGGTGCTTCGGTCTCCTTTTTTTCCCTCTCCCTGTCTCCCCCTCTTCCATTCTCTTTATCTCTACCTCTCTACCTCTCTACCTCTCTACCTCTCTGAAAGGAGAAGGACAAAATGTGGAATACAGAGAATGGAAACACCTAAACTTACAAAAGTAAACTATAGTGTTATCTCTAGGGGTGGGTGGATACACAGTTTAATTTAATTTATTTACTATTGTATAGAAATAGAAATTGAGAGGGGAGTACAAGATATATACATATAGAGAGGCAGACAGACATCTGCTAAACCACTCATGAAGCTTTCCCCTGCAGGTGGGGACTAGGGGCTTGAACCCAGGTCTTGAGGACTATAGTGTGTGTTCTTAACCAGGTCTACCAGTGCCTGGCCCAAAACATTGCATTAAGTCACATCCTTTACTCTGTCAAAGTCTCCAAAATTATCTACTAGTATTAATAAGATTATGATTTTTGAGTCACTTTTTACTTCTGTGAAAGTGAATGCTAAAACTATACATATGGTGTCATTCCAACCTTTCATTTTTCAAGGATTACAGGGGTAGCTAGTGCCAGGATTCAAAATACTGGATTTAATTAACCACACTTTCCTATGTGGTAGGTAACAGAAAACTTAATAGGTTTTGGCAGCCATTTAAGTCTTGGAGAGATTACAATTAAATTGACCCATGATACCAAAGTCAAACTCTCGTTCAGAAAGAAAGAAACCAAAAATAAAGTGGGCCATTCTGAGCTCAGGCCTTCTGGGGAGAGTGTCCTTCATACTCTCTCTACCCCCCAGGGCCCCCTTAAATCTAGTCTTCCTAAGCTAGCCAAAGATGTATATTTAGGTATGCTTTTTAAAAAAAAATTAATAATTATTATTTTTTTGATAGAGACAGAAACTGATAGGGAAGGGGGAGTTAGACACCTGTAGCAATTCTTCACCACTTGTGAAGCTTCCCCTTTGTAAGTGGGGAACAGAGCCACAGCCCACCACTCACTGTTCTGGTTTATTTATATTTTATTTTATTTTTTCCTCTAGGGTTATTGCTGGGGTTCAGTGCCTGAACCACGAATCCACTGCTTCTGAAGGCCATTTCCCCCCCTTTTTGTTGCCCTCGCTGTTTTTTTTTTCTTAAATCGTTGTTGTGGTTATTATTATTGTTGTTATTGATGTCATTGTTGGATAGGACAGAGAGAAATGGAGAGAGGAGGGGAGACAGAGAGGGGGAGAGAAAGACACCTGCAGACCTGCTTCACCGGCTGTGAAGCGACTCCCCTGCAGGTGGGGAGCCAGGGGCTCGAACCAGTATCCTTAGGTCCTTGTGCTTCACGCCACGTGTGCTTAACCCGCTGCGCTACCCCCTGACTCCTCTCACGTTCTGATTTAAAAAAAAATATATATGTATATATATTATTTAATTTAGTAAGAGAAACATAGAAAACAAAACAGAGAGATTCCGCGAGATTCAGCACTGCCATATCTTGGTGCTGGGAATTGAACCTGGGACTTTGTAGCTTCAGGCACAAAAGTCTTTTGCATATCCACTATCTGTCTCTTCATCCCTCTGGGTCTGATTTTTATGATCATTTTTCTGGAAGGCTGACAAGCCAGATCCCTAAGAGGCCAAATGAGGAGCATGGCTGCTCCCTGACTCTCTTTCCTGGTACCCCAAAGGACTGTCCAGAATGGGAAGAGCTCCTTGCAGCGCGCTCTCCGCCCGGCAGGCGGCGCTGTGGGCTGGCAGGCGGGGTCAGCCGAGTCCTTGGGCTCTCGCCGCCGGCGGGTTTCGGCTTTGACTCCTGGTGGGAGCCGCACGTGCAGAGGCGAGCGGGTCCTGCGGGCCCCGGGTGGCCTGAACCTCCGGCGGCGCTGGCCATGGCGGCTGCTGCAGCGCCGCCGCGTGTGTTCCTGGAGCTGCGGAGACGAATGCAGAACGCGCTGCTGATCGTGGGGTAAGCCGGGCGGCCGGGAGTTGTGGGGCTCCGGGGCAGAACCGGCTTCCTTTCCTGCTGCCCTGGGACTCTCCGCCCCTCTCAGAAAGACCGATTTTTGAGTTTCTTCTTTCCAGTTAATTAGATCGTGTCTATGACTCCTCCTCGCCTTCCTTAAGTCCTTAACTACTTATTTCAGTAAGACTTGGGAGGTTTTTTTTTTTTTTTTTAATGTGGAAATACCGTCTCAGATCCACAACAGACCTGCTGCATCACAACTTAGATTTCAACATGCTCACGATTCCCAGGACACAAACACACAATAAGGTTTGACACTGCATTTCTTACAAAACAATGAAAACAAACCAATCTTTTTCACCGCCATGGAAGATCAGTTCTAAAATGTGAGCCTCCTGCTTTGTAAATAAACGTTAAAACAGCAAAAAACAACCTTTCGCCTTCCCAAACTGTCCCAGAGAAATTGACAGCCATTCAAGTTATATCTTCTTGCTGGGTAGTTTTCCACGTTATACATACTTAACACATTATTAGGTGTGTAGACATTTTGTTTCCTGAGCTTAACTACCTGTGTATGTGTGTATACTTGCATTTTCATTTCTTTTTTTAAAAAGGTCTTACTTATTAATGATAAAGATAGGAGTAGAGAGAGAGAGAAGGAACCAGAGATCACTCCGGTACATGTGCTGCTGGGGACTCAGGACCTCCTGCTTCAGGACTACCTTGGGTTTTCATTTCTCTTCTGTGACAATCTTAGAGTGAAATTGCTGGATCATAGGACAGATGAAATCGTTTATAAGAAACTGGCACACAATTCTCTAAGGTGGTTGTACCAGTTTCCTGAGACGATATGACATTTCCAATTTATTATATTCCCATTTTTATTCAGTGTTGTCAGTCTTTGTTTTTAGCCATCCTGATAGTATACAGTGGTATTTTATGACTTTAATGTGCATTTTCCTGATGACTACTAACGTTTTGCTTTGCATTTTTTTGTCATGTTGGTGTACTATTATAAAGTTCCTTTATTTTTTAATTTTAATTTTATTTAATTATTTTTTTTTGTTTTATTTTCCCTTTTGTTGCCCTTGTTGTTTAACATTGTTGTGTTAATTGTTGGTTATTGATGTCGTTGTTGTTGGATAGGACAGAGAGAATGTAATGAGGAGGGGAAGACAGAGACGGGGAGAGAAAGATAGACACCTGCAGACCTGCTTCACCGCCTGTGAAGCGACTCCCCTGCAGGTGGGGAGCTGGGGCCTCGAACCGGGATTCTTATGCCGGTCCTTGCTCTTTGCGCCACTTGGCGCTTAACCCGCTGCACCAGAACGCTGAGCAGCTCTGGTTTATGGTAGTGCTCAGAATTGAACCTGGCACTTTGGAGCTTCAGCCATGAAAGTCTCTTGCATAACCATTATGCTCTCTACTCCCCACCCACTTTTAATTCTTTTTCACTGTAAAATAACCAGTGGTTTTATTGCTGAATTTAATGGGTTGAATTTTTAAAAATTTCTTTTAAATTATCTTTTTAAAAAAATTTTTTTTTTTCCTCCAGGGTTATTGCTGGGCTCGGTGCCTGCACCATGAATCCACCGCTCCTGGAGGCCATTTCCCCCCCTTTTTGTTGCCCTAGTTGTTGCAGCCTCGTTGCGGTTATTATTGCCATTGTTGACATTGCTTTGTTGTTGGATAGGACAGAGAGAAATGGAGAGAGGAGGGGAAGACAGAGAGAGCGGGAGAGAAAGATAGACACCTGCAGACCTGCTTCACCGCCCGTGAAGCGACTCCCCTGCAGGTGGGGAGCCGGGGGCTCGAACCGGGATCCTTACCCCGGCCCCTGCGCTTTGCACCACGTGCGCTTAACCCACTGCGCCACCGCCCGACCCCTAAATTATCTTTTATTGTTGGATAAGGCAGTCAGAAATTGAGAAGGAAGGGGGTTATATGTATATATATGTAGGGGGGCAGAGAGACACCTGCAGCACTGCTTCACCACTTGCAATGCTTTCCCCCTACAGCTGGAGACAGGGGCTTGAACCTGGGTCCTTAAACATTGTAACTTGTGCGCTCAACCAGGTGTGCCACCACCCAGTCTCCCTCCCTTTTTATTATCTTTATTTATTGGATAGAGACAGCACAGGGCATTAGACTTTAGACAAGTGAGTCTGATGCTCTACCAGTGTAGTTCTTTTCTCAGCCACACATTATTTCTTTAAAAATGGATAACAGTATTTCTTCTACCACCCCATGCTCAGATACATAGATTCAAAAGTTTTTTTTTTTTTAATTTTCTAGTTTTCTTTATTTATTGGATAATAGCTACAACCTGAAATTGAGAGAGTAAGGGGAGATAGAGAGGGAGAGAGACAGAGACACCTGCAGCCCTGCTTCACCACTTGCAAAGCTTTCCCCCTGCAGGTAGGGACAGGGGCTCAAACCGGGGTACTTATACATTGTAAAATGTGTGCTCAACCAGGTATGCCACTACCCAGCCCCTCTCTCCATTTTTTAAAAAAATTATTTATTGGATATAGACAGCCAGAAATTGAGATGGGTAGGTGGAGATAGAAAAGTAGAGAGCACATGCATAGATTCATACCATATTACAAAATTATTTAATTCCCTTAAATATAAAAGAGAATAGTTGAGTCTCGAGAGAGATGATAATGAATAAAATTGTCTATAAAATATATCTACTAATATGTAGTAAGCTCCAAACTTTTTAAAAAGAATTTATTTATTTATTTATTCATGAGAAGGAAGAGAGAGAGAGAGAGAGAGAGAGAGAGCTAGACATATCACTGGTACACATGCTTCCGGGGATTAAACTTGGGACCTCATAGTTGAGAATCCAGTGCTTTATCCATTGTGCCATCTCCCTGACCATGCTCCAAATTTTCTACAGGACTGTTTAGTGTCTTAAGTCATAGTTGCTGACTTACAACTTAGTGGTGATCTAGAGGTTCTTTTTTTTTTTTTAATTTATTAGTGATTTGATAATAATTAACAAGATTGTAAGAACACAGGGGTACAATTCCATACAGTTCCCACCACCAGAGCTCTGTGTCCCATCCTCTCCATTGGAAGGTTCCCTATTCTTTATCCCTCTGGGAGGATATTTTTAAAAAATTATTTTTATTTATTTCTTAATTTTATTTTATTTGATAGGACAGGGAGAAGTTTAGAGGGAAGAGTGAAATAGGGAGGGAGAGAGACAGAAAGATGCCTGCAGTCCTGCTTCATCACTCATGGTGCTTCTCCCTGCAGGTGGGGACCAGGGGCTTCCACCCAGGTCTGTAGTGTGTGTGCGTGCCACCACCCACCCGGGCCCTCTTTTTAAAAAATTTTATTAGTGATTTCATATTGATTTACAAAACCACATGTCAACAGGGGTATAGTACCACACCATTCCCACCAACAGAGTTCTGAATCTTCAGTTTCCCCACTGCAAGCTACCGCAGTTCTCCTAAGGTTGTAGACATATGCCAACCATCATCTCTGTAACTATCTGTCCACATATGTACATAATTGCCCCCTTTTTCTTCCAGATCCAATCCCCTACTCCCCTCCGAGCCACTCATGACACCATTACTACCTCTATATGTCTCTCTCCTTTTCCTTCTCTCTCTCTGGGTACTAATGGAGCTAGAGTTCAGAACCGTCTTATCTTCATCCTATCACTTCTCCCCCATTGGGATATGGATCAAGGTTGTTTTGGGGGTGTAAGAAGTTAGGATTTCTGGCTTCTGTAATTGCTTATCTGTTGGACGTGGGCTTTGGTAGGTCAGTCCATACCCCCAGTCTCTTTCTATTTCCCCTTGTGGGCCAGAGCTCTGGAGAGGTAAGATTCCAGGACATATTGGTGGGGTCATCTGCCCAGAGAAGTCAGGAACATTTGCAAATTGATGTCTGGAAGGTGACAGGACATAAAGTACGACAAAATGGTTAATGAACAGGAACCAAAAAAGTAGGAATAGGGCAGATGAGCTTAGAGTGGAAGTCCATTTTAGGCATGTTCCTGGGGGCATACAATTATGGTAGTTTTGCTTGAGTTTGATAGCTAGCCTGAAGTTGGATAAAAATAATGTCTGAGAAAATGTCACCATTTTGTTTGTTTGTTTGCTTGTTTTTAAGTAACTTGAAATGTATGTTTATTTATTTACTTATTTTATTTACTTGATAGAGACAGGCAGAAATTGATAGGGAAGGGTGAGACAAGGAGAGAGAGAGAGATACCTGCAGCACTGCTTCACCACTTGCAAAGCTTTCCTCCTGCAGATGGAGACCCGGGGCGTTAACCTGGGTCCTTGTGCACTGTAACATGTGCACTTAACCAGGTGTGCCACCACCTGACCCCTATCTATCTCATGTTTTCTTAAGATTATATTCAAATTGTGTATCTTGGGCAGGAAACATCACAGAAATGATGCTGTGTTCTTACTATGTCCTGTCAGGAGAAATATGGTTTTGATTTGTTCTATGACATTTTATATTAACTTAGCACTTAATAAGACAGTATCTGCCAGGTTTCTCTACCAGAAAGTTATTCTTTTCTCTTGCTAATCAGTCAATATTAGTTGGAGTGTTCCTTTAAGATGGTGTCAATACCTTACTCCTCATCATATTTTTATTTTATTCACTGATTCATTTCCATGCCTATGGATCAATGTTATTGTTTTACTACAGCATTGCACAGCAATGGTAGAGGGGACTAATCTGGGACCTAAGAGTGGCTAACAGTGGGAGAGGGGACTGAATCTGGGGCCTTGGAGTCTCAGGTAGGACAGTCCTTTTACTTGACCATTACATTGTCTCCTTGACTTTAATGTAGTTATTTTTCCAGGGACTCTCTCTCTCTTCTCTTTTCATTTGTTTCTAAGTAGAAAATTACCTTTTTTTCCTTATATTGTATTTATTTACTTATTAGAGACAGATAAACTTAGAGAGGAGAAGATAAAGAGACAGAGAGAGAGAGACACCTGTAGCCCTGCTTCACCACTTGTGACGCTTTCCCCCGGCAGGTGGGGAGCAGGGCCTTGAACCTGGGGTCCTTGCACACTGAAATGTGTGTGCTTAACCAGGTGTGCCACCACCTGGTCCCTTACCTTTTTTTTATTTATTTATTTACTGATCAGCTCTGGCTTATTATGGTGGTATGAGGGGGACTCAACCTTGGAAATGCAGATCTAAGTGTTTGAAAAGTAATCTTGGAAGGACTCTTCTGAGTTTCTAAGGCAAATTAAGAGGCCCAGGTTCTCACACCTGAACACCTGATATGCCCTCTACTTAGATGATGCTCAAGTAGGTGGCATTCCTTCTGCTCCTAGGTGACACCAAGTGGATGGTCTGTAGAAGCTGTCTGTACCATGATGCTAAGGATATTTCAACTTTGTTATGAAGGTCATTTCTATATATTTATGCCCTTCTGTACTTGTACCTGGTGGACAGAAATTATTTATTGTTATTTTTTATTGCCTACACTAAGCAATTTAAATTTATAGTACATTAGATTAGTAAATTCTTCTGTGTCAGATGGGGGGTAGATAGCATAACGGTTATACAAAGAGACTCTTAGGTCTGAGGCTCCAAAGTCCCAGGTTCAATCCCCGGAACCACCATAAGCCATAGCTGAGTAGTGCTCTGGTATAAAAAAAAAAAAAAATTCTTCTGGGTCTGGTACTTATACATCACTAGATGCTTTCATTAACATTTATTTTATTATTCTCATTTAAATATTGTATTTATTATTCATTTATTGGGTAGAGATAGAAAGGAACTGAGATGGGAGGGGAAGATCAAGAGGGAGAATGAGATACCTGCAGCACTGTGTTGTCAGTTGTAAAGCTTTTCCCTTTCAGCTGGGGCCTGGGGCCTTGAACTTGGGTTCTTGTACATGGTAACATGTGTGCTCAACCCAGTGCACCACTACCTGGCTGCTATTATTTACTTATTTTATTAGAAAGAGAGAGATAAGGGAATTGGAATAAAGAGCAAGGGAAAGAGAGAGAGAAAGGGGGTGTGGAGGCCACAACACTAATTAACACTCATGTAACTTCCCAGCACTCATGTAATTCAGGGTTTCATCTGAGTCCTTGTGCATGGTAATGTGTACTCCATGGGCTTTGTCATCTCCTGCCCATGTTATTATTATTATTGTTATTATTAGCAGCAGTAGTATTTATTCTTGAAATTGACATGAAAGTTGTTCTGCTATCTTTGTGTCACAGAATTGTGGTTTCCTTTCCAAAATCTTGTATATCAAATAGCTATATTCTGATTTACGGTAATTAAATTAAAAAACAAAACATCACTAAGACTGGTCTCAGAAGCAAGGCTATGTCACTCACTCTCCTACTCATTATTCAAATGACATTTACTTAGTGCTTGATCTATCATGGTCACTGCACTCCTCCCATGTGCCTTCATAGTACATACCCTATGTTTACTATACAGTGGTACAGTGTTGTCTTAATACTCCCCTGATCATTTCTGTTTACTTGTCTGCTCCCTATTTGGGGACAGAGAAAATAGCTCATTATTGCTTTCCTAATACGCAGTACATTCCAGAACTTAAAAGAGATGCATTGAGTGAATAAATGAGTGTGTGAATATACAAGCCATGCTAGTGTCAAGGATCAAAAAGGTGGGTAAACCACAGCCTTTGAATTCTCTTGCCAAAAATACTTTTGAAAAACAAGTGTGTGAGGGGCTGGGTGGTGGCACACCTGGTTGAGCGCACATGATACAGTGTGCAAGGACCCAGGTTCCAGCCTCTGTTCTCAGCCTGTAGGGGGAAAGCTTTGCGAGTGGTGAAGCAATGCTGCAGGTGTCTCTCTGTCTCTCTCCCTCTCTATTACCCCCTTCCTTATCAATTTCTGGCCGTTTCTATCTAATAAGCAGATAAAGATAATTTAAAAAACTAAAGAAAAAAAAGTGCGTGATATTGATGGACTAGTATCAGATTATGCTGGTTGGGGGGAAACTGGAGTTGGGGAGACTAGTAGAAGGGAGTGGAAATGGAGGAGTCTTGAAGATGTGGAATGGTAGGCTATGTAAGCACAACTTCTGGGAGCAACCCTCCTGGAAGGTTCAGGTTGGTGTGATGGAGGGAGCTTTCAGATAGAGGAGAGCATTTGGTCTTCTGGTTATTATGGAAATGGAAAAAAGATTCACTTGTTAAAAAAAAATGTTTTTCCTCTTTTGTTTTTTTTTATCATTGTTGTTGTTATTGTTGTTACTGCTGTCATTATTCTTGGATAGGATAGAGAGAAATGGAGAGAGGAGGGGAAGACAGAGGGGGAGAGAAAGATAGACACCTGCAGACCTGCTTCACCGCCTGTGAAGCGAACCCCCCAGCAGGTGGGGAGCCGGGGGCTCGAATTAGGATCCTGATGCCAGTCCGTGTGCTTTGTGCCACATGTGCTTAACCCTGTACCACCACCCGGCTCCCTCATTTTTCTTTTTTGCTGTTACTGTTGTCATGGGGGCTTCACTACTCTAGACAGATTTTTTTTGAAATAAAAAGACAGTGGTAAAGGGGAAGACACCAGTACCACCTCAAAGCTTCTTTCAATGTGGTGCTGGCCAGGATTGAACCTGGTTGTGCACATGGCAAAGCAAGCACATTTTCCACATTGAGGGAAACTGTTCTGCTGGTCCCGACAAGTGCACATTTAAAAATGTATCATTACCGTAAGAAAATACGTTTTTTAAAAAAGTCCCTGAACTATATCATCCAGCTTCTGTATTTATTTTTAAAAATATTTCAATTGATTAATTAGTTTATTTATTTATTACTGCACAGAGACAGAGAAGTTGAGAGGGGAGGAGGAGATAGGGAGGGAGAGAGACAGCCCTGCTTCACCGCTTATGAAGCTTCCTCCGTACAGGTTGGGACCAGGGGCTTGAACCCAGGTCCTTGTACACTGTAATGCGTGCACTTAAACAGGTATGCCCTTCCTGGCACCTTAAAAAAAAAAAATCACTATCTATTTATTGTGTAGAGACAACCAGAAATCAAGAGGGAGTCTCTGTTCCTCTTTATTTCCCCTTCCCCTCTCAATTTCTCTTTGTCTCTATCCAATAATAAAAATAAATAGTATTAAAAGAGACAGAGGGAGAGAGACAAAGAGACACTGCAGACCTGCTTCACCACCAGTGAAGCTTTCCCCTTGTAGGTGGCGACTTCTCTGCTATTTTTCTAGGGCAGAATTTTTGGGATACCTTAAAAGAGGAAATGAGGGATCCTTGACCATGTTTGTTTTCATCAACAAGAAATTATTATTATTTATTTATTTTCCCTTTTGTTGCCCTTGTTTTTTTTATTGTTGTTGTAGTTATTATTGTTGTTGTTATTGATGTCATCATTGTTGGATAGGACAGAGAGAAATGGAGAGGGGGAGAGAAAGAGACCTTCAGACCTGCTTCAGAGAAATGGAGAGGGGGAGAGAAAGAGACCTTCAGACCTGCTTCACCTCCCCCTGCAGGTGGGGAGCCGGGGGCTCAAACCGGGATCCTTACGTCGGTCCTTGCACAAGAAATTATTATTTATTTATTTATTATTTATTTATTTATTTTTTTTTGTGTGTGTGTTTTATTTTCTAATTACCAGCGAGCCCAAAGAAGAAGGTACAGCCGTGGATATTTCTATAAGGCCATCATCATTCCAGATGAAGACATCAGAAGGCTGCACAGACATCCAGCTTCCAGCAGAGGTCAGGCTTATACCTTCGTCTTGCAGAGGACTGCGGTTTCTGGCTGGAGATGGACTGCACCTGCGGTTACAGGCACAGGCCGATTCCAGCACCAGTGAGTGATAAATGTTCTCCTGTGTCTGCATTTACTTTTCCATTATACATCAAAGGTGACTGTCACTTTGAAAAGCTGACCTTTTCTCAGGTGGAAATAACTGCTTGCCAGTGGGATGGGAAGAGCTAGATATGATCAAGAAGATTTTTGTTCTTTGCCAGCTATTAACTATGAGATAATGCCACTTTAACTTTTCTGAGGCTTTCTGTCTTTTTTGTTTGTTTGTTTTTGATAGAGATAGAGAGGAATTGAGGGGGCATGGAGGAGATAGGGAGAGCAAAAGAGAGATATCCACAGCTCTGCTTGGCCACTTAGGAAGCTTCCCCCCTGCAGGTGGAGATCAGGGGCTTGAACTGGGTCCTTGTGCATGGTGATGTATGTGCTCTAATCAGGTGTGCCACAGCTCTCACCCTGGTTTCTCTCTCTCTCTTTCTCTTTCTTTTTTTTTTCCCTTTGTTGCCCTTGTTATTGGTGTTGTTACTATTATTGTTGTCATTGTTGTTGGGTAGGACAGAGAGAAATTGAGAAGGGCAGAGAAGACAGAGAGGGGGAGAAAAAGATAGACACCTGCAGACCTGCTTCACCACCTGTGAAGCTACTCCCCTGCAGGTGGGGAGCTGGGGGTTCGACCGGGATCCTTACCCTGGTCCTTGCGCTTTGCGCCACATGTGCTTAACCCGCTGTGCTACCACCTGGCCCCCTCTTTCTCTTTCTTTCTTTTCACCATGAACTGCTGAACTTTGAGAGAGAGAGAGAGAGAGAGAGAGAGATGGAAAGAGGAGTGTACTCTCATGTGTTGTGTTGTATTGGTGGCTTAGATAGGGGCTTTGCCCACATGACAAAGCGGTCAACCTCCCAGGTTAGCTGTCACACCAGCCCACCTCTTTTGCTATTTTCCTCTTCTTCTTTTTAATTTTTTTATTAGCTTTATTTATTGGATAGAGATAACCAAAAATTGAGATGGTAGGGGGAGTTAGAGAGGAAGAGAGACAGAGAGACACCTGCAGCCCTGCTTCACCGCCCACAAAGCTTGCCCCCTGCAGGTGGGGACTTGGGCCTCAAACCTGGGTCCTTGCACTTTGTAACAAGTGTGCTCAAACAGGTGGGCCACCACCCACCACACCCCCTTTTTTTTTTTTTTTTAAACAGTGCTTTTTTATGTTTGTTGCAAAACTGAACAAAGAGATTTTTTCCATATAGCCCTCTTTGGTTACTTATGAAATGACATGCTCATGGAGCTAATGGGAAGGTGGCATTTGGGCAAGACCCCATTCATTTTAAAGCGCTCTATAGAAATTCATACCTTCGATGAAAAAGTGATCAATTCTAGCTCATACTTTATGGGCCAGGTATGGATATAGGTACTGGGGATGCAGAAGTGAACAAAGTAGGCAAACTCTTTATAAAATTTATGCTCTAATGGGTGGGAACAGATAATGAACAAATCAGCTATTCACATACAGAGAACAGAGTGCTATGGGAGAAAGTAAGGCAGGAGTGACTAGGTTTGGGTAAAGGATGGTCAGAGAAGACCACTCTAGAAGGTAAGGTTTAACCATGAAGAGATACTGCAAGTAAATCACAACATATAAGGATTCTGAAATTTAGTTGGATTCATAGTTTGATACTGTTTGTTGCTATGCCTACTATATTTTCCATTTTTTTTGTTACTGATTTATCAACTCAGTATAAGGGTGGGGATGTTTCTCTGAATTGTTTATGTGATAAAATTATTGGTGCAGCATGCCTACTGCCATGTAAGTAATATGCTTCAGACTATTAAACATTATGTAAAATGGGGAAATGGGCTATAATAGCCTGAGGTGTTCATTATCAGAAAAGGAGTACAATGCTTCCAGCTTCACTCTTTATTAGTGAAGTAAGTGCATCTGTGTTAAGCCTTCATGGAGTCTGGAGGTAGTGGGTCAGCAGGATTATGGTGTGTGTGTGTGTGTGTGTGTGTGTGTGTGTGTCTACAGGAGTTTCAAAACTCTGAGTCAACTTTTTCAAATAGAAATATAAATAAGATAAGGGACTGGGTGGTAGCACACCTGATAGAATGGACACATTGCCATGTGCAAGGACCCGGGTTCAAGGCACTTGTAGGGGGGAAGCTTCATGAGCAGTGAAACAAACAGTGCTGCAGGTGTGTCTCTTTTTTCCCTCTCTGTCTCCTCCCTCCCTCTCAATTTCTCTGACTTTATCAAAGGTGGGGGGTGTGGGAAGCCACTGGGAGCAGTGGATTTCTTGTGTAGGCATAGAGCCCCAGCAAATAACCCTGGTGGCAATAAAAAGTAAATAAATTAGATAAATAGATAAAAGAAAAAAGACAAACAGAGAGGGGAAGATACTACCACACCTAAGCTTTGTTGCCAAGCGGTGGCGGGGTCAGCTTTGAACCTAGATCATGTGAATTACAGTGCAGGCACCACTATTCAGGTAAGCTCTCTTGTTCTTGCTCTTTTTCTTTTTGAATTTATTTTATTTAAAATTTGTATTTATTTTTATTTGATAGAGATAGGCACAAATCGAGAGGAAGGGGGATATAGAGAGGGAGAGAGAGACACATGCAGCATTGCTTCACCACTCGCGAAGCTTTCCTCCTACAGGTGAGGGTTTGGGGGCTTGAACCCAGGTCTTTGGACATTATAACATGTGCACTCAATCAGGTACGTCACCACAGTCCCCTTGTTCCTATTTTTATTTTCTTTGGGGGGGGGTGGGGCTTGTTAGAAATCAGTCTGCTTTGTTCAGGGACTTTGATGGGAGAATCTAATGGTTGAAAGAGGAGGGGAGATATGACATCCTTGACTTAGCACATTTCTCCCCAGCTGCAGAAAGGAGGGTTCATTTTGAGGAGGATCCCTACAAGAATTCTTCTTTTTGCCATTTAGTTTCTCTTTTGACTATTAGTTAATTAATTCATCAATTAATTTTTAATGAGAGAGGGAAGCAGAGTATGAGGGAACCAGAGCATCATACTGGCTCATACAATGCTGGTATCAAACTCAGGACCTCATGCTTGAGAACCCAGTGCCTTCACCACTCTGCCACTTCCCTATCCTGGCTATTGATAGGGGGAAAAAAAGAGATAGAGGAGATTTTGCTTCTTTTTCACTGGAATATAATTTTTGCTGAAGTCCTATGCTAGTGAAATATCTGATCTGAGTTGCTTTGGAGAAGGAGAGAGTGGCCAGGTGGTGGTGGTGGTGGTGGTGGTGGGGTGAGGTTGTCAGGGAATTTACGTGGAATTGGATTCAGTGGATTAAAAATGGAGGAAAAATGGGGTCATTTTTCTAGAAATAGACTATCAAACATGTGCCTAATAATTGACAGAGGGAGTTTTTTATTTAATATTTTTTTATTATTGGCTAGAGACAGAGAAATTGAGAAGAGAGGGGAGATAAAGGAGTGAGAAAGAGAGACAATTGCAGCCCTGCTTCACCACTCATGAAGTTATGCCCCTGCAGGTGGGGACTGGGAGCTTCAACTTGGGTCCTTGTACACTATATAATGTGAGCACTTAACCAGGTGCACCACTGCCTGGCTCCCAGGCCCCATGAGTGTTTTTTCAAGGAAGAACCCTTTCTGTCTCTTGTGAAACCATCACCTTCCTTTCAGTAATGACCCCAGGAATTTTGTGTCATATCTTGGAAATGTAGAGAGGCTGGTATGGTAACCATAGCAGATATTTTGTATTTTATGTGAGTTTTCTGTGATGGTGATTTTAGGTCCTTACAGAAGAAGCGTGATGACCTTCCAGAGACAGAATTGGTTTGTCACCTGTATATTTGCTGTACAGATACAAATAGCAAAGTTTACCTACTCAATGCAACCAGTACCACCTCGGCACGTTTCACTTAGGACTGCATCCAGAGACATCAGGCGTGAAATGTGAACCCACCAGCTTCATTACTCTGCCACTAGGTTCCAGATGATACCATGATGCCAACCTGACTTCCCTGGGCAGATGACCCCACTAATGTGTTCTGGAGCCCTGCCTCCCCAGATCCCTGCCCCACTAGGGAAAGAGAGAGACAGGCTGGGAGTATGGATTGACCTGCCAACACCCATGTTCAGTGGAGAAGCAATTACAGAAGCCAGACCTTCCACCTTCTGTACCCCATAATGATCCTGGGTCCATACTCCCAGAGGGTTAAAGAACAGGAAAACTCAGGGGAGGGAATGGAATATGGTGTTCTGGTGGCGGGAACTGTACCCTTCTTATCCTGTGGTCTTGTCAGTGTTCCCATTTTATAAATAAAAACTTAAAAAAAAAGACACAAGAAACAAGCCAAATATCAAAGCTTGAACTACTAATAACGTTTAAATCAGCACACATCATTTAATTTAAAATGTAGGATAAAGTAAAGTGTTACAAGTTGATTTGCATATTATTTCCATTGGTCTCCTGTTTCTTTACATTTTTCAAATGTATTTTTACTGAAATATCTGAAAAGGAACATTTCCAAAGACTTGTTCTATAGTGCATGAAAAGGTATGCAAACTAGATCCCTCAGTATTTAATTGCTTTAGTGCTTTCCACATAATAGGTGGTGAATAAATATTTGCTGAATGAATGACTATCAGATGCATACTGATGTGAACTTGAGTCAAAATGTATTATCAGAAGTGACTTGGGTATTTTTGGCACTCAGTTGTATTTCAGGATTTTTTTTTTTGCAAGTTGACTTTTCAGCTATTATGAATTTTTTTTTTTTTGCCTCCAGGGTTATTGCTGGGCCTCAGTGCCTGCACCATGAATCCACTGCTCCTGGAGGCCATTTTTTACCCTTTTGTTGCCCTTATTGTTGTATCGTTGTTGTGGTTATTATTATTATTGTTGGATAAGACAGAGAGAGAAATGGGGAGAGATGAGGATGACAGAGAGGGGGAAGAGAAAAATAGACACCTGTAGAACCTGTGAAGCGACCCCCCTCCCTTGCAGGTGGGGAGCCAGGGGCTCAAACCGGGATCCTTAATCTGCTCCTTGCTCTTTGCTCCATGTGCGCTTAAGGAGGAAGAAGAGGGGAGAGAAAGACACCTGCAGATCCCCACCCGTGAAGCGACCCGCCTGTAGGTGTAGCCGGGCGCTGGAACAGGGTCCTTACGCTGTTCCGTGCGTTTTTCGCCACGTGCGCTTAACCTGCTGCACTACCGCCTGACCTCCAATGCTACTTTTTTTTTTTTTTTTTGCCTCCAAGGTTATCGCTGGGGCTCGGTGCCTGCACCAAGAATCCACTACTCCTGGAGGCCATTTTTTCCCATTTCGTTGCCTTGTTGGTTGTCATTATTGCTATTGTTGCCATAGATGTTGTTGTTGTTGGATAGTACAGAGAAACTGAGAAAGGGGGAGAGAAAGATAGACACCTACAGACCTGCTTCACCGCTTGTGAGGCGATCCCCCTGCAGGTAGGGAGCTGGGGGCTAGAACCAGGATCCTTACGCCTGTCTTTGCGTTTTGCGCCATGTGTGCTTAACCTGCTACGCTAACGCCCGACCCCCACGAATTCATTTTAAGGACCGTGGGCAACATTTTCTTAAAACTCTTTTAAAGGTAGGGTAGGTGAACTCATGATCCTTGATGTGGAACTGACTGCAAATAGTAGATTAATCCTCAGAGCCAGTACTATTCCCAAATGCCTCTGTATCAACCTTATTCAGATGAACCAGTCAGTGGATCATGCTGGGTGACCAGCAGAGGGCAGTGTTTGAATGAATATTTACTTGATCCGAAAAGAAAATTTTGAATCTTACCTAGATCTACTTATCTGTTCAGAATTTAAGAATACTTCTTCATTCCACCTTATTGCTGTAGGTATTTTCAGGTACCTCTTGAAACTAAAATGAAGACTTTTTATTTGCCAGGGCTTAAACATTTTAGCATCCCTTTATTAAAAAAATTAATTCTTTTTTTTCCTTTTTTACATATTTATTTACTGGATAGAGACAGAGGGAAAATGATATGGGAGAGAAGGACAGGGCAAGGGGAGGGAGGGCTGCTTCCGCTACAGGTGGGGAGCATCTTTTTTCCTCCCCAAAGCACTGCTCAGCTCTGGCTATGGTAGTGCATGGGATTGAACCTGGGACTTTGGAGCCTCAGGCGTCAGAGTCTCTTTGTATAACCATTTTGCTATCTACCGTCTATCTTTTTTTTTTTAATATATAAAGTAACATGAACCAAATTCAAATTGCTTGATTCTTTAGGATAAGACTTCCTTCCTTTGTGTTTTATTTTTTAAATTTATTTATAAAATAGAAATATTGACAAGACCATAGGATAAGAAGGGTATAGTTCCACAAAATTCCCACCACCCAAACTCCATATCCCATCCTTTCCCTTGAAAGCTTTCCTATATTTTATCCCTCTGGGAGCATGGACCCAGGGTTTTATTTATTTTTTAAATGAAACTATCTATCTTTCACTAATGAAATAATAAAAACTAAGGAAGCATGTTACTTTAAACTGCATTTCACACAATGTGATGGATAAACATTTCCAGCAACTTTAGTCAGAAACTTAGTTTTGCTCTTAGAAGATTGAATTTTTAGGAGCCATTCCATTCCCACGAAATAAAAGACTGGCTTCAAGATTCATTTTGTTCTTGCAAACTGGCAATATAGCAGAGTGAGTGCAGATAAATCTTGTTTAAATCAAATTAAACTTACAGGGGCTGGGTGGTGGTGCACCTGGTTAAGTTCACATGTTATAATGTATAAGGATCCAGATTCAAGTCCCCAATCCCAGAATGGCGTTGGTGGTATAGTGGTGATCATAGCTGCCTTCCAAGCCCCCAGTCCCCAGGAGGAAAACTTCCCCAGTGGTGAAGCAGGGCTGCAGGTCTGTCTGTCTCTCTCCCTCTCTATCTACCCCTTCCTGTCCATTTTTGGTTGTCTCTATCAAATAAATAAAGATAATAAATGAAACTTGCATTGAAGAGCTCTATGTCTAACACATAGCAAAGAAAAGCTGAAAATGGGGGAACTCTCATATTAATTAGACTGAAATGAAAAAAGTAGATCTTTCTCACTCTTATTGTTGGTGTTTATAATGTAAAATGAGTAACTCAACATGAATAATCCAGGGAATTACCTAATTCCAGAACACTTAGCAACATACTACTATCTGTTATTTATTTTAAAGTTATTCACAGTGTGTGCTTGTGTTTGAATCATCAGATAACACTAATTAAATGTGTATTTCTTAGGCAGAACATAAACAGTTTTTATAGTTGGTAATATATTATAGTTATTCAGATCTTTAAGCATGTTAATATATTTGTCTCAAACCTCTTAAGTTTTCCTATTTCATTGGTTCCTTTAGAACTGACTCCAGCGTTTAATCAAAGCTTACAAGCTCAAGAATGGTGCACATTTTATTGCCAATCCTGTGGTGAAATCATAATAAAGGACAGGTAAGAAACATATTTAACTGTGATTAATTTTGTGTTTGGCAATGTTTTTTCTTTTTTTTCTTTTTCTGTTAGGGCTATTGAAGTAACTAATTGCCCAGGGAACAGTATATGGCCTTAAAATGAGAGCCAGTTTAATACCACTTTGAACAAAACCAACAGTAAAATGCTGGAGCAATCACAGAGTTGTTAGGACTGCTCAAGGAGAAAGGAGAAACAGTAGGCTGCTGGCTTTGAGTGCGAAGAGTCATCTTGGTGGGAGAGTTTATATTGATTACTTCTGAAAACAGACATGCTTTATATATCATGTCGGGGTTGTGGTTTTTCACAGCTGATGAAAATCCCTCCTTCCCTCCCTCCCTCTCTATCTCCCTTCTTTTTTTCTTTCTTTCTTATTTACTTATTTATTATTGGATAGAGACAGAGAGAAATTGAGGGGGGAAGGGGAGATAAAGAGGGAGAGATACAGAGAGACACCTGCAGCCCTTCTTCACCACTTGTGAAGTTTTCCCCCTGCAGGTAGGGACCAGGGGCTTGAACCTGGGTCCTTGCTCACTGTAATGTATGTGCTTAACCAGTGTGCCACTGCCTGGCCCCTCTTTCTTTCTTCCTTTCCTTCTTTCTTTCTTTCTTTCTTTCTTTCTTTCTTTCTTTCTTTCTTTCTTTCTTTCTTTTTCTTTCTTCCTCCCTCCCTCCCATCCATCCTCCCTCCCTCCCTCCCTCCCTCCCTTCCTTCCTTCCTTCCTTCCTTCCTTCCTTCCTTCCTTCCTTTCTTCCTTCCTTCCTTCTTTTCTTGAGCACTGACCAGCTCTGCTTTTGGTGGCCCTGGGGATTTGAACCTGGAATCTTTAGTGCTTTGGGCATGAAAGTCTTTTTGAAAAACAATTATGCTATCTCCCTAGCACAGTGAGTTTTCTAGAGAGTAGAAACTTTTGTATTGCAACTTTTTTATTTGAATCACCTCTATTAATGCTTTTCTAAAATTTGCTTTTCCTATTTCCTGACTTATTAAAACAGAGCATACAGAGCACAATTTAACCTTTTCTCAGTGATTAGGTTAATCTTGTAACCAGCTCTTGCTGAATGCTACTGAGATGGGAAATCCTCTTTGCTGTATTCTTTGCATTCCCAAATTGAGTCTTTTAATTACTTTTTCCATTTTCTCCCTTCTTCCTGTCAAGCCTTCTCTGAGCCCTGGGTTTGTTGATATGTTGTCCTAAGGTTTATTTCCTGTCTTCCTGATTAGAATGTAGATCTTGATATGTGTGTGTGTGTGTGTGTGTGTGTTAGCCTTATTAACCCCTATACTCCTTTTTTTTATTAGTGATTTGATACTGATTTACAAAATTACATATCACTAGGGGTATAATTCCACATTGTTCCCACCACCAGAGTTCTGGATCCCAAGTTCCTCCATTGCAAACCACCACGGTCTCTTCCCAAGGTGGCAGATATGGATTAACTGTCATCACTACAACTATCTGTCTACATTTGTACCTATTTGCCCCCTTTTTCTTCCAGGTCCAGTTCTCTTGTCCCCTCCAGGCAATATGTCACCCTATTACTATATCCAGATATTTCTCTTTTCATCCCCTCTCTCTGGGACCCGATGCAGCTGGAATCCAGAGCTCTCTTAGCCTCTCCATCCTATCACTTCTCCCCCACTGGGAGTATGGATCAAAGTTGTTTTGGGGGTGCAGAAGGTAGGAGTTCTGGTTTCTGTAATTGCTTCTTTGATGGAATTGGAAAAAAAACGAGGGGTGACTGTGGAAGAGTTTGAACATGGAAATCAGCTGTATTTGAGGCCGATTACTCAGCAGTATAGAATGGTCAGATGAGGGTGAACCTAGAGGAAGACTGAGTGGGGAAGGAGCTAGTGACAAGTGCTAGTAGGTGAGAAGACTGGCCTTGGCCTTGGTCAAGACAGAAGGACCAGCAGTGAAGAAAAGTGGACTCGGGTAGGAAAACCTGAGAAGGATGTAGAAAAAGTACCCAGTGACTGACTATAAGTAGGGGGACAGGAAAGAAGTCAAATTTGCTGGAACATGCCAGGTCTATCCATACCCCCAGCCTGTTTCTGTCTTTCCCTAGTAGGGTAGGGCTCTGGAGAGGTGAGGTTCCAAGATACATTGGTATGGTCGTCTACCCAGAGAAGTTATGGTGGAATCATGGTCATATCTGCAACTTCGTGTCTGGAAGGTGGCAGAACGTAAAGTGAGAAAAAATGGTGAATGAACAGGAAACAAAATGTAGGAACAGGGCAGATGAGATCTGGGCTCTTAGAGTGGAAGAAAGCTTGGAAATCCAATTTAGGCATGTTTCTAGGGGCCCATGACTATACTAGTTTTTGCTTGAGTTTGATAGCTAGCATAAAGTTGGATAAAACCATTGTCTGAGAAAATGGTGTCAGAGTAGAGAAAAGGACTAGAGAGTTGTATTAGGGCAGTGAGTAGCTCCCAAGACCCCTATACTCTTTTTTTTTAAAAAATTTTTTATTTATAAAAAGGAAACATTGACTAAACCATAGAATAAGAGGGGTACAACTTCACACAGTTCCCACCACCAAAACTCTGTATCCCATCCCCTCCCCTGATAGCTTTCCTGTTCTTTAACCCTCTGGGAGTATGGACCCCAGGTCATTGTGGGATGCAAAAGGTGGAAGGTCTGGCTTCTGTAATTGCTTCCCTGCTGAACATGGGCATTGACAGGTCGATCCATCCTCCCAGCTTGTCTCTCTCTTTCCCTAGTGGGGGAGGGCTCTGGGGAAGGAGAGCTCCAGGTGGCGTTGTAGCCTCTGGTTGAGAGCACAATATAGTGTAGTGACTAGAAGTGCAGACTCAAGTCTTATTACTCAGGTTAGCTTTCACCAATCACTGATTATAGGAGCTACCTCAGAGGACTGTTAGGAGGTCATGTGAGTTACAGTGTTTGGTGCCAGGTGATGGTACACTTGGTAAAGCAGACATGTTACAATGTGCAAAAATCCAAGGCCCTGGGGGATGACAGAGAGGGAGAGAGATAGAGAGACACCTGTAGCGCTGCTTCACCACTTGCAAAGCTTTCCCCCTGCAGGTGGGGGCTGGGGGTTGTAACATGTGCACTCAACCAGGTGTGCCACCAGCTGGCCCTGTTTTTATGTCTTTATTTACTTTTTTTTATTGCCACCAGGGTTATTATTGGGACTTGGTGCTAGCACTATGAATCTACTGTTCCCAGCAGCTATTTTTTTCTTTTTTTCCTTGTATTTTATTTGACAGGACAGAAAAATTGAGAGGGGAGGGAGGGGGGGGGGAGAGAAAGAGAGAGATAGAGAGAGAGGCATTTGCAGAACCAGATATGAAGCATCCTACTGCAGGTGAGGAGCAGGGGCTCGAACTTGGGTCCTTGTGCTTGGTGATATGTGTGCCACCGCCGGGTCCCTACCTGAACCCTACCGAGAGCCCTTTGCATGAATGATACTTTGGAACGGCTTGCCTGGACCCATCTATTTCTCTCATTTTTAGAGAGGGGGAGAGAAAAACATCAAATCACCACTCCTTCATATATGGAGACTCTCATCTTCTTGTTTCCCCACTCCAGTGCTGTTCATGGTGCTCAGATGTGATGCTGGGGCTTGAACCCAGGGCCTCACACACAGTGAGGTGTATGCTATACACATGGAGTCACCTGTCAGTCCTGAAGGCTCACTTTAGCATACAAAGTCTAAAGAGGGGCCGGGTGGTGGCACACTTGGTTGAGTGCACATGTTACAGTGCGCAAGGACCCGGGTTCAAACCCGCAGTTCCCACTTCCAGGGGGAAAGCTTTGCGAGTGGTGAAGCAGGGCTGCAGGTGTCTCTCTATCTCTCTTCCTCTCTTAACTCCCCCTTCCTTCTTGATTTCTGGCTGTCTTTATCTGATAAATAAATAAAGATAATAAAAAAAAAGGCCAAAGGATCCCTGTTTACAATGGAGTTTAAGAAAAATTTCCTTCTCTTGAGTCAGTTTCAGTTTCCTTAATTGTCACAGAATTTTCTGACATGCATGACTATACAACAGTGTGGTGACCTAGACGCTCAGTACGAACAAGAACAAGTTAATTTCCTGATGCTGCTTACAGTAAAGAATATGCTCATTTGCTGTTGGTTGAGAATGTGTTTCATTGGAAAAAAAGTAATGGGTGTAAAAATCTGTAGTTCCCTCTTTTTGATAATTTACTTATTTATTTCTGAAAGAGGGAGAGATAACCCAAGACATAAGCTATGCCAGAGGTTGAACTCAGAACCTCTTGCTTATAAATCTGACACCCTACCCATTCCATCACCTTGGGACACTTGTGGTGTGTGTGTTGTGTGTGTGTGTGTGTGTGTGTGTATCAGATTTATATATCTGAGCTCAAAGGCCTTAGAGGGTAAGGACAATCATGTAATATAGAGACAAATGGGAGAATGGTACCTGGGTTGGAAATTACCGTTTAATAACTGGGTAGAAGAATTTTTTGCCCATATCAACTCAGTTTTTTCTTCCTCTGTTTCTGCTTCTCCTTCTTCTCTTCCTCTTAAGATTTTGTTTCCTTATTTATTAATGAGGGGGGTAAGAGGAAAGAAAGGAACTCAAACATAACTCTGGGATGGAACTCAGAACCTTATGCTTGAGAGTCCAGCACTTTATCCATTGTGCTACCTTCTGGACCTCTATGCTTCTTCTTAGGCAGACAAAATAAGATCTCTTTTTCAAACTTATCAGGAGAGTTAAAGTTGTAGCATATGTAATGGTAAATGTTCAGCAAGATTTTTATTTATTTATTTTTAAATGAAGAAGATAGGAGGAGAGAGAAAAGGAGGGAGAGAGAGAGAGAAAGAAAGAGAGAAAGAGAGAGAGAGAGGACACCAGGTATCACTCTGGTACATTTGCTGCCCGAGATTTAATTCAGGACCTCATGCTTGAGAGTCCAATACTTTATCCACTCTTCCACCTCCTGGACCACAGCAAGATTTTTTTTTTTTTTGCCTCCAGGGTTATCACTGGGGCTCGGTGCTTGCATTATGAATCCACTGCTTCTGGAGATTATTTTTTCCCTTTTGCTGCCCTTGTTGTTTATTTTTGTTGTTGTTATTATTGGATAGGACAGAGAGAAATCGAGAGAGGACAAGACAGAGAGGGGGAGAGAAAGATAGACACCTGCAGACTTGCTTCATGCCTGGCCTGTGAAGCAAACTCCCCACTTACACCAGTCCTTGTGTTCCATGTCATGTGCACTTAGCCCACTATGCCACTGGTCGGTCCCCTTCTAGCAAGTTTTTTTTTAATATTTATTATATGTATTTATTTATTTATTTGCTTGTGCACTGTGCAGCTCTGGCTTATAGTGGTGTAGGGGATTGAACCTGGAACTTTGGAGCCTCAGGCATGAGAGTCTGTTTGCATAACCATTATGCTATCTACCCTCCGCCCTTCAGCATGTTTTTTTTTTTTTAAAAGCATTTATTTATTAGTAAGGGAGAGAGAGGTGGGGGGTGGGGGAAGAATCAGATCATTGCTTGGTCATGCAAAATGCCCAGGATCCAACTTGTTACTTCAGGCTGATAGCCCAACACTTTATTCACGGTGCCACCTCCAGAGTCACCATCAAGAAGCTCTTTTTAATTGGTTTTATTTATGTATTCTCAAATATATTTATTTATTTATTTATTTATTTATTATTGGGTAGAGACAGAAAGACATGGAGAGTGGAAGGGGAGATAGAGGAGAAAGAAAGACAGACACCTGCCGCCCTGCTTCACAATACTTGCAAAGTTTTTTCCCTGCAGGTGGGAATCAGAGGCTTGAACCTGGGTCCTTGTGCACTGTAATGTGAGCCCTTAACCAAGTGCACCACTGCTTGGCCCCTTTCATTGGTTTTAGAAACTTTTTCCACCCCTCTTCCAAATTTGTGTTATTGGGAAACTAGCAAATCATCCAGTTTAGTGTTTCAAATTTTTTAATCTAGGAGTCTGTTTTGTTTTTCAAAGCAGATCCAGGGAAATGATCCACCTTTCTCCTTTTTCTTTTCTGGCTCTGGTGGAATGGGGGTACAGAGCCCTCGGGTTTACTCTCCCTATCATTTACCCCTCTGGGATTTGCCTTGGTCCTTGCCTCACTTCAGCTAGGCTCCTCTGAAAGCCCTTTCCTATCACACCCATGTATCTGGCCTCTGAGCAATTAATTGCCCCCTGAGCAATGCAAGCAAGTCTTGAGTTGGCTGTTCATGGCTGTGCTTATATTCATTCAAAGACAACATGCCCTGTGGCTCTTTGTTTTCATCAGAAGGCTTGCTTCTTCCAGTATCTTTGGATTTTGTGTTTACTATTCACACACTAAATCCAGCTGTCTTCCTATTTTTCTCTGTCAGCTATTTGCTCTATATAGGTGATAAGGACAGCTTCTGTACTTGTTAAGTAGAAAACAAAACCAAAGGTATTTCAAAAGAGACTTGTGTATGATATAATCAAAATCAACGAACTGTGAACATCTTTGCAAAGAAGGTACCTTGAAATATGTTGACCTGTCTCTACTGGAAGCTCCTATGATAGGAACATTGGAGCACAATTAAGATCTGCTTACCATATGCCTTATTATCTGGAAACAGGTCACTGTGAGGTTTTAGGGCTCCATTTCCTCACCTGTAAATTGAGAAGGTTTGATTAGCTTAACCTAAGAGTTCTGCTTGGCATGAAGAATCTGAGATTACTGAACAGCATAATTTATTTTTTGTTCTATTATTTATGACTATTTAGCTAATGTTAGATTAGTGCTTTCTTGCTCCTTTTTTTTTTTTAAATGAAAAGGGTTCTTGCTAAATAAATTCTAGAAATAAGGTAGAGATACTTGTCAAGTAAGTTGTAGAAATAAAAGGCAGAGGACTTTTTAATCTATTAAGACTCATTAATAGATTTTACTACCTAGTAGCAGGGAGCACAAAATCTTCTTCTTTTTAATTTAATTTATTTTATTTTATTTATTCCCTTTTGTTGCCCTTGATGTTTTTTTATTGCTGTAGTTATTATTGTTGTTATTGATGTCGTTGTTGGATAGGACAGAGAGAAATTGAGAGAGGAGGGGAAGGCAGAGGGGGGAGAGAAAGATAGACACCTACAGACCTGCTTCACCACTTGTGAAGCAACTCCCGGGGACTTGAACCAGGATCCTTATGAAGGTCCTTGCGCTTTGCACCACCTGCGCTTAACCTACTGCGCTACTGCCCGACTCCCCAAAATCTTCTAATTAAAGCAGTCTTTTTTCTTTAAAATCTTTTTTTTGGGGGACTAATGGTTTATAGTCAATAATAAAATACAGTAACAAAAGATAAAATACAGTAGTTATACTTGTATAACACTTCTCAGTTTTCCACATAATTCAATTCCTATGATATTCCCCCCACCCCAGAGTCCTTTGCTTTGGTGCAATATATCAAATCCAATCCAAGTTCTGCTTTGTGTTTTCTTAATGATTTAGTAATGATTGACAAGATTGTAGGATAAGAGGGGTACAATTCATACAATTCCCACTACCAATGTCCTATACCCCTCCATTGGAAGGCACCTATTCTTTATCCCTCTGGGAGTATGGACCAAAGATCTCTAAAGGACCAGAAGGTTGGAAATCTGGCTTCTGTAATTGCTTCTCCACTGGACATGGACATTGTCAGGTTGATCTAGACACCCAGCCTGTCTCTACCTTTCCCTAGTGGAGTAGGGGTCTGGACAAGGTGGGGTTCCTTGACACATTGGTGAGGTCATCTGCCCAGGAAAGGCAGGATGATATCATGATAGTATTTATCAACTTCTGTCAATGAGTGAGATCATCCCATATTCATCCTTCTCTTTCTGATTTATCTCACTTAACATGATTCCTTCAAGCTCCATCCAAGATGAGATGAAGAAAGTGAAATCACCATTTTTAATAGCTGGATAGTATTCCATTGTGTATATATATCACAACATACTCATTTATTGTTGGACACCTGGGTTGCTTCCAAGTTCTGGCTAGTACAAATTGTGCTGCTATGAACATAGCTATATACAAATCTTTTTGGATGGGTGTATTTGATTCCTTAGGATATATCCCCAGGACAAGAATTGCAGGGTCATAGGGAAGGTTCACTTCTAGTCTTCTGAGAGTTCTCCTGACTGCATTCCACAGGAGTTGGACCATTTGATATTCCTACTAGGAGGGCAGGAGAGTTTCTTTGTCCCCACAACCTCTCTAGCATTTCCTGCTGTTACCTTTCCTGATGTATGCCATTCTCACAGGAGTGAAGTGGTATCTTATTGTTGTCTTAATTTGCATTTCTCTGATACTCAATGACTTGGAGCATTTTTTTTTTCTTGTTTGTTGGCGTTTTGGATCTCCTCTGTAGTGAATATTCTATTCATATCCTCTCCACATTTTTGGGTGGATTCGTTTTCTTGTTGTTGAGTTTGGTGAGCTTTATATATTTTGGTTACTAGCTTCTTGTCTGATGTATATCATATAAAAATCTCCTGTTCAGGGGGAGTATGGATCAAGCTGTCAACACCCATGTTCAGCAGGGAAGCAATTACAGAAGCCAGACCTTCCACCTTCTGCATCCCACAATGACCCTGGGTCCATACTTCCAGAGGGTTCAAGAATAGGAAAGCTATCAGGGCAGGGGATGGGATATGGAGTTCTGGTGGTGGGAATTGTGTGAAGTTGTACCCCTCATATCTTATGGTTTTTTTCAATGTTTCCATTTTATAAATAAAAAATTAAAAAATAAATAAAAAAAAAGTTTCCACATTTTGGGACTTTAATTTTTTGTCTGTTGTTAAGTGTTACCTTAAGAGGGGATCTGTTAAAGCATCTGAGGATTCCCTGAGTAGGACCCTGGATGATGTGGTGGCCTGGTTTCACTTTTTTTTTTTTTTTTTTTGCCTCCAGAGTCATCGCCAGGACTTGGTGCCTGCACTATGAATCCACTTCTCCTGGGAGCTATTTTTTTCCTTTTTGTTACCCTTGTTGTTGATTGTTGTCATTGTTATTGTTATTGCTGTCGTTGTTGTTGTATAGGACAGAGATAAATCAAGAGAGGAGGGAAAGACAGTGACGGGGAGAGAAAGACACCTGCAGACTTGCTTCACCACTTGGGAAGCGACCCCCCTGCAAGTGGGGAGCTGGGGGCTCTAACCAGGATCCTTACACTGGTCCTTTCTCTTCGTGCCTTGGGTCTCACTTTCTTTTTTTTTAATTTTTATTTATAAAAAGGAAACACTGACAGAAAACATAGGCTAAAAGGGCTACAATTCCACACAATTCCCACCACCAGAACTCCATATCCAATATCCTCCTCTGATAGTTTTCCTATTCTTTATCCCTCTGGGCATATGGACCCAAGGTCATTATGGGATGCAGAAGGTGGGACGTGTGGCCTCTGTAATTGCTTCCTGGCTGAACGTGGGTGTTGACAGGTGGATCCGTATTCCTAGCCTCTTTCTCTAGTGGGGTGGGGCTCTGGGGAAGCAGGACTCCAAGACACATTGGTGGGGTTGTCAGCCCAGGGAATTTCAGTTGGCATCATCTTAGCATCTGGAACCTGGTGGCTGAAAAAAGAGACAACATATAAAGCCAAAGAAATTGTTGACTAATCATGAACCTAAATGCTAGAATAGTTCTGATGGTGAGTTGGGGGGTCTCCGTTTCGTAGATAGTTAGTAGGCCTATTTTATTTATATTCCAAAGGGCCCATGACTATACTAGTTTTTTTTTTTTTTCCCCTGATCCTGAAATCTGATATGTAGGTGGATCCAAGTTATTGTCTAGGGAGATGGATGATGTCATGGCTGGAATAAGGACCAGAAAGCTGGATCAGGGAAGAGAGTAGCTCCCTAATATGGGAATGGTGTATAAATATTGTTGATTGTAAACTACATCAATTTGATGTGATCTGAGGTCCATATTCAGCTTAGGAGTCTATGTGACCTCTGCATCCCTCTTGATCTGAGCTCACATTCTGTGGTCATGAGTAGGAATGTTCCAAGTTGCCTCAGTTTCAGGACCCCTCTTCCTCAGGTGCAACATAGAGTTTGTTGTCTTCACTTTTTAAATTCACCTTGATCCCTATTACTACTTCCAAGTGTCTTTCCTTTTTTTTCCTCTTCTCTCTCAGACAAGCGAAATGGTGCTTGACTTCCTCTGGTATTTTTCAGATTTACTTCCCTTTCACTGATGCAGTAAAAAGAAGATTCCTAGTTACCAACACTTCAAGTCCTGGTACAGTGCCCTCTGGCTTACTTCCTCTATGGTTTACCCCTCTGGCAGTATGGGTCAAAATTCTTTTCTGAGGTGCAGAAGGTGGGATTTCTATCTTCTGTGATTGCTTCTCTGCTTTTCTGACATGGATTTTAGTGGATTATTCTATAGCCCCAGCCTGTTTGTATCTTTCCTAGTGGGGTAGGGCTCTTTAGAGGTAAAGTTCCAAGAGGCATTGGTAAGGTCATCTGCCCAGGGAAGTTGAATGGAATCATAGTAACATTTGGAACTTGGTGGCGGAAAGGCAGTAAAATATAAATGCTTCACTTTTTTTTCCAATAAAAATTATCCACTGTATTTTTTTGGCAGAATTTTTAAAATAAAAACTGCCTAACATGCAATTTTTGATTATACTGAGACTAATCATGCTGTAGCACCAAGAATGAACAGTAATAAAATATACTTATTTATGAATAGTCTCAAACAGCTGGTCTTTGGAACCTTCTACATCTAGAAATAAATTCATGTCAAACTTGAATAACATCAGTTGACCAAACATTTTCAAGCATAAGCCTTTTGATTTTTGGTGTGAGAGGTCTTCTGAGATGAGTGGACAGGGCCTTCCTGTTCCTTCTGTATCAATAGAGCTAATTGTCAGTGCAACAAATCATGACAGCATTGAAACTCTAGAAACAAACAAGAAGAGAATGGACCTTATGGAAATGAAAGAGATGTCAAAATTGCCAGTCAGTTGATTGGTCCACTTGATAGACCAACTATAATTGTAGTCTGAAAATAGCTACTCCTATGAATATAGTCACTTTTCTATAAAACAGAGGGCGGAATGTTAAAAAAAAAAGTAGGGAGACTAATTGGATTTTTTTTTTTTTTATTCCATTATTGCCAGGATTTCACTGCTCCAGGACAACTTCATATATAGAGAAATGAGGGGTGGGAGAAAATTCTATAGCAGTGAAGCATCCCCCAGTATGACTAAAAGTGGGAGTTAGTCTTGTTCTTGGGTCATACACACAAGCAAGATTTGGTTACACTGAATATGTAAACATTCTTTGTTACTACATCATTATTAATCAATGTTTGACTGTTGAAAAGGTAATTTGTTTTAAGTAAACATAAATAGCATTTATTAAATTTGTGTATTATGTGTTATTTTCTGTAAAAATTGTACGAAGTTTCCCTTAAAAGAGCTAGTGATTTTTAATTTATTATAAATAGGTGTGGCTGTTCATTATAGAAACTTAAACTGAAAGAAGAAAAGTCTAAAAACTCTTTTTCTGAACTTTACCTGGTTTCACCTAACAACTACTTTGGGGAAGAAAAAAAGGTATCTATTTCATTTTGAAAGTTCTCTTGGGAAGTTGATCATATCAAAGTTACAGGATTTTTGATAGATGTACTTTCAGTACAGCTATGATTAAAATATATCTTTTCTTCTTAAAGGTTTTATGTTTTTACAAGACATTAGAAAATTTTCTTTCTGCGATAAAAAACCTTTATCTTTGCAATGACATGGGAATCAGTTATTTTATTTTTTTACCCTTGATGGCTTATGTAGATGGTTTTGAGTTATAAGTTTTATACGCTGTGATCATGAACCAAGTTAAGCTTGCAATATTGTATTTTGAGCTAATCTATGTCATGCCTTCCAGGTTTCTGTAAATCTTGGTGTAGTTTTGTTTTATTGCTCATATATGAGATTTTAATCATGTATTTAACAAATATGTATAGATTCGTTTACTTATTTCTTATCAGATGAGAGGGTTTCACTTAAGAGAAACCACTCCACTAAGCATGGAAGTGATGTGCCCTACCAGTTGAGCTATTACCCCCTCACTGTGTTTGAGGATTTTATGTTGCTGTCATGGGCACTCTATTGAGGGTCAGCTTATTAACTCTATAAGCAAAATATCAAGAGACAAAAAGCCATAATCATATAGAAGTTCTAGAAAGTAGTTTAGGACTGATTACTAATTCAAACAGGTAACCCCCCCTTTATTTTATTTTTTAGATTTTATTAGTGTCTTAATATTGATCCACAAAATTGTGAAATGTTATGATGCAGGAGGTGGCACAGTGGTAAAGCTTTGGACTCTCAAGCATGAGGTCCTGAGTTCCATCCCCGGCAGCATATGTGCCAGAGTGATGTCTGTTTTTTTCTCTTTCCTCCTATCTTTCTCATAAATAAATAAAATCTTTTTTTAAAAAAAGAAATGTCAGGGATATAATTCTGTATCATTCACACTACTAGATTTCTGTATCCTCACTTCTTCTATTGGAAACTATAGCAGTTCTCCAAAGTTTCCAAATATGGGTTGACTATTATTTCTATAACTGTCTGTCTGTATTTATCCATATTTGCTTATTTTTAAAATTTTGTTATTTGTTTGTTAGATAGAGATGGACAAGAGACAGAGAGACACCTGCAGCCCTGCTTCACCACTTGTGAAGCTTTCCCCCTGCAGGTGGGGTCTTGCCCATTTTTTCCTATGGTCCTTTCTAAGTCACACTTACACCTATTACTATTTTCTTTTTTAATTTTTTAAGGCTTCATTTTTTTTTTTTTTGGATAGAACAGAGAAATGGAGAGAGGAGGGGGAGACAGAGAGGGAGAGAGAAAGACACCTGCAAACCTGCTTCACCGCCTGTGAAGTGACTCCTGCAGGTGGGGCGCTGGGGGCTGGAACCGTGATCCTTATGCCAGTCCTTGTGCTTTGCGCCAGGTACACTTAACCCGCTGCACTACCACCCGGCCCCACTATTACTATTTTAAAATGTCCTTTCTTTTTACCCCCCTCCTCTTTCTGGGTCCTGATGGAATTGGAATTCAGAGCCCTCTGAGCCTGCTTTGTCTTATTTTATCTCATTCCCCTTTCTAAAAATTCAAATCTGACTTATCACTTTCTGACTTAAAATTCTATTTTTTTAAAGGATTTATTATTTGAGATATAGAAGGAGAGAGAAAGAGAACCAGAGCATCACTTTAGTACATGTGCTGCTGGAGATCAAACTTGGGACATCATGTTTGAAAGTCCAACACCTTATCCACTGCACCATCTCCCAGACTGCTCTGTTTAAAATTCTAAAATGCAGGGTTGGGGAGACAATATAATGGTTATGTAAAAAGACTGCTATGCCTAAGGCATCAAAAGTCCCAGGTACATTCCCCAGCACTACCATAAACCAGAGCTGAGCAGTGATCTGGAAAAATAAATAAATAAATGTAATAAAATTCTAAAATGCTTCCTACTGTCTACAGAATCAAATTTTGGAACCAGGAAGATCTGGATTAAGACCCTGGTTTCATTCATCACCTCTGCCTTTGATAACTTGTACAAATTATTTAACATTTCTGAATCTCTCCTTTCCTGCTCCATAGTGGGTGGGAGAATTTCTATCTCACAAAGCTGTGGTGAGCGTTAAATGGTGTAAAGTGTACATAATGCCTACCAGAATTTTTGATAAGTTAAAATGAACATGTGGACTTGGGCCCATGGAGACAGCATAATGGTTATGCAAAAGATTTTCATGCCCTTCTCTCTCTCTCCCCCTTCCCCCCTTTCCACTCAATAATAAAAAGTAAATGAAATATTTAAAAAATGTAGACTAATACCACCATATCTGACCACATTTTTTGCCAGCAGGATGACATCAGGAGTTTCTCTCAGCAGGATCCCTGTAACCCCATTTTACAAAAGTGACAGCTCACATACCCATCTGGAGACTCTAGTTCCCTGATATGATACTCTTCCAGATAGAAAGTCAAGATTCACATTAGGAAGATGCAGATTACTTCTTTTAGTTAAACTGGCTGTCCTATACTTTCAGTAGCTTTTCATAACAATGCTTTAGCATAGTCATTAGGGTTCCCCCCACCAGGGGAAAGCCCAGAGCATAGCCCCTCTTCAGATACTTACAGCTCATTTACACTTCTCCCAGTCCAGATGCAACTCAGCACTCAGGGATCATTTTTTACCACTGGCGCTGTTGCCTAGCAATATAATTGATGCCTACTATCTACCTAGTTTCCAGGGTAACAGAGCTGGGTGGCTAAACCAAAGGTCAGATTCTCAAGCAATGAGAGAAAATGTTCGTTAACCCTTTCATCCTAGTATGCACCATACCCAACCAGTGAGTGCGTATGTTATAGCTGACAAATGTGCTAATTCATTTCTCTAATGAATTTCTTTAAGAGCTAACACTGTGTGTTAGGCACTGTACCAAACACTAAGGCTATAGTTTCATTTCATTTTATTTATTTACTTACTTTTTAATAAAGATTCCCCCCCCCCCTTTTCTTTTTTTCCTCTAACAGAGAAGAATTGAGAGGGGAGGTGGAGATAGCTTCACCCACTTGTGAAGCTTATCCTCAGCAGGTGGGGAACAGGGGCTTGAGCCTAAGTTCTTGATCATGGTAATGTGTGCATGTGAATATGCATTACTGCCTAGTCCCAAGGGCTATTGTTTTAAATTAAACAGATAGGGTATCCATTTATATAATTGTTTGCTCCACCTATCGTACCCTTAATTCGGTCCATTGCCTTGAGCACTCTTATTTGCCCTTTAAAAGTCAAGTCACAGGCAGGGGTAGATAGCATAATGGTTATGCAAACAGACTCTCATGCTTGAGGCTCCACAGGCCCTATCCCCTGCACCACCATAAGCCAGAGCTGAGCAGTGCTCTGGTAGAAATAATTTTAAAAAAAGCGCCAAGTCAGGTGTTAACTCCTCTCTGCAATCCAGGTACACAGTTTTACTCTACTGGCACTGTATATCTTGCCCTGAGTTATTGGACTGGTTTTGGGACTCTCTGAATGACCTAAATTAGTATGCAGATTATATATGCATATGGGAATGTATGTTTATTTTTTAAATTTTATTTTATTAGTGATTTAATAGTGATTGACAAGATTGTGGGATAAGAGGGGTACAATTCCATACAATTCCCACCACCAGAGTTCAGTATCTCATCGCTCCATTGGAAGCTTCCCTCTATCACTCTGATCTTTATGGGAGGAGCTAAAACTTTCATCAAACTTTCAAGAGTCTGTATCACTACTGTCTTCCCAAGATTTTAGAACCATCACTATACCATTTGCTATCTGTTAATAGCTCTGTATTTCCAGCTTGAACTTGAGTACTTTGAAAGGACTACATGTATTAATATGGTATATCAGCAGAATATCTCATTCATTTAGACTTAAAGAAATGTCTGTTGAAAGGATTAATTTCTTTGGTTAACAACTTTCTATCAGTGATTTAATAATGGTTTGCAAGACTATACGATTATGGGAGTATAGTTCCACATAACACCCACTAGTAAAGTCCTGTCTTCATCATGTGTCATTGTCACTGGATAAGCATCATAGCTCTTATTTCTCACTATGCTTTGGAGACAGTTTGGCTTTTTTTTGTGTGTGCTTTTGTTCATGTGTTTCAATTCTCTGTATTCTACATATAAACAAACCATCTGGTAGTTGTCTGTCACCTCCTTGCTTCACAAAGCAGAATCATCTCAAGTTCTAAGAACTACTCCTTAATGAATGTCTTTAACAGACTTAGCAGTTTGAATGATTCTAGTGATACAGCTTTTGCTACTTGGAAAGGGAAGTTTCTTCCTTGTATTAAAATAGAATCAGTCTTATTTTATTTTTAGCTCCATCCTCTGGAGTTATGGGTTAAATGCTTCCCTCATTCCTATTAAATACTATTCAGTAAACATGATATGTTTATATTGTAAAATTTTTAATTTAAAACATAAATGTACATTGATTTATGGTATTTTATTATTTATTAACATATTTTTGTTGGATATGAATCCATTACTATGTAGTTATCCAAATATTTCATCAGTAATTTCCAATATAAAGATTTATTTTTTAATTACTTTATTGTCTAGAGAGAGAGAGAGAAATTGATAGGGAATGGAGGTATAGGGAGAGAGAAAGACACAACACTGTTTCACCGCTTTTGTGAATCTTCCATCCTGTAGTTGGAGACCAGGGACTTGAACTGGGATCCTTGAGCAGTTGCACCACCACCTGGCCACTTAAAGCTTTCTTGCTTTCTTCCTTCCTTTCTTCCTTCCTTTCTTCCTTCCTTCCTTCCTTCCTTCCTTCCTTCCTTCCTTTCTTTCTTCCTTTTTTTAAGAATTTATTTATTTATTCATGAGAGAGATAGGATTCTTCTTCTAGCGTTTGCCCTTCTTCCGTAGCCAGTCAACAGCGTCAGGTTGAGCCTGATGTAAAGTTTCGAGACCTCCTTTGAATCTGGAGAGGTGGCAGTCTTTGACTATGTGGGTCATAGTCTGTCTGGAGCCGCAGAGGCAGTTCGGGTCGTCTCTGGCTTCCCAGCGATGGAACATAGCGGTGCACCGGCCATGGCCTGTTCGATAGCGATTGAGGAGGGCCCAATCATAACGTGCTAGGTCAAAGCCGGGTTGACGCTTGCAGGGGTCTGTGATGAGGTGTTTGTTCTTTACCTCAGCTGACTGCCAACTCTGTTTCCAAGAGTCTGGAGCAGAGAAGTTCAGTGTAGGCGTAGGGGACCAGATTGGATGACGAGACGTCAAGCGTTGGACAGGGTGGGCGAAGATATCCACGTATATTGGCAGGTCCGGTGGAGCTTAGACGTGGGAAATGAACTTAGATGATGCCGCATCCCGACGAATATCTGGCGGGGCGATGTTGCTAAGAACTGGCAGCCATGGGACCGGGGTGGAACGGATGGTTCCAGAAATTATCCTCATGGAGGAATATAATTTGGAATCGACCAAGTGGACATGGGGGCTACGGAACCATACTGGGGCACAGTATTCTGCAGTGGAATAGCATAATGCCAGAGATGATGATCGTAGTGTGGAAGCGCTCGCGCCCCATGAGGAGCTGGCCAGTCTTGCAATGATGTTATTCCTCGCGCCCACCTTTGCTGCAGTTTTTATGAGATGTTCGTGAAATGACAGAGTGCGATCGAGAGTAACGCCAAGATAGACTGGCTGGGCTTCATGCCAGATTCTCGTATCGCCAAGCTGCACATTAAGCTCACGCGAGGCCGAGACATGGTGTAGATGGAAAACAGATGATACTGTTTTTGCAGTGCTAGGGATTAGTCGCCATTTTTTACAGTAATCAGATATCAGAGACATGTCTTTCGTGAGTGTTTCCTCGAGGATGTCAAACTTGGAGATAGGATGAGAGAAAGTATCAGACATCACTCTGGTACATGTGGCTGCCAGGGATTGAATTCCGGACTTCATGGTTGAGAATCCAATGCTTTATCCACTGCGCCACCTCCTGGACCACGCCCCATGAAAGTGAATTGAGGAATTGTCATTCTTTTTCTTTTTTCTGTTTTTTTTCTTCCTTTTAAATTCTGCTGAATCCTATTTATTTTTTATTTAAAAAAAATTTATTTATTTTATTTTTTTGAGAGAGATGTAGAGAGAGAGACAGACACACAGAAATACCAGAGCACTGCTCAGCTCTGGTTTATAGTGGTGTGGGGGATTGAACCTGGGATTTAGGAGCTTCAGACATGAGAGTCTGTTTGCATAACCATTATGCTGTTTCCCCTGCCCCAAATTACAATTCTTTTTTTTTCTTAATTTCTTTATTGGGGTATTAATGTTATACATTCAACAGTAAATACAATAGTTTATACATGCATAACATTCTCCAGTTTCTCATATAACAATACAACCCCCACTAGGTCCTCTGTCACTCCTTCTTGGACCTGTATTCTCTCCACCCACCCACCCCAGAGTCTTTTAATTTGTTGGGATATGCCAATTCCATTTCAGGTTCTACTTGTGTTTTCTTTTCTGATCTTGTTTTTCAACTTCTGCCTGAGAGTGAGATCATCCCATATTCATTCTTCTGTTTCTGGCTTATTTAACTTAACATGAATTTTTCAAGGTCCATCCTGGATCGGCCGAAAACTGTGAAGTCACCATTTTTTACAGCTGAGTAGTATTCCATTGTGTTATATACCACAACTTGCTCAGCCACTCATCTGTTGTTGGACACTTGGGTTGCTTCCAGGTTCTGGCTATTACAAATTGTGCTGCCAAGAACATAAGTGTACACAGATCTTTTTGAATGGATGTTTTAGGTTCCTTTATGATATATCCCCAGGAGAGGAATTGCGGGGTCATAGGGTAGGTCCATTTCTAGCCTTCTGAGAGTTCTCCAGAAACTGTTCTCCACAGAGGTTGGACCAATTGATATTCCCACCAGCAGTGTAGGAGGGTTCCTTTGACCCCACACCCTCTCCAGCATTTGCTGCTATTACCTCTTCTGATGTATGGCATTCTCACAGAAGTGAAATGGTATATCATTGTTGTCTTTATTTGCATTTCTCTGACAATCAGAGACTTGGAGCATTTTTTCATGTGTTTCTCTGCCTTTTGGATCTCTTCTTTGGTGAATATTCTGTCCATGTCCTCCCCCCATTTTTGGATGGGTTATTTATTGTCTTGTTGTTGAGTTTGGCAAGCTCTTTATATATGTTGGTTATTAAACTCTTGTCTGATGTATGGCATGTAAAGATCTTCTCCCATTCTGTGAGGGGTCTCTTGATTTGGGTAGTGGTTTCTTTTGCTGTGCAGAAGCTTTTTAATTTGATGTAGTCCCATAGGTTTATGCTTGCCTTAGTCTTCTTTGTAATTGGATTCGTTTCACTGAAGATGCCTTTAAAATGTATGCAGATAAGAGTTCTGCCAATATTTTCCTCTAAGTATCTGATAGTTTCTGGTTTAACATCCAAGTCCTTGATCCACTTGGAATTTGCTTTTGTATTTGGAGAAATACAGTGGTTCAGTTTCATTCTTCTGCATGTTTCAATTCATTGTTTCCAACACCATTTGTTGAAGAGACTCTGCTTTCCCCATTTAATAGTCTGGGCCCCTTTGTCAAAGATTAGATGTCCATAGGTGTGGGGGCTTTTTCTGTTTTTTTTTTTTAAATATGTTTATTTATTTATTGGATAGAGACAGTCAGAAATTGAGAGGGGAGGGAGGGATGGAGAGGGTGAGAGACAGAGAGACACCTGCAGCCCTGCTTCACCACTTGTGAAGCTTTCCCCCTGTAGGTGGGGGACTGGGGGTTTGCACCTGGGTCCTTGCGCATTATAACATGTGTGCTTAACCAGGTGTGCCACCACCCAACCCCTGAATTGAGCCATTCTTGAAAAAATCTAGTTGCAGAATTCTTGATTTTCATTTTTTCCTCCCCCTGTTCATTGTGCTGCTGTTGTGTCTTCTACATTCAAATCACTTTTTTTCCCCCTAACAACAGATTTTATCTAATTTGAAATCTTTACTTTTTAGAAGTGCAGCAACTCATGTTGCCTTGATTTACATGCCATTTAATTAAATTTTACAGCTCAAACACCATGTGTAAGTGGCATGAACAGATTTATACACAATTGACTTTTAGCATATGGTTTAACTTTCAACTGATCAGAGTGTGCAGATATCCAGGGTACTCTTAAGCATTCACAGTGCTGTGCACTTTGGAAGACTATGAGCATGTTTGTATTCTCAGGATATATATTATTTTGAAATTTCCTCATCATTCTGTCAACTTTTCCTCTCCCTTTAGACTACTGATCTGCTTAACTTGAAGTAAGTCATGTTTGACTTATTTCTTAGTAAAGCCACATGTGTGTATTATTGTCTAGAACCCTTAAAAAATCAGGGACTGGGCGGTGGTATAGTCGATTGAGTACATATATTACCATGTGCAAGAACCCAAGTTCAAGCCACTGCTCCTGTAGGGAGGAAGCTTCACAAGCTCCTATGCTGTGGTCAGTGGTGCAAACCGCCCCCCCCCCCCTTCTCTTCTTCTCTCTGTCTTTCTCTAGCTCCTTCCCTTTTCCCTCCCTCTCCATTTATCTTCCCCCCCACCCCCACCCCCGCCCCTTTTGCCTCTAGGGTTATTGCTGGGTCTTAGTGTTGACACAATGAATCCACTGCTCCTGGAAGCCATTTTTTCTTTTCTTTTTTTTTTTTATTGGATAGGACAGAAAGAAATTGAGAGAGGAGGGAAGAATAGAGAGGGAGAGAGAAAGATAGACACTTGCAGACCTGCTTTACCACTTGTGAAGTGTCCACCCTGCAGGTGTTTCTATGGACTTAACCCTAGGTCCTTGCACACTATAATGTTTTCACCTATCCAGGTGTGTCCCCACCCAGCGCCCACAGAATATTCTTTAATAAATTGTTAACAACATACTAATACATCACTGTGAAATGGTCAATGCTCATAACTCACAGGAGTAACACAATGATCAGTAAGTAGCCAATAAAGTCAGTTCAATAAAAATCAGGTCTATAAAAAAAAAAGTTCAAGCTCACCAGTAAAGAATTGTAGTTTAAGGCAGAATTGGCAACATTTTTAACCTTTACATAGAAAAACAATAGTATTCAATTCTGAAGAGAAGTGGGAGAATTATAGATTGGTGTACCATACTTTCTACAATGCACTTTTCCAATATAGATATTGAGTTTTAAAAATAGAAATCCCTTTTATTTTTGTAGTTACACAATCATAAGACTTTTCCCAAGCAAATAACCAGATATATATTCACATTGTTAATACAGGGTTGTTAATTAGGAGAAACTTGAAACCTAAGTATCTCACAATGAAAATGTTGCAAATTTTTGGCATAGTAATGGCATAAACTGTAGTCATTAAGAATCAGGACAGTGGTCTAGGAGGTGGCACAGTGTATCGGACTCTAAAGTATGAGGTCTTGAGTTTAGTCACCCGCAGCACATGTTCCAGAGTGATGTCTGGTTCTTTCTCCTTCTACCCTTCTCATTAATAAATAAGTAAATAAACAAAAATATATTTAAAAAATAATCAGGACAAAGGGGATCAGGTGGTGGCACACCCAGTGGAGTACACGCAATATCATATTCAAGGACCTGGGTTCACACCCCTGCTCCTCACCTGCAGAGGGGGATGCTTCATGAACACTGAAGCAAGTCTAGGTGTCTATCTTTCTCCCTCTCTGTCTTCCCCTCCCCTCTTAATTTCTCTCTGTCCTACAAAATAAAATGGGGCAGGGATAGGGAGTGCTTGGGGATTGGCGGCTATGAGTGGTGGATTCTTGGCAAAAAAGAAAAGAAAAGAAACAGAAAAAGATAATCTTAATTTAGTGGCCGAGGAGGTGGCTTAGTAATAGACTGCATGGGATTTTGAGTTTGATGCTTACCACAATATGCCAGAGTGACTTTCTGGCTGTTTATCCCCTCCTCATTAAATCTTCAAAAAGAATCATAATATAAATATAAATAAACCAATGAACAGGATCCAGTTAGTGTATATTTTCTGATTCCAGGTTTGATGTGAATTTGTAGAGCTGTGTCTCTTTAAAGAATGGCAAATAAACGTACATCATGTAGGGGCTGTGTGAAGGGTTGGGTCAGCTGGTAGAATTCACACTACCATTCATGAGAACCTACTTCAAGACCTCAGTTTCCAACCTGCGTGGGGAGAGGGGCTTCATGAATGGTGGAACAGTGCTGTAGCTGTCTCTTCTCTGTCTTCTTTCTTCTTCATTTTGATCTCTCTGTCTCTCACCTTCTAAACCCCCTCCCCCCCACATACACACACAAAGGCTATCAGGATGGCTGTCAGAACCAACCTTGGTGGCAAAGAAAAAGAAATAAATATAATGTACTACCATGTAAAAAGTAGTTAGTTATCTGGGTGATAAGGAAAGAATGATTTATACCTCTGTATATATATATATTTTGTTCAATTGTTTCTTTATTGGGTAGAGGCAAAAGAAACTCAAATGGTGCAATTTATTAGTGCCCGATTTTCTGTTTTTTTTTTTTCCAGCCATGATATCATCTCCCCAGACAATAACCTGGATCCATCTGCATATCAGATTTCAGGCTCAGGGAAAAACAAAAACAAAACAGAACAAAACAAAAAAACTAGTATAGCCACAGGCCCTTTGGAGTATAATTAAAATATGCCTACTAGCTATCTACAAAATGGAGGCCCCCCAACTCTTCATTCGCACTATTCCATCCTTTAGGTTCATGATTAGTCAACAATTTGTTTGGCTTTGTATGTTAACTCTCTTTTCAGCCACCAGGTTCCAGATGCTAGCATGATGCCAACAAGACTTCCCTGGATAGACAACCCCACCAGTGTGTCCTGGAGCTCCACTTCCCCAGAGCCCTGCCCCACTAGGGAAAGAGAGAGACAGGCTGGGAGTACGGATCGATCTGTCAATGCCCATGTTCAGTGGGGAAGCAATTACAGAAGCCAGACCTTCCGCCTTCTACATTCCACAATGACCCTGGGTCCATACTTCCAGAGGGTTAAAGAATAGGAAAGCTATCAAGGGAGGGGATGGGATACAGAGTTCTGGTGGTGGGAATTGTGTAATTGTACCCCTCTTATACTATGGTTTTTGTCAGTGTTTCCTTTTTATAAATAAAATAAAAAAAATCATTTTGGGGCCTGGCTGTGGTGCACCTGGTTGAGCATCATGTTACAATGAACAAGCACCAGGTGCAAGCCTCCAGCCCTCACCTGCAGGGGGGAAGCTTCCTGAGAGGCGAAGCAGTACTGTAGGTGTCTGTCTTTCTTTCTCTCTAGCCTTCCCCTTCCTTCTCAATTTTTTTCCCCTCTATACCTCTGTATTTTAAAAACTTTTTGTAGTGAGTATATATTACTTATGCAACAGGGGAGAATTAACATTACAAGCATTGTACTTAATGAGTTTCTTTTTATTTATTTTTTTATATTTATTTTTATTTATTTATTCCCTTTTGTTGCCCTTGTTGTTTTCTTAATGAGTTTCTTTCTTCTTTCATGCTGATTTGATTTATAAATGTTCCAATTCTATGTTCTTTAACAAATAAATGTTTCTCTTTGCTCTAGGAAGCTCCTCAGAGTGCTCCCACTGCCAAGTGAGAACTGGGGAGCTCTGGTTGGAGAATGGTGTTGTCATCCTGACCCTTTTGCCAATAAGTCACTTCACCCCCGGGAGAATGATTGTTTTATTGGAGACTCTTTTTTTCTGGTGAATTTAAGAAGTGATTTGTGCCAGCCTAGTCCTAATTTAGCCTCAGTGGAAACACATTCTTCTGGGAATCATTTAAAATGGGTAAATTTTATGTTTTAAATGAACGCTAATTTCAAAATTAGCTTAGAAATTGGGTTTCCAACCTTTTCTAAATTCAAGGTGTGTTACATGTATTCTGCAATCGAAATCTATTATTTTCAACTATGTGTAATCTCAGGTCTTGCTCTGTTGGTGCAGGAAGAACATGTAGCCTTAAACCAAAACAGCCACAAGGACTGAGAAAGAGGGGGAAGAACAGTTCTTCACCCATAGGATGCAGAGTGTTACCTTTCTGCAAGTGAAAATGCCCTGCTTTAGGGCAATAGTCCATACTTATTGTACATTTTATCTTCATAGTCTAATTTAAATTCAAAGTATTTTCTTGCTCCAGGATAGCCACTATACAGGAAGGCCTAAGTATTTTACTGTGCTGCCCATACTCTAGGGTTGTGCTGATGTTATAAAAGCAGACGCCATTAAAGAAAACGAGGAAATGGAGGATTCCAGGCATGGAAATAAGGCTCATGCTGCAGGCACTAAGGTGGCGTTTTGACAGCACGAAGGTCAGGTGGCTCCAGCTATAAAAGTGGCTTGAGGGAGAAGGCAATTTCCTCTCACTGCAGAGAACAAGTGGTTTACCTTATTTTAAAAGAAAATCAATGACATTGACTTGGCTCTTGTGAGGAATCATTCCCCTGATGGCAACTCAATACAGATGTGATTTAAAAAGTAAAGAAAATTATTGCCATGGAATCTTCATTTCAGCACTTGAGTGTTGGTAGGGACAAAACTGTTGTATGTTAAGTTTCATTTCGAGCTCATTTAATTTTTGTAATGTAAATTAAGCTACTTCAGGAACAATGCAGCAAGCAGTTTAGCTTGTAAGTTAGTTTATAAAGCTATTTTTTTTTTTTTACTTTTGAGGGAGATTAAAGAAGTTCATCAGGTATTGAGGTTGTTACCAGTAACAATTATTTAACTGCCTCATCTTGCACCACAAACACAAGTCCCTTTTCCCCTAAATATAGTTCATCTTAAATTATAATACTTTGGTTGTCTATTGATATATTTCTAAAAGATTAATGGTAAGAAATATATTATTATAGTTAATATAGTATTATACCCTAATATTTTGCTGCCTTGTGTTTTAATTTGTTGTTGTTGTTTTTTTTTTTTTGTCACTAAGATAATAGTTTAAGTGTTTGGAAGATTTGAATGGGGCAGGAATGGAGAAAGATTAAATAAGAGAAACATAAAATCCCCTTTTTAAACTCTGCACTACATGTTGCTATACTCATATTTCTGTCTATCATTCACATGGAGTCAATTTTCAACAATGTCTATTAATTGTGCCCAACCATCTTATGTATTAAAGGATCATATTTAGACATTACAGATCTCAGCATCCAGGAGACTGGGAAATTACAGTCATGCTAAGCTACTGTTGAAAAGATTGTTTTTAAGTTAGCCTAGATGGAAGTTTCACTTTAATTGCATATTGCAGCAGTTGAAAGAGTATGCCTGTGACCAAAATAGTAACATAAATTTGGAGGGACTGCTTAAACAGTGCTCTCAGGGCTCCTGTGGGAACAAGGCTTGTTCTGTGCTATTGGAAACCTATTTCTCATATCACCCAGTCTAGCCATCTAGCAGGGCTTTGAAATGTCACATGGTGACACAGCATCCTAATGCCGTCTCTTGGGAAACATTCTTTTGAGGCGAGACAATATCAAGGGTCCTTAGGAATTGAAATCACACAAAGGGAAATAAAAACGGGTACAGGAGGCTAACCCACCTCTCTGAGCAGCACTGTCATCTCTCAGATATATTGATTTAATTAGTCCACAACCATGTCTTTCTTTGATGATTACTCCATTGTGTCTCACACTGTTGGGTTGATTCACCACACAACTTGGCTTTATAATTTCCTTTAAGATGGGTCAAGAAAAATGCATGGCAGTGGAGAGCTGTTCTTTAAACAAAATTAAAGGCATACAAGATTTTAATTAAAAAGATCAAACTTATAAAAGAGCATAACCAGCAAACACAGTGTGTCCAACACATTTCTTATTTCTTGAGTATGCAATATATATTGCTTGTGCCTTTGCTAATGAGTCAGTTATATGTCCCTTGTTTTCTAAAGATACCTGCTGCTGATTTCCTATTCTTGCATTTGTTTATTTCCTTGCTAATTTTCATCTCTACCAACATAATAATTTTTTTTTTACATCTTATAATAGGATGATATAAATGGCATCTTTTTTTTTTTTTTGGGAAATTGCACCGAGCCCCAGGGTTATTGCTGGGGCTCGGTGCCCGTACCACAAGTCTACTGCTCCTGGAGACTATTTTTTCCTCCTTTTTTTGTTGCCTTTGTTATTTATTTTTGTTTATCATTGTTGTTATTATTATTAACACATTTTGCTACTTTTTAAAAAAAAGTATTTTATTTATTTTATTTTTGAGAGAGATGCAGAGAGAGAAACACCAGAGCACTGCTCAGCTCTGGCTTATGGTGGTGCAGGGAATTGAACCTGGGACTTCAGAGACTCAGGCATGAGAGTCTCTTTGCATAACCATTATGCTATATACCCCTGCCTGGTTATTTTTATTATTGTTGTTATTGATGTCGTTGTTGTTGGATAGGACAGAGAGAAATAGAGAGAGGAGGGGAAGACAGAGAGGGCAAGAGAAAGACACTTGCAGGCCTGCTTCACCGCCTGTGAAGCGACTTCTTAGCAGGTGGGGAGCCCAAGACCTGAACTGGGATCCTTATGTTGGGTGGGTCTTTGCACTTAGCCACGTGCACTTAACCCGCTACGGTACCGCCCGACCCCCCATAAATAGCATCTTAACCTTTTTCTAGTTTGTAAAAGATGTAGAAAGTGTAGTTCCACTACACGAGTTCATTCTATATTGTGAAGAACAAATCTGCTTGAAGTTTATTTTTTTATATTACAACTGGCATGCTTTATCTTTTATTTTTTCCCTTCACATATTTAATAATAATCAATCTGTTTTAGTAATTTTATTGTTAAATCATTGTGTGTGATTTTTAAAAAATACTTTCTTTAAAAAAATTTTTTTAAATGTATTTATTTTCCCTTTTCTTGCCCTAGTTGTTTTATTGTTGTTGTAGTTATTGTTGTTATTGATGTCGTCGTTGGATAGGACAGAGAGAAATGGAGAGAGAAGGGGAAGACAGAGAGGGGGAGAGAAAGATAGACACCGGCAGACCTGCATCACTGCTTGTGAGGCGACCCCCCTGATCTAACCGGTCCTTGTGGTTCGTGCCACGTGCGCATAACCTGCTGCGCTACCGCCTGACTCCAAGAAGTGTGTGATTTTTATATTCTCAGAAGAGTGCATTGTTAAGCTTGGTAAACATTAACAAATAGAAAAAAAAAGTATTATGAACAATATATCAGTAATCTTATTTCATAAAATGTGCTTCATCTTTCTAATATTTTTGTTCAAGTGTTCTAAAACAAGTCTGTTAGGGCTGGGTGGTAGCACATCTGGTGGAGCGTACATGTTACAGTAGTGCACAAGGACTCAGGTTCAAAGCGTCCAGTCCCCACTTTCAAGGCGGAAAGCTTCACAAGTGGTGAAGCAGAGCTTCAGGTGTCTCTCTAGCTCTCTTTTTCTCCACCTACCCCTCCCCTCTCAATTTCTGATTGTATCTATCTAATAAAGACAATACATTAAAAAAAAAAAAAACACCAAGTCATATTATGTCATTCATCCTTCTGAGTTTCAGTATGTACATTTAAAATATGGATTTTTTTTTAACCTAGTCACTATCATTTCACAACTGACAAAGTTGACTATTATTACTTGGTGATAGAGTGCCAAGCCATATACAGTATCTGCAGTTATTTTAAGCATATCTTAAAAAAAGAAAAAAAAGATCCAGCTCTCTGGCTTATGGTGTTCTGGGGACTGAACCTCTCATCTTCTGTACCTCAGGCATGAGACTCTTGCAAAACCACTGTATTATTTCCCTGTCCCCTAAAAGTAGCTCTTACTGTTTTTTTTTTCTAAAGCAAAATTTATACATCTAGTTATTTTAGGTAGTTGATTTTTATTGATCAGATTTAAAAATTCTGATTAGCCATATATTGAAAAAATAAAATCTGGGGGCTGACTGATGGTACACTAGGTTGAGTGCTCACCTTTCCATGCTCATGTACTTGACTTGAAGCCTCAGGTCTGCACCTGAAGGGGGGAAGCTTCACAAGTGCAGAAGCCATGGTGCAAGTGACTCTCTTATCTCTCTTCCTCTCTATCTCCCCCTTTCCCCTTCAGCTTCTCTCTATCCTGTCAAATAAAGAGGAAAAAAAAAGGGGGGGGGAGGGAGATAGCCTCCAGAAGTGATGGATTCATCATGCAGGGACCAAGCCACAACAATTATCCTAATAGCAGAAAATAAACAAACAAAAACAGTTAAAAAAATACACAGTTGAATCTTATTTTAACAATCTAACAAAACAGCTTTATTTTTTTAAAGTCTTTTTTTCTCCCTTTATTGGGTGATTAGTGTTTTCCATTCAACAGTAAAAAAAACCCAAACTAACTAACTAAAAAAAAAAACAAACAGCTTTTTAAGCTAACAAAAAGAGACAGAGAGACACCTGGAGCCCTGCTTCACCACTTGTGAAGCTTTTCCCTTGTAGGTGGGGACCAGGGGCTTGAACCTTGGTCCTTTCTTGTGCACTGTAATGTGAGCACTTAACCAGGTGCACCACCTCCTGGTCCCTGGTCTGTAACATTTTTTTTTAAATGTTTTAATTAATTATTTATTTGATAGAGACAGAAATTGAAAGGGAAAGGGGGAGATAGAGAGGGAGAGAGAGAGACACCTGCAGCCCTGCTTCATCACTTGTGACACTTTCCCTCTGCAGGTGGGGACCAGGGGCTTAAACCTGGGTCCTTGTGCATTGTAACAGGTGTGCTCAACCAGGTGCGCGACCACTCAGCCCCTGGTCTGTGACTTTTTATTTACCTCTCTAGTAAGAAAATGAATGTTTTTATGTCACGATCTGATAGCACACACAAGTATACCCTAGATAAATTTCTTGGAGCAATACTTAGTCTATATTTGAAGCACTTTTGAGGGTGGGAGTGGGAAGAATAGTAGTGTATTGGATTGATTCCAGGAATTGGTTTAGAAAACACTTGCCATGGTACTTAGAAACACCACCTTTTGCATCTGTGGGACCTGGAATAAAGTAACAGCTCTACACATTTTATGGAACTCAGTTTAAATATGAGAATGTGTCAGATTCATTCATTATTTATCTGTCTATTATTATTTTTTAATTTATTATTTTTTATTTATTTAAGAAAGGATAAATTAACAAAACCATAGGGTAGGAGGGGTACAACTCCACACAATTCCCACCACCCAGTCTCCATATCCCACCCCCTCCCCTGATAGCTTTCCCATTCTCTATCCCTCTGGGAGCATGGACCCAGGGTCATTGTGGGTTGTAGAAGGTGCAAGGTCTGGCTTCTGTAATTGCTTCCCCGCTGAACATGGGCGTTGACTGGTCGCTCCATAGTCCCAGTCTGCCTCTCTCTTTCCCTAGTAGGGTGTGTCTCTGGGGAAGCGGAGCTCCAGGACACATTGGTGGGGTTATTTTTATTTTTTAATGCTTTTTAAAAAACATTTTTATTATTTATTGGATAGAGACAGCCAGAAATCAAGAGGGAAGGGGTGATAGAGGAGACAGAGAGACACCTGCAGCACTGTTTCACCACTTGTGAAGCGTTCCTCCTGCAGGTGGGGACCAAGGGCTTGAACCTGGGTCCTCATGCCTTGTATCGTGTGCACTCAACAAAGTGTGCCACCACCTGACCCCTAATTTTTTAGGAAGACAGAGAGGGGGAAAGAAAGATAGACATCTGCAGACCTGCTTCACTGCCTATGAAGCGACTCCCCTACAGGTGGGGAGCTGGGGGCTCGAACCGGGATCCTTAACTCTGGTCCTCAAGCTTTGCACCACTTGTGCTTAGCCTGCTGCGCTACTGCCTGACGCCCCATGGGAGTCTTTTTACATATGACTGTGATATCTCCCTGGCTCGATTCTTCTTCTTCTTCTTAAGACTTATTTATTAATGACAGAGGACAAAACGAATCAGATCATTACTCTGCACATATGATGCCTGGGACTGTACTTAAAGCCACTGCACTTGTTAAATACACCTAATAGTAATTTATAGAAGAGTGCTTTTTAGTGCATCTTTCCATGAAGGAGTATTTATATCAAGTGAAATATAACTGTACTCAAATTTATGCAAACTAGTCAAACTGCATCCTTAGATTCCTCATTTACACTAGCAGTCTATTCTGTGGATTCACAGAGAGTAACTTCAAAGGACAAGAATTGCAGAACTTCCTTGTCCTGCCCATTTTTATGTGGCTTCTGCCTTATTACACTATCTGGGTGAAGGCAGTGTTATGTTTCTTTAGCAAATGTATTTCTATGAATATGAAAAGAATACTGCTTGCTTAATAGCATTAATAATAATAATGCTGTTTGATTAATTATCACTTTTATTTGTTTAACAATAGTTCAGGTGAATACTAGCTCCTTTAGTCTATTCCAGTGACAAATTTGAATTTTTGAAGATCAAGACTATTTTGAAATTAAAGAATGTTTCAAGAATTTGCCCCCAGTGCTATCCATCTTTCTAATTACAGTGTATATATTAAATGGAAACATAGAATTATATGAGTTAGAAATGTTTTACTCCTGGTGGTTGATTATAAACTATAGGATTACTTTTACAAAACTTACTGGGTTCTAAGTCAAAATAATATGAATACAAGTTCTGTTTTACAGGGTTTTTTTTTTTTTAACATGAATTGGGCAAGGCATATACCCTCTCTGTGTGTTTTTTTCCTCCATCATCTGCTTATTCTAAATTGTAAGGATGTTTAGAACTATAAAGTGCTTCTTCAAATTATTTGTCAACATTAAGTGATCACAAACTGGTTAATTTTGGAAGAAATTAGTTCATTTATTATATTGCCTTAAATTTTTTAGAAAATATCTCTATGCATGTGAATTATGTACACAAGCTGTATGTTTTCCCAGTAGTTAGTAGAGGGCAAAATAAAATGTAAAGTTCAATATATACTCTAGAGACTATGTTAAAATTATATATTCCTTTTAAGAAAAACTGAATGACATTTAAATGACATTTTTCTGTTCTATAGAAACCAAAGGCAAATACCAAAGTAATTTGTAAACGTTGCAAGATAATATTGGGAGAGACCATGTCATCAGGTAAGAATTTCATAATAAAAATGCCAAATGATTGCCTCCTTGTTAAAAACCCAACAGGAAGGTATTTTACAGGAAATGTGTGAAAAATAGATGGATCATATATGTTATAGCACTGATACTTTAAAAAATGGAAACCAACTAACACATCTAATATATCAAGAATTTATATAATTTGTCTTTGCAAATATACAACATTTGATTTTTGTCTTGTTTTGGTCAGAATGATGATGACAGGAGCAAAGAACACAGAGAGGAGGAGAGATGTCACAGCATTACTCTACCTCTCCTGAAACTCTCCCTTTTTCATTGTGCTCCCACTGTACTCTTGAATGCAGGTGTTCCGTACATGTTAAAAAAAGCACTCTATGAAGCTAGCTAACTCCTGTCCCTCTATAGTGTTAAGTTTGGTAATTTTCAGTATTTCATATTTTTTGATAGGCATAAAATAATAGTAAACTTTATTTGTAGGTCTGTCTTAAAGAATGCTGAAGTGATTGTGGGAGTTGACACAGTAGAGAAAGACTTAATTATTAGGTCCCAAGTTCAACCCATGGCATTCTAGGTGCCAGAGCGATTCTCTGCCTCTCTCCTGCTTTTTTGTGATACATATATATATATATATATGTGTGTGTGTGTGTATATATATATTTTTTCCCCCTTTTAGATTTATTTATGAGAAAGAAAGTGCCACAAGCTGAGCTTAGGAGCTCATGCTTGAGAATTGAATGCTTTATCCACTGTGGCACCCCTCAGGCTGCTGGAGTATTTTTTAAATTAAATTTATTTATAAAAAGAATAAAACCATAGGATAGGAGGGGTACAACTCCACACAATTCCCACCACCAGAACTCCATATCCCATTCCCTCCCCTGATAGCTTTCCTATTCTTTAACTCTCTGGGAGTATGGACCCTGACAATTAAAATACATCACTGTTTAAAGATGACAGTTTAAAAATTTCTAAAAGGCTACACATTCTTTATTTGTTTTATAGGAGACAAATAGTTGCTTTTAATATAATCAATTAGAAGATGTGATTTAAGTGGAGCTAGTGTATTTAGGAGATGGAAGATGGTGGGACCTTTAGTGTGTTTTTGTTAACATCAGAATCATGTTAGTAGTTGCCTGTTCAAAGTGAATAGAAATGGAGGAATTACGTAGTAGGAAGAACAGCACCTTCAATATCATATCTGGAGAATGAAAGTAAAGACTCTAAGTAACAATTTAAAAAATTTTAAGACGTCCACTTAATTAAGTGTATGCATATGTGTGTGATTTATTAGTTATTATGAACAGACCATGGCCGGTGCGCCGCTATGTTTCATCACTGGGGAGCCAGAGACCACCCGAACTGCCCCTGCGGCTACAGACAGACTATGACCCACATAGTCAACGACTGCCTCCTCTCCAGATTCAAAGGAGGTCTCGAAACTTTACATCAGCCTCAACCTGACGCTGTTGACTGGCTACGGAAGAAGGGCAAACGCTAGAAGAAGAAGAATTATCATTATTATTTTACCATTACACTGCTCAGCTCTGGCTTACAATTTTTTGGAAGTTGTTTTCTTTCCTCTCTGAAGCCCAGTTAAAATTATTAGTTAAAAGAAATATATACACATATACATTCACGGAAATAAAAATGGAGAGATGAGTTAATGCAAACAAGGAGGCGTGAGCTAATGCTTTTTGGGAACTGTAAAGCTGAGATGTGTGGTTACTTATTTGGCAGCATGGAGGAAGCAGCAGCCTTTTCATCTATAGAAGATTATCTGCATGAGAAGTAAGCTAGTATTTATTGTAGAGCCCCAGAGCTGGTCAAAAGTTGGATGCAGTAGGTAGCAGTGTGAAACAAAGGACTGGTAGTATAATGATTAATTTAAAGTTTGTAAGTGGAGCTGTAAGTCTCCTAAGTCTGAAGGACCTTTTCTTGGAATAATAGAAGAGTACTAATCTGAGAAAAGACTTTCAGATTGATTACTGGGAGTTGTTCCACCAAATAAGTGAAGAGCTAAATGAATTAGTATTCAGTCATCTCATAGTCAACAAGCTTTGAACTTAGACCCAAGAGCTCCCTGTTAGCATTTTATATCCTTTTACTGAACTATAAATAGGTTACTGAGAATCACCACTATTTGAGAAAACCTCTGACATAAGTGAAATCAAAGCAAATCATTGAGTAGGCATTCTAGGTACTGAGAAGAAACATTATTCATGAAACAGAAGAAAATCATTTTAAAAAGTCCTTGAGGAATTAAATAATATCACCTCCATATTACAAAGCACATAGAATTAAAAATGTAGCAATTGAGAAAATGAGTTAAAGGATTAGACAATCACAAAACTAGATGAGGGCTCAGAACCAAAAGAGAGATGCTGAAAGTTGGTGAGAATATATATGTAAACTATCATTCATGTTTTCTGAAGATAGAGATATATTTTTTTCTCATTTATTACTGTAACCTAAAGTCTTAGAATAGTATCTTCCAGCAGTCACTGATGACTTGTTAATTTGTCTATACACACAATGGAATTCTATTCAGTTATTAGAAATGGTGAAATCATCCTCTTTGCCTCAGCTTGGAATGGAAAGAATCATGTTAAATGAGACCATCCAGAAGGAGAAAAGATGAATACCAAATAATATCAGTTAGAGGTGGGACTTCAGAAACAAGGAGGAAAAGTTAAAACACAAAGTGAAACTGGGGCTAGGTGTGGTCTGTTGCATCGTGGCCAAGCATATGGGGGAGTGAAGGAGTTTGATGGGCATTGGGGACTCAATGTACGGTGCTGGAGGAGTACCACCATTGATGAAAGATAAGAGTTTGTACCCATGCGACAACAACTGTCTTGTAAATCATTATTTCCTTAATAAAGAAAGAATAATACTTGACATACAGCGAGTGTCTAGTACATATTTTTTGAAGAAATTAATGACTTAACCCTTTTTGGAACCCACCATATGAGTAATACAAATTCTAGAATGAGAGAATAGAGACAACAGACTGTAGAGAATTATCAAAGGGGGGGGGGTCAGGTGGTGGTACACCTGACTGAACACACAGGTTACAAGGACCCGGGTTCGAGCCCCCGATTCCCATCTGCAGGGGTAAAGCTTTGCGAGTGGTGAAGCAGTGTTGCAGGTGTCTTTCTGTCTCTCTCCTGTATCCCCCTACCCTCTCAATTTCTGGCTCTCTATTCAATAAATAGAGATAATTAAAAAAGAGAGAGAATTACCAAAGAGCAAAAATAGCAAAAACATTTTATAGGGCTACTTTTGAGAGTTATGAGACTTGAATTTCTCAAGGGAAAGGGACTACTTACTAAGTGTCTGGCATAAGTCATCGCAGCATTACAGGGAAGACACTGAGATAAATTAATGAATAATTTCTGAATACCATGGATTGTTTCCAAAGAAAGTAAGCTGGTGATACACAAAGACTTAGAAATTAAATAGCACTGAAATTCAAAACAACACTACTGAAAACTCGAAAAAAATGAAGAAATGCCTTCATATTTTGGGAGAAAATAAATGTTTTAATCCAGAAATATATATATTATCAAACCATCAGATAAACATGTAGAGAATTACCATATTTTTGAACTTCTGACCAAGATGGTGAGGGACTAAGCAGGTCCTATTTTAATTTATGACCAAAATATTTATTTTTTTTCATTTACTTTCTTTTTCTAATACAGAATGAAGTAGTAAGAGAGAGAGAGATAAAGACACTGCTTCATTACCCATGAATGAGTGGCACATATGGCAAAACATATGAGGGGACCTTGGCTTGAACCTGGGTCTCTGGGCATGTTAATGAGTATGCTTTACTGGTTATGTTGCTGCCCAGCTCCCACCAAAACACTTTACAAACAAAATGTTGAGGGGAAAGCTTAAACTCCTGTAAATGGAAAGTTCTATATTCTGAACAAAAGCTACAATAATTTATCTGGAACCCCAAAGTTCCTAGGATTGCCAAATCAGTTTTGAGAAAAAAAGAACAAGACTGAAGGCATCACTCTCCCCAAACTCAAATTATACTACGGAGGTATGATAATCAAAACTGCTTGGCAGTGGAACCAAAATAGACCTGTGGAATAGAAGTGAAAACCCAGAAATAAGCCCTCACATCTTTGGACAACTAATTTTTGACAAAGGGCTCAAACCTTGTGTGAGCACTCTTACCTTGGGGGTGCACTTCTGAAGCAGCTTGTGATATCTGAAGTTAGAAGATAGTAACCAGTGATCATCAATGCTGTATATTCTTTTAACTTTACTGATACTCAGTATATTGTTTGGAATATCATAATTTGAGATAAACATATCAACAAAAATAGTTGTTACATTTTTAATTTTATTATTTTTTATTTATAGAAACTACTAAGTTTTATATGACCGAGATAATTATCCAGCCATCTGAGATGAATTTTTCCTTCATACCAAGGTACGAATAGCAAATTAAGCATATTCAGTCACTTCAAGTTTAGAGGAAGATAGGTACAACTGATTATTTGGGAATTCATTTTTTATTTGTCTCTCTTTTTTTTTAAATTTAATTATTTATTTTTTTAAAATATTTATTTTATTTATTTATTCCCTTTTGTTGCCCTTGTTGTTTTATTGTTGTAGTTATTATTGTTGTTGTCGTTGTTGGATAGGACAGAGAAAAATGGAGAGAGGAGGGGAAGACAGAGGGGGGAGAGAAAGATAGACACCTGCAGACCTGCTTCACCGCCTGTGAAACGACTCCCCTGCACGTGGGGAGCCGGGGTTCGAACCGGGATCCTTATGCCGGTCCTTGTGCTTTGCGCCACCTGCGCTTAACCCGCTACGCTACAGCCCGACTCCCTTGTGTCTCTTTTAAAAAGATAAAGTCTTTGGGAAAATTTTTGTAGGTGAACTAAATCTATAAAAAATAGACTAAGAATTTGATCATGGGTTGCTTACATAATGATTATGTACAAATGTATTCATATGTCTGATTCTTGTACTTCTCTATAAATGAATCATCAATAAGTTTTAAAATAATTACTTCTGGTTTTAATTAGACTTATTTAAAATTTGATACAGGAGTCAGTTTTCTTGTTCATTTTTTTTCTTTTTCCTTTTTTTTTTTTTTTTCCGCCACCATGGTTAGTACTGGAGCTCAGTGCATGCAGGATAAATCCTCTGCTTCTCATGGGCATTTTCTCCTTTTTTTTTTTTTTTTCTTTTACTTAATAGAACAGAGAGTAATTGAGAGGGGAAAGGGAGATAGAGTGATAGAAGGAGTCACCTGCTAACTGCTTCACAGCTTTTGAAGCTGGCTCTCCTGCAAGTAGAGACTAGTGGCTTGAGCCCTGTTCCTTGCATATGGTAACTTGGTGTTCAACCATGTATGCCACTGCCCATGTTGAGCCCTCTCCTGTGTTTTTTATTATTTATTGCTACTTGGGTTATTGCTGGGGCTTTGGTGCCTACATAATAAATCCATTTCTCTTGGCAGCCATTTTTTTTTTTGGTTGTTGTTTGTTTTAATAGAGACAGAGAAATGGAGATGATAAGATGGAGATAGAGAAGGAGAGGGAGACATACTTGTAGCACTGCTCCACTGTTTGTGAAGCTTCCTCCTAACAGTTGGGGACATAGGGTTTGAGACCAGGTCGTTGCTCATGCAACTCTAACTGGTGTGCAGCCAGGTCAGTTTTAAAATCCTGGTATTTTTAAAAAAATACTTTATTTATTTATTAATGAGAAAGATAAGAGGAGAGAGAAAGAAGTAGACATCACTCTGGCACATGTGTTGTGGGGGATCGAACTCAGGACCTCATGCTTGAGAGTCCAAGGCTTTATCACTGCGCCACCTCCTGGACCACTAAATGATGGTGTTTTTTTTCAAAACAAAACACTGCTCAGTTTATGGTAGTGCAGGAGATTGAACCAGGGATTTGAAGCCTTGGACATGAATGTCTCTTGTATAACCATCTCCACAAATCAAATAAAATCCTCTTTCTCTTTCTTTTTTTAAAAGCACTGCTTAGCTCTGTTTTATGGTGGTGCAAGGGATTGAACCTAGGACCTTACAGTTTAAGACATGAGAATATGTTGGCATAACTATTATGCTATCTCTGCCGCCTCTATCTTTATTTTATTTTATTTATTTTTCCTTTTGTTGCCCTTGTTGTCTTTTTATTGTTGTTGTAGTTATTATTGTGGTTGTTATTGATGTCATTGTTGTTGGATACCACAGAGAGAAATGGAGAGAGGAGGGGAAGACAGGGAGGGGGAGCAAGAGAGACATATGCAGACCTGCTTCATAGCCTATGAAGCGACTCACTTCCCTGCAGGTGGGGAGCCGGGGCCTCGAACCGGGATATTTCTACGGGTCCTTGGGCTTTGCGCCACGTGCACTTAACACACACACACACACACACACACACACACACACACACACACACACACGCCTCTATCTTTTTAAAAAATTTATTTATTATTTATTCCCTTTTGTTGTCGTCTTTAGGACAGAGAGAAATGGAGAGAGGAGGGGAAGACAGAGAGGGGGAGAGAAAGATAGACACCTACAGACCTGCTTCACCGCTTGTGAAGCGATGCCCCTGCAGGTGTGTGTGTGTGGGGGGGGGTCGGGCTTGAACCAGGATCCTTAGGCGGGTCCTTGAGCTTTGCCACATGCACTTAACCCGCTGCGCTACCGCCCGACTCCATTTCTTTTTCTTCCTTTCTCTCTCTTTCTCTCTCTCTCTTTCTCTCTCTCTCTCTCTCTTTCTTTCTTTCTTTCTTTCTCTTCCTTCCTTCCTTCCTTTCATTCTTTTTTTTAAAGATAATTAACCACCAAATCCATAAGTATTTGTTTTCTTTACGTCTTTTCAGTTTGCAAACGAGCTAACTATATATAGTATGCATTAAATTTATTACTCTAAAAATTATAATAATCGGGAGTCGGGCGGTAGTGCAGCGGGTTAATCGCAGGTGGCGCCAAGCCAGGACCAGTGTAAGGATCCCAGTTCAAGCCACCGGCTCCCCACCTGCAGGGGAGTAGCTTCACAGGCAGTGAAGCAGGTCTGCAGGTGTCTGTCTTTCGCTCCCCCACTCTGTCTTCCCCTCCTCTCTCCATTTCTTTCTGATCTATTCAACAATGATGACATCAGTAACAACAACAATAAAACAATAAGGGCAACAGAAGGGAATAAATAAATATTTAAAAAAAATTATAGTAATCCAAATTTAGCCTTAAGCTTTATCCTTATTTTAATTTTTATCTTAGAGCTGATAATTATATACATGAACAACATTGTGGACATTACTGTCTAATATCTGGGCAGACATTTCTTACCGTTTAAAACTTAACTGTTTAATGTGTTTTGCCACAGAATATTGACTTTAACAGTGTTTTTTATTCTGGAATTGGAAAAAAAAATCTATGAAGGACTAGCGAATAGGCTATCAGGAGAACAGAACAAACACAATTATATTAAAATTCATGTTAGCATAGGTTGTGTGGGATTGAGCAGCATATAGAAAGCCTGGTCACTACACACATTTGCCTTTCAAGTACCCTGGAGTATTTTGACTCATCTTGCACATTAGACTTATTCTGAGACGCATATTGTGAAAACTGATTTCTGTTCAAACAGGTCTCCGTTTATACAGAGTGTTATCGCCCAGTGTCTGATGGAACTCTCCTCAGCAAGAAGCACTTTTAGATTCGCTATTCAAGGTCATGACAGCAAAGTATACATCTTGGTGAGAAATTACTTCATTTTGCTTTCTGTAATTTCATAGTCTAGAGTCTCAAGAGATTCTTTAGCTTTGTTCCTAATTTTCAGGCCTAGGAAACAGATGATTAAAAATTCGATTTTAGGGCCTGGAAAGTGTCATAACTGGTTGAATGCATACATTAATTACCATTTGCAAGAACCTGGGTTGAAACCCCTGCTCCCTCCCTACAGGTGGAAGCTTCATGAGTGATGAAGTAGTGCTGCTGCAGGTATCATTCTTTTTCCCTCTATTTCTTCCTCCCCTCTCAATTTATCTGTCCCCTCAATAAAATAAAAAAAATAGATTAAAAAATATATTTTTTAAACTTTTTTTTTAATATTTATTTTATTTATTTATTCCCTTTTGTTGCCCTTGTTGTTTTATTGTTGTAGTTATTATTGTAGTTGTCGTTGTTGGATAGGACAGAGAGAAATGGAGAGAGGGAGGGGAAGACAGAGAGGAGGAGAGAAAGATAGACACCTACAGACCTGCTTCACCGCCTGTGAAGCGACTCCCCTGCAGGTGGGGAGCCGGGGTTTGAATCGGGATCCTTATGCCGGTCCTTGTGCTTTGCCACCTGCGCTTAACCCGCTGCGCTACAGCCCGAATCCCAGATTAAAAATATTTTATTGATTGATTTTTAATAGAGACAGAAGTTGAGAGAGAAGGAGGAGATAGTGAGGGAGAACAAAAGAATGACACCATCAGCACTGCTTCACCATCTGTGAAGCTTTTCTCTGCAGGTGGTCACTGGGGATGTGGACCTCGTTCCTTACACATGGTCACTTGTGTGCATCTCTGCCCAGACCTCAGAAATTAGATTTTGATAGCAACCTAGTTCATCAGTCCTAATCTTTAATAACAGGCAGCCAGGGAGGCTGGGAAGTAGTAAAGTATAGGAAAGTTAAGTTCCAGGTTCTGTCCCTGGCACTGCATATGCCAGAGAGACATTCTGATATTCTCTTATTCTCTTTGCCCCCCGCCCATAAAAATAAATGAATGTATCTTACTTTATTTTTTCCTGTAGCTCTGCCCAACTCTGGTTTATGATGGTGTGGGGGATTGAAACTGGGATTTTGGAGCCTCAGGCATGAGAGTCTCTTTGCAGAACCATTATGCTATCTACCCCCACCCAAATGAAATTATCTTAGGAAGAAAGAATGAAAAGGAAAGAAAGAAAAAAAGAAAGAGAAAGAAAGCCAGTCAAACTGTCAGATAAATTCATATTTCATAACTCTCTTCCATCAGCATTTTTTTTTTTTTGCCTCCAGGTTTATTGCCTGCACTATGAATCCACTGCTCCTGGAGGCTATTTTTTTCCTTTTGTTGCCCTTGTTGTTTATCGTTGTTGTTGTTATTGCTATCATTGTTGTTAGATAGGACGGAGAGAAATTGAGAGAGGAGGGGAAGGGAGAGAGAAAGATAGACACCTGCAGATGTTTGTGAAGCGACCCCCCCTGCAGATGGGGAGCCAGGTGTTCCAACCAGGATTCTTATGTTGGTCCTTGTGCTTTGCGCCATGTGCGCTTAACCCGCTGCACCACTGCCCAGCCCCCTTCCATCAACATTTTATGACAATAATACTTATTTCAGAAAGAATGCACATTCTGAACTGTATTTTATTAGTATTTTTGTATTTGCTCAGTTGGTGAGTAAAAAGCAGAACACAAAATTTTCAATTCATTATTACTAATTATATTAACATTTTCATATGTTTTATTTATCACTTATTTCTTCTGTTAATTCTCTTCATGGTGTTTGTCTATATTTCTATAGGGTTGTCCTCCCCACACTCATACATTGATTTCTAGCAATTTTGTATTACAGATAATAGCTTTGTTATATATGTATTAAAGATTTTTTTACTTAGTTTTTTTTTTAAATATATATATATATTTTTTCATTTCCAAAATGGGATGCTGTTTACTTTGAAGGGCTGTGAGTGAGAAGAACAGCATAGTAGCTGAAGCCATTGTCATTAATTTTCCTTTTTAAATTTTTTTATTATCTTTATTTATTAGATAGAGACAGTGAGAAATTGAGTGGGGAGTGGGAGATAGGGAGCATGGAAGAGACAGAGAGACACCTGCATCCCTGCTACACCACTTGTGAAGCTTTCCCCCTGCAGGTGGGTGTTGTTTTCGATGGGTTAGGTTGTTTTCGCCGGGCTGGCTTCACGGGCGGGTAACAGACAACCAGGGACTCATGGTTGAGCTGTAGGCAGTATCTCTTTATTCATGCAGGATGCAGCGCAATCTAAGCCGAGCTGAGTTAAACTAAAGGTCTTTTTTAAAATATTTTTTAACTGCAATACTGGATGAGCAAACCAACTAATGATTATACTTGAAAGGTTTACCTTACTTAAAAACTACATATATGATTTTCCTACATTGTTTATTATTTTTATAATTTTTGTCTTTTGTTGTTGCTTTGAGAGATTGATGATATCTTTATTCTTGGATTTGTTTTATTTCCTCTTATGTTTTTAGCTATGGCTTTTAAACACAGACAGTTTGCTGATTGAATCTTTGGAACTTTCCAATAGTGCCAAAAAATTTCCCTTGTTGGAAGACATAGAAAAAACCAATTCCAGTTCTCCTTGGAATGCTGTCAAGGTCCTCTTCCTCCCATGCATCAAAAACAGGAATGAAAAGTATGTTGTGTTTTTCTTTTCTTTTTCCAGATTATGCTTTGGTTTGTACTGCCTTGCTGGTGTTTAAAATTTTATTGGGAGTCGGGCGGTAGTGCAGCGGGTTAAGCACAGGTGGCGTGAAGCGCAAGGACTGGCCTAAGAATCCCTGCTCGAGCCCTGCTCCCCACCTGCAGAGGCGTCGCTTCACAAGCGGTGAAGCAGGTCTGTGGGTGTCTGTCTTTCTCTCTCCCCTTTTGTGTCTTCCCCTCTTCTCTCCATTTCTCTCTGACCTATCCAACAACGATTACATCAATAACAACAACAATAAAACAACAAGGGCAACAAAAGGGAATAAGTAAATTAATACTTAGAAAAAAATTTAATGTATTAAATGATTCTATACCACTTCTAGGAGTCACACTGCTAAATATTATACTTAAAAGTAGATTGAAATATTACAAATGACTCATGTCAATGTGCCGCAAAGCTGGCTTTTACGGAAAATAATTGCTCTTTTTCTTGTAATCTCAGCTGTCTGTACATATGGCTGTGGTACTAAATCAACATTGACTATGAATGTTTACTGATAAACACTTTCCAAACATTGAGAATACAGTAAGTAGTGAGTGAAATATACTCCCTGACTCCTGGAGTTGTCACTCTAACAGAGGAGAGAAACAGAAACAGAATAGACCCAGTCAAAAAAAAAATCTTATTAATATGGCATCTATTGTGAATTAGGCATATATATATATTTTTTTTTTCCTCCAGGGTTATCACTGGGGCTCAGTGCCGGCATTACTAACCAAGCCACTGCTCATGGAGGCTATTTTTCCTATTTTGTTGTCCTTGTTGTGGTTGTTATTGTTGTTATAGCTGTTGTTGTTGGATAGGACAGAGAGAAATCGAGAGAGGAAGGGAAAACAGAGAGGAGAAGAGAAAGATAGACACCTGCAGACCTGCTTCACTGCTTGTAAAGCAACCCCCCTGCAAGTGGGGAGCCGGGGCTTTGCGCCATGTGCACTTAACCCTTAACTTGCTACGCTACTGTTCAGCCCCAGGCACACATTTTTTTTTTAGAATTTTATTTATTTATTTATTTATAAGAGATATAGAAGGAGAAAAAAAGAGCCAGATATCCCATTGGCATATTTGATTCCAGGAATTTATCTCAGGGCTTGCATGAGGGTCCAATGTTTAATCCATTGTACCACCTCCAGGCTGTCACATCTGTGTTTATATCTCTTATCCCTGCCCAAGCCAGGCCAGACCCTTGAGTGTTAACTCTGGTCTCTCCTTCCTCTGGGGATTCAGGGGCAGATAATGCACTCCAGCTCTGCTTTCACCCCGTTTCCCTACTCTTGGACTCAGCAGGAACCATCCAGGGAGGTTGTGCTAGGGTCATATATACACTAGGGAAGACCTAGGTGGTCATGGAACCAGAGGGAGCACTCAGTATAACATTAATGGGAGAACAGTAGCAGGGAGACCTACTGAGAGTATTAAACACTGGGCATGGAGTAGCTAACTTTATTAAAATTTTAAACAAATATTTATTTATTTATTCATTTATTTCCAGAAGAGAGAGTTTCACATGAGATGGAGAGAAAGAAGCAAGAGCACCCTCTGGTAAATGCAGTACAGGGGATTGAACTGAGAGTGTCAAGCATGCGAGCCCAACACTCTTACCAGTTGAGTCATTGCTCCAGTCTTGAAGTGGCTAGTGTTTTTTTTTGTTTTTTTTTTGCCTCGTGCTACGAATCCACTGTTCCTAGAAGCCATTTTTCCCATTTAGTTGCCCTTATTGTTGTTGTTGTTGTTGTTATTGCTGTTGTTGTTAGGACAGAGAGAAATGGAGAGAGGAGGCGAAGACAGGGGGAGAGAAAGATAGACACCTGCAGACCTGCTTCACTACTTGTGAAGCGACCTCCCTGCAGGTGGGGAGCCGGGGGCTCTAATCTTTACACCAGTCCTCCTTGCACCATGTGTGCTTAACCCACTGTGCTACTGCCTGACTCTCAACGTGGCTAATTTTTAAAAAATATTTTTATTTATTTATTATTGGCTAGAGACAGAAATTGAGAGGGGGAGATAGAAAGGAAGAAAAACAGAGGGACACTTACAGCTCTGGTAAAAACTTTCCCCCTGCAGGTGGGGACCTGTGTCCTTGCACACTGTAGTGTGCCAGGCATGCATTTTTAAGACTTTGACAGCAATCCAGTGGAGTAGGTACTATTACCACCACCATATTTATTTATTTATTTATTCATTCATTCATTTATTTTAGCCAACAAGGGTATCTTTGGGGCTTGGTACATGTGTGCTGCTACTCCCAGTGGTCTTTTTTTTTTTTTTTTTCTGTTTTTATAGAAAGTGAGAGACAGAGAGGAAGTGACAGAAGTGACAGATAGAGAGAGGGAAGGATACCTACACACTGCTTCATCACTGGTGAAGTTGCTGCCTTGCAGGTGGGGACTGGGGATTTGAACTACTTTTCTCATGTATAACTTATACACTCAACACTACACAGTTCCTCCACCCCCTTTTAAAGGTAAGGACAATAAGATGCAAACATAACTTTAATGAAATACAAAACCAGGTAAGGTAGTTGGAGGTTGAGCAGATACATAGAGGAAACTATCATTTTATTTTGAAAAGTATAGTCTCCTTAGCTAAGACATTTAAGGGGGAAATTGATAAATGTGAAAAATATAACAGGGAAGAACATTCCTGGCAGAAGGAACATAAATTGTTCATATTCAAACAGTTTATACTTGTACTGTACTCTCAGATGGGTTTGGTCAATTTTTTACAGAAAATAGACTGTGTTCCCCGCCCCCCAGAAGTGTATAACAAAAATTATAAAAAGTATTGCTTGTCTTTTCTTTTTTTGAATTACAAAAGAAGTACAAATCAAAAGATATTCAAGCAGTAGTGACATTCATAAAGTATAAGATGAAAGTTCTCCAGAAAAACATCCTATTGATTCATCCATTCTTTTTTTCTGTTCCTTCCTATTTGCATCTTAATATAATTTGAATGATAGATGCATGTTTTTTTTTATTTTTCTCTTATTCAAAATTTAAGTTCATTAAAATTTGTTTATAGCATATAGCTTTTAGAAGGCCACATCTGTTTATATGATGGTATATTCACCACTACATCTGTGTTTCTTATGCTAAAAAGAAAAAAAAAAAACACTGTTTTGCAGATTCTGTGTCAGTGCTAGCATTTTATAAAATGACTGTACTATAAATAATTTAACAGTTTTTCTATCGACAGATAGTAGGTTAGTTTTTGTTGCTACAGTTAGTACTTTATAGTGTTTTGTGATTGTGTTTTAAGTATTGTTATAATAAAGATATCCAAGGGTACATTTGCTGAGTCAAAGGTATGGCCTTTGAAATTTTGATAGATAATACAACTTTTTTTTCCTTTGTAAAAAAAAAAAAACTTTGCAAATTTATATTCCTGCTTCTAGTTTCTAGAAGTGCCTATTTCAGTGTACCCTGACCTAAACTGCCATTTAGACTTTTGCCTATATGTTGCTAGTTTATGTGAAACTGGTACAATCTTTGTGTTTCATTGAGGTGTAGTCAGAAAATATGACTTATGTGCTTTATGCTTTGGGATTTTTTTCGAAGACCATGTGTTTTCTGATACCTAGACAACTTTTATGGTATGTATCCTCTGTTGACAAATATGTGCCTTTAGGTATTTAGGTTTACATAGTCAAGATTATTCAACCCTTTGATATGTGTTTTTTTTATTTGAAATATATATATATATATATATATATATATATATATATATATTTTTTTTTGGTAACAGATGTCCTAAATTTTATACTATAATAATGAAAAAGTTAATTTTCACCTGAAAGGTATACTAGTGTGGATATTGCATATTTTAAACCATATAATCTTTGAGATGAAGATAAGGGGTAATAGACTCAGTTATGGTGCTAAAACATGTATTCATTAATACTTTTCTTTTGAGTCATCACTGAAGTTTTACTCCAGGCCAAAGCATTTAGATATACAGAGAACAAAGTTGAAGAGACAGAGATAAAGACACTACTGCACTGTCGCTTTCCTCAGTACAGTGGGGGTCATGTTTGAACCTTGATCATGCTCAATAACAAAACCAATGCACTACCTAAGTGAGCTATTTGACTGGCATCACTATGAATAAGAAATGCTATAATGATTCAATCCACCTGTCCCATTATTCTGTTTATTCTTAGCAAATCCCCATGACACAAGAAATATAATTTTTATAGTCTGTTGCATTATACTTTGCTTATTGGTAGCTTTTTTATTTTTCAAAGGGGGAATAGTTGGCATCCAGTAATGTTTGAGTACTTCAATTTGTATGTTGTCTATAATTACTTTTACTGTGCTTTTGCACCTGCTATTATTTGACTCTGTATAGAAGTAGAAGGGATTTTCTCAAACTGAGTAAGTATCCTCAGAATTACTTTTATCTTGTTAGGACATTAGTATCTTTCTTTGGGGGCATGACTAAGCAAACCATAGGCTCCCTGACATATTTTTGGCACATGGGATGTACATTGACTATTTTAGTGTAATAGGCTAGAATTTTTTTTATAGTAAAAGTGTGGATTGCCAGATGGCATTCTCAAAGAGGAAAATGCCAAATGTAACTATGGTCTTATTTCCTTGAGTACTCAAAAAAAGTGACATGTGATATTTTAAGAATGATCTTTCTTTCTAGCAATAAGATATCTGACTCTTACTATTTTTAAATCTATTTTTTAAATTACTTTAAATCCCTACCCATAGTTTTTCTTTATTTTTTAATTTTTTTATTTATAAAAAGGAAACATTGACTAAGCTATAGAGTAAGAGGGGTACAACTCCACATAGTTCCCACCACCAGAACTCCTTATCCCGTCCCCTCCCCTGATAGCTTTCCTATTCTTTATCCCTCTGGGAGTATGGACCCAAGGTCATTGTAGGATGCAGAAGGTGGAAGGTCTGGTTTCTGTAATTGCTTCCACTCTGAACATAGATATTGACAGGTCGATCCATACTCTCAGCCTGCTTCTCTCTTTCCCTAGTTGGGGAGGGCTCTGGGGAAGCAGAGCTCCAGGACACATTGGTGGGTTTGTCTGTCCAGGGAAGTCTGGTTGGCATCATGCTAGCATCTGGAACCTGGTGGTTGAAAAGAGAGTTAACATACAAAGCCAAACAAATCGTTGACCAATCATGAATCTAAACGCTGGAATAGTGTGGATGAAGAGTTGGGGGGGGGGGGTTCCTCCATTTTGTATAAAGCTACCAGGCCTATTTTAGTTATATTCCAAAGGGCCTGTGGCTATACTAGTTTTTTTTTTTTTTTTTCTTTCTTTTTCTCTTTTCCCCTGAGCCTGAAATCTGATATGCAGGTGGATCCAAGTTAGTGTCTGGGGAGATGATATGGCTACAAAGGAACAAAAAGCTGGATCAGGCAAGAGAATAGCTCCCTAATATGGGAAAGGGGTATAAATATTGTTGACTATAAACCCCATCAATTTGATGTGATCTGGGGCCCATATTCAGCTTAGGAGCCTATGTGACCTCTGCATCCCTGTAGATCTGAGCTCACATTCTGTGGTCATGGGTAGGAACATTCCAAACTGCTCCAATATCCATCCATCCTCCTCAGGTCTAGCATGGAGTATGCTGTCCATCCTGCCTTCGGAGGATGGAACATTCTCTACCGTTCTTGATCCAGGTTGAGGGCATTATGAACTTTATACTGACTCACTACAAACTATTGTGTACTTTTGATTTCAGGTATATATTTTGCCCTAATTTATGAATACATGTGGACCTATGCTCTATCTTATGGGACCTGGTCTATATCTAGGTTTTGGGACTTTGCTAGGAAGTGAACCACCTGAAATGAAATTAGACAATGCTATGAAAGGAAAGGTCTCACCAAAGTAATGAGGGTAAAGGGTTGACATTCATGCCTGACATCTCTGGACACAGTCTGAAGTGAAGCATGCTGAGGTGGTACTCATTGTGTTGATTAGGTTGGGATTGGTGGATGCAATATCTTATGGTATGAATTGAGAGAAGCATGCAGGAAATTGAGCCCTACCCTAGACGTTCCAGGACTGGGGGAAATATAGCTAAAACCTGAAAGCAACCCAGGTGCCCAACAACAGATGAGTGGCTGAGAAAGGTGTGGTATATATGCACAATGGAATACTATGCAGCTGTTAAGAACAATGAACCCATCTTCTCTGACCCATCTTGGATGGAGCTAGAAGGAATTATGTTAAGTGATTAAGTTAGAAAGGTAAAGATGAGTACGAGATGATCCAACTCATAAACAGAAGTGAGAAAGAAGAACAGAAAGGGAAACTCAAATCAGGATTTGACTAAATTTGGAGTAGGGCACCAAAGTAAAAACCCTGGGTTGAGCTTGAGGGTGGATGTTTGGCTTGGACCAATCACGGACTTAAGGGCTGGAATAGTGCAGATAAAGAGTTGGGGGGGGTCCTCCATCTTGTAAATTAAATTTACAAAATTTAGTTATATTCCAAAGGGAAATTTAGTTAAATTAGTTAAATTCCAAAGGGTCTGTGGCTATACTAGTTTTTTTTTTTTTTTTTTTTTTTTTCCCTGAGCCTGAAATCTGATATGCAGGTGAATCCAAGTTATTGTCTGGGGAGATGATGTCATGGCTGGAAAAAGGACCAGAAAGCTGGATCAGGGAAGAGAAAAGCTCCCAAATATGGGGAAGGTGTATAAATATTGTTGACTAAACCCCATCGATTTGTTGTGATCTGGGGCCCATATTCAACTTAGGAGCCTATGTGACCTCATGCAGAAGCTTTTCAACTTGATGTGGTGCTGCTGTTTTATTTTTATGTTTTTTACCTTAATGTTGAATTTAATTCTTCACAAATATCTAGTTAAGTTATATACTGCAAACCCATATCCAATATCATATTTGATGGCTAGTAAGCCTTTTTTCTTAGATCAGATACAAAACAGGGCTGTCCCCTGTCACTACTATTATTGATATTTAACATAGGCCTAGCCATAGCAATTAGGAAGGAAAAAAACCAAAAGAATACAGGTTGGAAGAGAATAGACTGGGGGTTTCATCAGTGCTTTTCCTCTAGATTATATAATTCCTTATCATACAATTTCAGACCTGAAAATGGCACTGTTAAGTGTATATTCTTCCTCAAGCACCACTTTCTTACTTGTCTAGACTGCATCAGCAATTTGATTACTCCTCAAAATACATTGCATACTGTAGTCAGTGAATATTTATACATCTTAATATGTAACTTCAATAGCAGAAACTTTTGGTTTATAGCATATTTTTCTTAAGTCTATCGACTCAAGGATATACAAATACAACTCACCCCCTTTGGAAGTCTATTACCTTGGCTTTTTGTTCAAATATACATATATATATATATATTGCCTCCAGAGTTATTTCAGGGGTTCAGTACTGGCAGTGTGAAGCCACAGCTCCTGGTGTCCAGTTCTTCTTCTTCTTCTTCTTTTTTTTTCATTTTATTCTGTATGACAGAGAGAACTTGAGAGGGGAGAGGGAGGTGGAAAGGGAGAGAGAAGAATAGACACTTGCAGACTTGCTCCACCACTTATGAATCAGCCCACTACAGGGGGAAATCAAGGCACTCAAACCCAGGCACTTGTGTAGGTCCTTATGCATAGTACTATGTGTGCTTAATTGGGTGCACCACCACTCGGCCCTATATCTTTTTTTTTGGATAGAGACAGAGAAATTAAGAGTGAAAACAAGATGGAGAGGGAGACAAAGCCAGGCATGTGTGGCAGTGTTGTACTATTTGTGAAGCTTTCCCCCCTGAAAATGGGGACTGGGAGGCTTGAAACTAGGTCTTTGCACTTTGTAACGTGTGTGCTCAACCAGGTGGACCACCACCTGGCCTCTTGCTTAGATTTTTACAACTGGGATGGATGCATTGAAAGAATCCTAATCTAAAAATAAAAGAAAGTAATCAGATACCTTTGGGAAATTAGAAATGCTTCTTTGAAAAGCACTTTTCACACATTTGCCTGTTAGTATACCATATTATAGCTAAAACTTATCCATCTAGATGTCTCATTATGAGCATACACTGATTTGTGATTTAAAAATACCTCCTTTGAATATACTATGTAAGTACAGTGGCCTAAAAAACAATCTTAACTTTATTTGGAATTCCCACACTATTCATGAGTTCATTCAAAATCATTAAAGAAGAGAGGAAAGTAGACCTTGGCATACAATAAAAAGTGAACTGTCTTCTTAGGGATTCCAGTCTAAACAGACCTTCTGTGAAAAGCAGTTGATCTTTTGCATTGCTTTCTTGGGGGAAATCTGGTTTCCTTCATGAGCTTATGCTTATTTTAAAATAAAGATGGCGAGGGGACTGAGATTGGATAAAGGAAAAAGAAAGTATATATGGAATACTTGCTTTATTTTTGTGTTTTCTAATCATGTACTAAATATCTGAGTCAAACTTGAAGTTCTTCTTTTTTTTTTTGTAATTTCAATATACTTTATTTGGTATGTGATTCCAAAGCAACAGAGCAAGCATTTCTGCCATATGCTGGTAAAGTAACATTGGTCAATTTACCCAAAGAATTTATTTCAAAAGAATGACAATCTGTAATACATGCTGAAAAACAGATTTTCATAGGAAAGCTATTCACAAGTTAAACTGAAGAAAATATAATAAAGCGGGGGGGGGGGGAGTTCTTTCCACTTTATCTCCACCCCAGTGAAAACTGATAAGAGCTGAGCAGGGCAAGCACTTGTGTCTTCATTTAGTGGAATTAAGAGGCCTCTGTAGTCTGGTGCTGGTGGAGTGGCATGCAAACAAATATGCACCAATTTACTTGTTTTAAATATTCAGTTATCCCAAAAGTTTTGTTATATTGAAGAAAAAAGATTCTACATCTGATACCGAAATGTCTGAGAACTGTAGTTTACCAGACTGAGTTTGACTTCACTGATTCATGGCAAGGTTACAAAATACAATACTGATCACATTGAGACAGTTCCGAATGTCAGGATAGATGGATCTCTCTCTCTGCCTCTCACTCCTATCATCAAAGGTTTGTGTCCCCATCCCCACCCCCACACCCATTGATAACCACTATAGTTCTCTCACAGTCTTAGCTATAGGTTGCCATTTTTTTTTTCACATTTGTATACTCAGTTCTCTATATTTCACATAAGAATGAAACCATTCTGTAGTTGTCCTTCACCTCCTTACTTGCTCCACTAAGCATCCTCTTTTCCAATTCTATCTACTTTATTCCACAGGACACAATATCGTCTTTTTTTTTTTAATTGCTGAATAATACTCTATTGGATTATATGTCCCATAATTTTTATTTTATTTATTTATTTTTTTATTTAAGAAAGGATTAATTAACAAAACCATAGGGTAGGAGGGGTACAACTCCACACAATTCCCACCACCCAATCTCCATATCCCACCCCCTCCCCTGATAGCTTTCCCATTCTCTATCCCTCTGGGAGCATGGACCCAGGGTCATTATGGGTTGCAGAAGGTAGAAGGTCTGGCTTCTGTAATTGCTTCCCCGCTGAACATGGGCGTTGACTGGTCGGTCCATACTCCCAGTCTGCCTCTCTCTTTCCCTAGTAGAGTGTGTCTCTGGGGAAGCGGAGCTCCAGGACACATTGGTGAGGTCTTCAATCCAGGGAAGCCTGGCCAGCATCCTGATGGCATCTGGAACCTGGTGACTGAAAAGAGAGTTAATATACGAAGCCAAACAAATTGTTGAGCAATCATGGACCCAAAGCTTGGAATAGTGGAGAGGAAGTGTTAGGGGGGTACTCACTGCAAACTCTAGTGTACTTCTGCTTTCAGGTATATATTTTGCAGTAGTTTACGGATACGTGTGAACATATGCTCTCTCTCATAGAAACTGGTGTATATCTAGGTTTTGGGACTTTGTTAGAAAGTGAACCACCTGAGATGAAATTAGAGTATACTATGAAAGGAAAGATCTCACCCGAGTAATGAAGCTGAAGGGTTGTCATTCCACACGTGAAGTCTCTGGACACAGTCTGAAGTGAAGTATGTTGAGGTGGCAATCGTTGCATTGGATCGGTAGTGATCGGCGGATGCAATATTATTTGATGTGGATTAGGAGAGGCATACAGGAAAGTGGGCCCTATCCAAGGGTTCCAGGACTGGGGGAAGTAGGGGCTCTAGAGTGGAGATGTGAGGTTCCTGCTGTCTTAGGGTTCAAAAAGACAATCGATAGTTAATGTTATCATCACATTAATTGGCAATTGGGTTAACTTTGAAAAGTCCTTTTGTTAGGGTTTGCTGTACAATATCCAGTATCTTGTATATAGCTGTGCTATTGGATGCTTCTGACCTACTTGGTCTAGGCTTTTGAGAGAGTCCGCATATCAAATACACATATCATATATTAAAAAGATTCAGTTTGTGTTTTGAAAAACGTTGAGACATACAATTGATTTTCTCCCTCTCATAATAATTAACTAGTGATTGATATGTCTACATTTTGCTAGGAGTGTACATAAACACCATTCCCACCACCAAAAGACTGTGACCCATCCCTCCCACCCACTCCCACCCCCCACTGGCCCAGGAAGCTGCATGTCTACCCCTCACCACTGGATTTTTACTTTGGTGCCCTACTTACAATTTGGTCAGATCCTGCTTTTAGTTTCCCTTTCAGGTCTTCTTAGTCAACTTCGGTTGATGAGTGGGATCATCCCATACTCATCTTTATCTTTCTGACTTAGCTCACTTAACATAATTCCTTCTAGCTCCCTCCAAGATGGGTCAGAGAAGGTGGGTTCATTGTTCTTGATAGCTGCATAGTATTCCATTGTGTATATATACCACAGCTTTCTCAGCCACTCATCTGTTGTTGGGCACCTGGGTTGCTTCCAGGTTTTAGCTATTATGAATTGTGCTGCTATGAACATAGGAGTACACACACCTCTTTTTGGTTGGGTGTTATGGAGTCCTTGGGGTATAACCCCAGGAGGGGAATTACTGGATCGTATGGAACGTCCATGTCTAGCCTTGTGAGAGTTTTCCAGACTGCTCTCCACAGAGGCTGTACCAATTTACATTCCCACCAGCAATGTAAAAGGGTTCCTCTGTTCCCACAACCTCTCCAGCATTTGTTGCTGCTATCCTTTTTGATGTATGCCATTCTTACAGGAGTGAGGTGGTATCTTAGTGTTGTCTTAATTTGCATTTCTCTGACAATCAGTAACCTAGAGCAGTTTTTCAAATGTTTGTTAGCCTTTTGGATCTCCTCTGAGGTGAATGCTTTGTTCATATCCTCTGCCCATTTTTGGATGGGGTCATTTGATTTTTTGGTGCTAAGTTTGCTGAGCTCTTTATATATTTTGGTGTTTACTTTCTTGTCTGATGTATGGCATGTGAAAATCTTCTCTCATTCTTTGTTTGTTTAATAGTTTCTTTGCATGTGCAGAAGCATTTCAATTTGATGTAGTCCCATTGGTTTGTTTCTGCTTCAGTCTTCCTTGCAATTGGGTTTGATTCATCAAAGATGTCCTTGAGGTGCAGGTGGGAAAGTGTTTTACCAATGTTTTCCTCTAAGTATTTGATTGTTTCTGGTCTGACATCTAGGTCTTTGATCCATTTGGAGTTGACTTTTGTTTCTGGTGAGATAAAGTGGTTCAATTTGATTCTTCTGCAAATTTCAACCCAGTTTTCCCAGCACCATTTATTGAAGAGAGCCTCCTTTTTCCATTTAATCCTTTGGGCCCCCTTGTCAAAGATTAGATGTCCATAGGTGTGGGGATTTATTTCTGGGCTTTCAATTCTGTTCCACTGGTCTGTATGCCTATTTTTGTTTCAGTACCATGCTGTTTTGATGATGATGGCTTTATAATATAGTTTAAGGTCTGGGAGTGTGATGCCTCCATTTCTGTTTCTTTTCCTCAAGATGGTTTTGGCAATTCTAGGTGTTTCCATAATTTTTTTTATCCAGTCATTTGTCAAAGTGCATTTTGGTTGTTTCCAAATAAGTGTTTGCAATTGTGAATAAAGCTGCTATGAACATGGGGGTGCATATAGCCCTTCAAATAAGTATTACTGTAGCTTTTGGGTATATACCTAGTAGTAGAATCATAAGGTATTTCTATTAGTATTTGTTTAAGGATTCTTGATACTATTCTCCATAATGGCTGTACCAATTTGCACTTCCATTGTTCTCTTTCTCCACATCTTCTCCAACACTTACCTTCTCTTGTTTTTTGATGAGATCATTCTCACAAGTAAGAGGTGGGAGCTCAATGTGATTTTAATGTCCATTTCTCTAATAAGTGAATTGGAGCATTTTCACATGTCTGTGTCCCATGTGTATCTTCTTTAGAGAACTGTTTATTCATATCTTTTTATTAGGTTGTTCTTTTTCTTTTTGTTGAGCTGTATGAATTCTTTATAGTTCTTGTCTAAAATGTAGTGTGAAAGTATCTTTTGCTATTTTCTGGTATCTTGTTTGTACTATGTGTGCTTAACCCGGTGCGCCACCACCCGGCCTACTGGGTATCCTGTTTAACCTTATGGTATTTTCTCTTGATGTGTACAAGCATTTTAATTTGATACAGTCACATTTATTCATTTTTGCTTTTGTTTTCCTGGACTATGGGGTGTGGAGTCTACAAATAGGCCTTTAATGATAAGGTCCTAAAATGTTTCACCAGTGTATTATTCTATGTATTTTATAGTTGCAGGTCTAATATCCATATCTTTGATCTATTTTGAGTTAATCTTGGTGCATGGTGTTAGGTGGTTAGATGTTAAATGTTAAATGTTAGATGGTCATCTCTTTTTTTTTTATTTATTTAAGAAATGATTAATTAACAAAACCATAGGGTAGGAGGGGTACAATTCCACACAATTCCCACCACCCAATCTCCATATCCCACCCCCTCCCCAGTAACTTTCCCATTCTCTATCCTTCTGGAAGCATGGACCCAGGGTCATTGAGGGTTGCAGAAGGTAGAAGGTCTGGCTTCTGTAATTGCTTCCTCGCTGAACATGGGCATTGACTGGTCGGTCCATACTCCCAGTCTGCCTCTCTCTTTCCCCAGTAGGGTGGGTCTCTGGGGAAGTGGAGCTCCAGGACACATTGGTGGGGTCTTCAATCCAGGGAAGCCTGGCTAGTATCCTGATGGCATCCAATACTATGTTGAATAGTAATGGTGATAGTGGGCAGCCTTGTCTCGTACCTGATCTGAGGGGAAATGCTTCCAGTTTTTCACCATTGACTATGATGTTGGCTGTAGGTTTACTATATATAGACTCCACTATCTTCAGGAATTTTCCATCTATTCCCATTTTTTGTAGTGTTTTGATCATAAAGGGATGTTTTATTTTGTCAAAGGCTTTCTCTGCATCTATTGATATGACCATGTGGTTTTTGGTCTTGCTTTTGTTGATGTGGTGGATCACATTGATTGATTTACGTATATTAAACCAACCTTGCATGCCTGGGATAAACGCCACTTGGTCATGATGAACAATCTTTTTGATATACTGCTGTATCCGGTTGGCTAGAATTTTGTTCAATATTTTCGCATCTATGTTCATCAGAGATATTGGTCTGTAGTTTTCTTTTTTGGTTGTGTCCCTGTCTGCTTTTGGTATCAGAGTGATGTTGGCTTCATAGAAGCTGGCAGGGAGTATTCCAGTGTCTTCAATCTTTTGGAAGACTTTTAAAAGTAGAGGTATTAGTTCTTCTTTGAAAGTTTTGTAGAATTCATTTGTAAAACCATCTGGTCCAGGACTTTTATTTTTGGGAAGATTTTTGATAACTGTTTCAATTTCATTAGCTGTGATGGGCCTGTTCATGTTATCCACTTCCTCTTTACTTAGTTTTGGAAGTTGGTAGGTATCTAGGAAATCATTCATTTCTTGCAGGTTCTCTAGCTTGGTGGCATATAGTTGTTCATAGAAGCCTCGCATGATATGTTGAATTTCTGCAGTGTCTGTTGTGATATCTCCTCTTTCATTTACTATCCAATTTATTTGTGTTTTCTCCCTTTTTTGTTTTGTGAGTCTGGCTAAAGGTTTGTCGATTTTGTTTACTCTTTCGAAGAACCAACATTTACTTTCATTGATCTTTTGTATGGTTTTCCTATTCTCACTGTTATTTATTTCTGCCCTAACTTTAGTAATTTCTGTCCTTCTGGTTGCTTTAGGATTCCTTTGTTGTTCTTCTTCTAGGTCTTTGAGATGTGCAATCAGGCTGTTTATTTGTGCCTTTTCTTGTTTCCTAATGTGTGCTTGAATAGCTATGAACTTCCCTCTTAGGACTGCTTTAGCTGTGTCCCAAATATTTTGATAGCTTGTGTCTTCATTTTCATTGAACTCTCGAAACATTTTGATTTCTTCCTTGATTTCCTCTTTGACCCAGAAGTTGTTAAGAAGTGTACTGTTGAGCTTCCACATTTTGGGACTGTTACTAATCTTTTGTTGATTGTTAAGTGTTAGTTTAATTCCACTGTGGTCTGAGAAGATGCTTGGGATGATTTCAGTGCTCTTGAATAGGCTGATGCTGTCTTTGTGGCCTAACATATGGTCTATTCTTGAGAATGATCCATGTGGATTTGAGTAAAATGTGTATTCCAGTTTCTTGGGATGAATGACTCTGAAAATGTCCAATAGTTCTAGTTTATCTATCTCTTCATTTAGATCCCTTATATCTTTACTGATTTTCTTCCTGGATGATCTGTCAAGTTGAGATAGTGGGGTGTTGAAGTCCCCTACTATGATTGTGTTTCTGTTAATATATTGCTGTAGCTCTTTCAGTAGAAGTTTGATGCATTTAGATGGCTTCTCATTGGGTGCATAGATATTAATAATTGTTAAGTCCTCTTGATTGACTGATCCTCTGAGCATTAAGTAGTGTCCATTCCTATCTTTTTTAATCTTATCTATTTTAAAGTCTATCATGTCAGATATGAGAATAGCTGTTCCTGCCCTTTTTTGTGGGCCATTGGCTTGAATGATAGTTTTCCATCCTTTCACTTTAAGTCTGTGTTTGTCTTGTTGCGTTAGGTGAGTTTCCTGTAGACAACATATTGTTGGGTTGTGTTTTCTGATCCATCTTCCTACTCTGTGTCTTTTACTAGGTGAATTCAGGCCATTGACACTTATTGATATCAAAGATTGAAGATATTTTAACGCCATTCTTGTAGAGTTTTAGAGTGTTTTGATATATGTCCTATTTGTGGTGGTCTGGTTGTTTATAGGAGACCTTTCAGAACTTCTTTCAGGGCAGTCTTGGTGATGGTTGCTTCCTTCAACTGTTGCTTGTCTGAGAAGGTTTTGATGCTTCCATCTAGTCTGAATGACAGTCTAGCAGGATATAGTATTCTTGGCTGAAAGCCTTTCTCATTGAGCACTGGATAAATATCTTGCCATTCTCTTCTGGCCTGTAGTGTTTGTATGGAGAAGTCTGCTGCTAATCTTATGGGTTTTCCTTTGTAGGTGACTCTTTGTTTTTCTCTTGCAGCCTTGAGGATCCTTTCTTTATCCTTATTCCTTTCCAATCTAAGTATGACATGTCTTGGTGTCTTTAGGTCTGGGTTAATTCTGTTTGGGACCCTCTGGGCTTCTTGAATCTTTATGTCTTTGGTGTTGTCTAGACTAGAGAAATTTTCAGCTATTATGGCCTGGAGAATGCTTTCTTCCTCTCCTTCTCTTTCTTCCTCTGGTAAGCCAATAATGTGTATATTGTTTCTTTTGAAGTCATCCCATAGGACTCTGTTGTTGTTTTCAGCATCTCTTAATCTCTTTTTGAGATCTCTTACTTCTTTTTTAGTTGTCTCTAATTCATCCTCAATCTTCCTAATTCTGTCTTCAGCCTCATAGATTCTATTCTCTCTGCCCTCTACTGCTTTCTGGAGTTCATCTATTTTGTTGCCCTGCTCTGATATTGTTTTAGCTTGTTCAGCTAGTTGCCTTCTTAGCTCAGAGATTTCAGCTTTCAGCTCTCTAATAACCATGAGATAATTAGAATTTTCTTCCATATTCTCATTTGTTGTTCCTGCATTTCTGATTACAATTTTTTCAAATTCTTTACTCACTCCTGTTATTATTTCCTTAGCTAATGTTTGGATGTTGAACTCGTTGTTTTGTGCTTCACCCTCTGGAGGACTTTTAGCTGGACTCTTGTCCTGGTTCGAGTCTCCAATATTTTTTCTTGTTGTTTTAACCATTTTATATATTATGTTATGAGTTCCCTTTATCAGTACTTTTCAAATTATTGATCACTATTGCCTGGATTGACTTGTGTCTAAGTAATTTAATTAAAGGATTTACTGGTCGTGGAAGTTAACAGTTTTTTTTCAATCCCTGAGTTGAAGCTCAGTGGTGTAAAAGCCTCTTTTTTTTCTTCCCTGTAGGCTATGGATGCCTGAGGGCTTTTAAACTATCAATAGGCTTCTTAGCTTAATTACTGACTCCTAATCAAGAGATAAAGCAGGGTGTGGCAGAGATAATCCAGTGGTTATGCAAAGAGACTTTCACAGCCCCTCAGCTATGCCAAGGAGATATAGGTCTTCTCCTGAGTTTCCTGGTTAGATCTCTGTCCCCTGGTGTCCCTCCCTGTTGCTGCTCCAGATTCTGAGGGTAGTAGCAATGGAGACTCAGAGTTGCACTTGGTGAGGCTCTGGGGAGTCCTTTCCTCCCTTCAGCTGTCCCCTTGTTGTGGAGCAGACTGGAGGTGGTGTCTCCACTGATAAACTGCTGAATGTTAGCAGTCACTTAATCCCTCCTTAGGCCCCTCTCTCCTCTCTGTCACCAGCCACGCGTGTTTGTACTCAAACATGGGTGATTTACTGGGTTCCTGTGGTCATTCTAGTCATGTCTTGTTTCGGTCCGGGTGGTCTCCGTTGGTATTCCTAGTTGATCAGGGAGAGGAGAGGAGAGGAGAGAATGTGATCTGCTGCTCGTAGCTCCGCCTCCGGAAGTCAAATCTAAACAAAACTCTTTAGTATAGCTCAAAGGTAACCAAAGAATGAGACCTGAGGTCACATGGAAGGCAGGGCGTTACGTTTACTTTAGGTTAACAGGCAGATTCCCACCAGATCTGCACGATGGTCATCTCTTTATTGAGCTGATAAATACTTCTCAGTAACTCACATAGAGAGGCCAAATATTAATCTCTAGATTTTCTCTTCTCAATGCTAAATATTCTCAGATAGAATGGCTTCAGGCTTCCTTTTCCTTGGGCAGCCTCCCATCCCTTTTGCTATTATCATCTTGATTGAAGATGGTATCAATATGAGGACGTGTTTCCCCAGCACCCCGATAGCCTCCTGTGGGAATACTGCATTGCATTGAGGGAAGCTAGAGGTAGGGATTCCATTCTACAAAGCTGCTTTGCTAATTTAACTGTAAAGAGGAGAAGGCATATTCTAAACTAAATGGAAGAGACTACTTTTCAGAAACTCAGTGAATCTGAACATTAAAACAAAGTTTTTAACGACATGTGTTGAAGGTTCAACAAGTAACTTATTAACTCCCTACTGCAGCACTAGGTACTGGGAATACAATATTCAGTTAAAATAGATTTGTTACCTCATATTACAGACATGACTAGGGTCTAGGAGAAAAGGCAAATAAAATGCAAAATAGTAACTGGAATAGAGCAATTCATAGGGAGACTGTAGCTGGGTCAAATTAATGTTTAAGAACCAAAATTATAACCAAATTATGTTACCAGGAAAAACAAATCAAATTATAATAATAAAATACCGAGCTCTTACCATCATCCTCCAGAAAATTTTCCATAAAGATAGGGGCACAGATTTTGGTAAGAAGATTGTTAAATATAAGAGAGCAGGATTTATTAAAGGAAAAAACAACATAGATTCCATAACAGTGAGAAGTAAGAAGTGTTGAAGAGTGTCATTAAACATTTCTTACATTTAATACTTTTTACATCTACTGTTCCTCTTAACCCTTCCCCTCCTTGTCCTATATTTCCAAGCATAGACATCTTAAAGGCATGGGAAAGAGAGAATACCTTAACCTCACATGGACCTCACATTGGGAAGAAACAACAACAAAATGGGCCAAAGAGGGCAAAGGGAACTAACACCCTTGTTTTAAAGGTCTTATGCTGCCCCCCTCAACATTTATGGCAGGCCAATTCATATTTACATGGCATTTTGTGATTGGCACAGGTAAGGGTGGACATTACTGTGTCAGATGCCACAGTGTTATTAGGTAGTGCTAAATTAGGTAGGTGTCCACCACAATCTTCTAGGTTAAGAGTCTTTCCCATGGTTCCTGCCATCTTGGCTTTCTTGGTGTAAAGCCTGATGAACCTTCCCTGTTCCAAAGCCTATTCAGTTCTAACACTACCTAACAAGACTGAAAATATCAGGATGTTGTTCAATGAAGAATTAATGTTTATTTATTTATTTTTCCTCCTCCAGGGTTATTGCTGGGCTTGGTGCCTGCACCATGAATCCACCGCTCCTGGAGGCCATTTTTTCCCCCTTTTGTTGCCCTTGTTGTAGCTTTGTTGTGGTTATTATTATTGCCCTTGTTGACGCAATTCGTTGTTGGATAGGAAAGAGAGAAATGGAGAGAGGAGGGGAAGACAGAGAAGGGGAGAGAAAGATAGACACCTGCAGACCAGCTTCACCGCCTGTGAAGCGACTCCCCTGCAGGTGGGGAGCCGGGGGCTCGAACCTGGATCCTTATGCCAGTACCTGCGTTTTGCGCCACATGCGCTTAACCCACTGCGCCACCGCCCGACCCCCAAGAATTAATGTTTGACTGCTGTCTGAAGGTTGAGAACAAATTAACTGTGTAAAGAATCTTTAACAAGGAGAAATCAGTGCTAGAGCGCGGGATGAGGAAAACTGTGTGCAAGGGATGGACAGATGGCTAAGAGAGAGGAAACAAACAGATTAAAGAAGAACTAGATCAATTCAGGATGCTGTAAGACATACTGAAGTTTTGTCTATCCTAAGAAAAGTAAGAATTAAACCAGTAATGTAGTCCACTTGGATAGAGTACTTGCTTTGTCATGAGCATGTCCCAGGTTCAAGCTTATACAGCACTGAAGGAAATGATGGTGCTGTGGTGTCTTTCTCTCTGTCTCTGTTGCTATCTTTCTACCTAAGAAAAAAAAGTTAGCAAGGAGCAGAGAAGTTGGCTGAGAGCCCAGTGATCACAAAAACTAAGCATTAAACATCTGTTGGATTTTTAAAAAAATATTTTAAAATATTTATTTATTTTCCTTTTTCTTGTCCTTGTTTTAATTTTTGTTGTGGTTATTATTGTTATTGACGTTGTTGTTCAATAGGACAGAGAAAAATGGACAGAGGAGGGGAAGACAGAGAGGGGGAGAGAAAGACAGACACCTGCAGACCTGCTTCACTGCCTGTGAAGCGACTCCCCTGTAGGTGGGGAGCCTGGGGCTTGAACCGGGATCCTTACACTGGTCTTTGCGTTTTGTGCCATGTGTGCTTAACCCACAGCACTACTGCCCAACTCCCCTGTTGGATATTTTATGTGGAGATAAGTGTAAGCTGGTTTAATTTATGCTCTGGAGAGATTATTACTAGTGGTATGATATGCTAGATCAGATAGGGAAATAATTTAGAACCCCAAGAGAAATTATTATGATAGTGGTGTTAACTGAAATACATTTGTGAGTTACTTAGTGATATCGTAGTTTGATGATAAATTGAATTTTGAGGATGAATTACTGTTATGGCCCAAGTTGGAAGAAGATCAAGTTTTGGAAGATCATGAAGCTCAGTATTATATATGTTCACTTGGATTTATGTTAACCTAACATAAATCTGAAATTCAGATAAGAGGTTTGAATTGGATTTGTAAAGATGTAAGTCATTCTCATATTGGTTGTAGTTAAAACCAGTGGCATGAATGAGATTGTTTAGGGAGTAAAGATGATAGCACTTAGACATATGAGTTTAGGTGAAAGATAGTGAGCTTGTAAAAGAGGAAAACTAGAGTTTGATTTCATAGGCAGCTGAGGAAAGAAAGTTCTTGAAGAGGAAGGAATGGTGAGCTACTGATAAGAGGTCATATAAGATTGTGGATATTAAATGTGCATTCAATGTAGATTCCAGAGGTCATTCATGGCTTTATTAGGGATTGTTTTGTTGGGTGATTAGGCTAGAATAGAGTAGGGAAGAACTAAACCAATTTTAAGTAAGTTTTGTCTAAGACTCATTAAGACATTTTTATTTGGTTGGAATGAATGAGAGAGAAAATAATGAGTCTGGAATTGACAACTATTTCATTAAAGGTGGTACTGAAGAGAAGGAGAGACAGGAAGGGGATAGCAGTTGACTAGTTTGGAGGCCAGGGTTAGAGCCCTGTGAGTCTACTTTAAAACTTACAGCTTGTCAGGCTGAGCTTCACTGACAGGAGACAGACGACCAGGGACTCATGGTTGAGCTGTATGCAGTATCTCTTTATTCATGCAGGACGCAGCGCAATCTATACCAAGCTAGACTAAACTAACAACTAACTAACTACAAACAATCTTGTCTTTATAAATATACTAGCCCAGTAGGGTGGGAACAGGATGCGACGCAGAGAGGGTGGAGAGAAAAGTGACTGGTGAAAATCAGGGTATGACAAGGAGAGGGGGCGGAGCAGGAGAGAATTCTACCACTAAACCACCAATGCCCTGGAGGGAAGGTGGTGCTTTATGTAAATGTAAAAGTGATTTATGTAAATAGACCAAAGCTTTGAATGGGAACAAATCAATCCCTATATAGGCATATGGTTAAGCAGAAGCCAGGGGGAGCTGGCATACTACCCAACATCTCCCCCTTTCTTTTTAACTATTTGCCATAGTATCAGGAGTACGGGCACTTTGTGAGGCAGGGAGACTGATAAGAGGCACACTTTTTGGGGTTCTACTGTCCCTCCTTGCTCAACCTCTCCGTAGAGAGAGAGACTAACAGGATTGACACACCCCTCAGGCTCAAGCCCTTCCAAGCTCAACCATTTCCTCACAATTCCCCAACATCTCCCTCTTACTTAATGGCCATATATAACTGGGTCAATGTCTGTAAAAGGCTTCATGTCTGTCAGGGGAATAGCAGTGTAGGGGTGAACAGAAACCTGTTGGGAAGAAAGCAGAATGATATTGTGTGTCTTCAAAAAGAACTAGCACAAGACAGGGAGGGATAAGTAAGAGTAGCAAGAGACAGAGTGAACCTGATGGGTGGAGGAGTGGGGGCCTGATAAGCCGAGGGGCTAGAGGGGTGATGTGGCATTGCAAAATCCCGAGTCAGCTGGCGGAAAGTTCTATGAACTGCTACAGTCATTCTTCAAGAAGACCAGCAGTATAAAGGGAGTGTCCAGCAAGTTCTATAGAAGCATCAGTCCAATGTCAACGGCCAGGAAATAAATGCCACACGTCTATCTTGATGAACAACAGCTGTGATTGATTAAATATGAGTAAGAATATAGGAAAAAATTAGAAAACTCCTGTGGGCTTTTGCTTGGGATTTATAAAAATGGCAGGTTGATTAGTACATAACAACTGAGCTGGCAGTGGGCCGGGTAGATATCACAATGGTTAATCAAAGCTGAATATGGGCCCCAGATCAGATCAAATCGATGAGGTTTATAGTCAACATATTTGTACACCTTTGCCATATTTCGGAGCTACTCTCTTCCCTGATCCAGCTTTCTGGTCCTTTTCCAGGCATGATGTCATCTCCCCAGACAATAACTTGGATCCACCTGCATATCAGATTTCAGGCTCAGGGAAAAACAAAAACAAAACAAAACAAAAAAACTAGTATAACTCTGGAGTATAACTACAGGCCCTTTGGAGTATAACTAAAATATGCCTACTAGCTATCTACAGAACAGAGACCCTCCCCCCCAACTCTTCATCTGCATTACTCCAGCCTTTAGGTTTATGCTTAGTTAACAACTTGCTTGACTTTATATGTTAAGTCTCTTTTCAGCCACCAGGTTCCAGATGCTAGCATGATGCCAACAAGACTTCCCTGGACAGACAACCCCATCAATGTGTCCTGGAGCTCCACTTCCCCAGAGCCCTTCCCCACTAGGGAAAGAGAGAGGCAGGCTCTGGGAGTATGGGTCGACCCGTCAGTGCCCATGTTCAGCAGGGAAGCAATTACAGAAGCCAGACCTTCCACTTTCTACATCCCACAATGACCTTGGGTTAAAGAATATGACAGCTGTCAAGGGAGGGGATGGGATATGGAGTTCTGGTGGTGGGAATTGTGTGGAGTTGTACCCCACTTATTCTATGATTTTTGTCAGTGTTTCCTTTTTATAAATTAATAATAAAAAATTAAAAAAAGGAAAATAGTCAGGAGACAAAAGGTTAGCTAAACATGTGGAAGGACCTTTTATTCCTTAAACTTAATTCACCAACATTCAGCTACAGTGCATGTGGGTACTGGGAGAAACAGCATAGTGCAAATCCAGGGAGAAGATCAGACATTTGAAGGGGAAGAAAGAGAAAAGGAGTGAACTTCCGTCAGACACTTGCTTAAGTCATCTTTACCCACAACCCCTTGTGAGTATACCTTCTTTGTTATAGATCTTGATGTCAATCATAGCTAATTACATACAAGGCCCATAATTCATTTTGCTTACAGTCAATGTTTTCCCAATAAAATCCCATGACTGAGAAGGCATCCACCACAATAGATGGGGATGGTATTTGAGTTTTTTTTCTCTTACTTTTAAATTTTTTTATTTTATTTATTAAAAGGAAACATTGACAAAACATAGGATAAGAGGGATACAACTCCACACAATTCTCACCATCAGAACTCCATATCCCATCCCATCCCCAATAGCTTTCCTATTCTTTAACCCTCTGGGAATATTGACCCAAGGTCATTGTGGGATGCAGAAGGTGAAAGGTTTGGCTTCTGTAATTGCTTCCCCACTGAACATGGGCATTGACATATAAAACCAAGCAAGTACTAGCTTGTGGGTACTGGCTCTGCTCCTCTCTCTCCATCTTTCTCTCTCTCTCTCTCCCACATGTCCTAACATGTGAATGTTCTCAATTTTCCTAAATAAAATTTAAAATTTCTGCAAAAAAAGAAAATTAATTATTGAGCTGGGGAGATAGCATAATGGTTTTTCAAAAAAACATTGAGGTATCAGGAGTGGGGCAGTAGCGTAGCGGGTTAAGTGCACTTGGTGCTAAGCATAAGGACCAGCCTAACTATTCCAGTTCAAGCCTCATGCTCCCCACCTGCAGGGGAGTTGCTTCACAAGCGGTGAAGCAGGTCTGCAGGTGTCTATCTTTCTCTCCGCCTCTCTGTCTTCCCCTCCTCTCTCCATTTCTCTCTGTCCTATCCAACAACAATGACATCAAGAACAACAATAACTACTACAATAAAATGAGGGCAACAAAAGGGAAAATAAATAAATATTAAAAAAATAATAATAAAAAAACATTGAGGTACCAAAGGTCACAGACTCAGTCTCCCATACCACCATAAACCACAACTGAGCAGTGCTCTTTTAAAAACTTAAACAAATAAATAATAATATTAACAACTAACCTTATTTGGGATAGCAATTGTAAGAGAATAAGTGCATGATCTTTTATGTCTGTAAGAATTTTCCTCAGACATTTGTTTTATAAAGGAACTACATTAGTCCTGGGTAGTTCCACTATTATAGATGCTAGGGCTGGAAAAATAAACATGGAATTTCAAGGACACCTGCAGTAGAAAGAAGAAATCATTTGCTTTCTGTATCAGTTAGGGATTTAATGTTCTTTTTTTTATCCAATTGGCTACAAGAGTTCTCCAGCTGCTTGTATCTTTATTGAAAGTAAGATAAATTGGACATTACATGCTTGGCCTCCCCATTGTTAGATTTGTGTCCTACTATAGCATCTACTGTGAGATTAAGTGATTAATTCAAAGTTCTAAGAGGGATTTTAGGCTAAGGGCCTTGGGCAGTACTGCTGATTTTTTTTTTTTTTATCTACCATTTACATCACTGTAGCAGATCAACTCACCAGAACGTCACTATAGTCATTTTTTTTCTCTCTCTCTCTCTTATAAAAAGTTTCTCTACCTTCAAAAAAAAATCGCTCTTAATTCTCCCTGGCAAATGCTTAATCTCAATGTCAAAGTCAAGCTCAAATTCTTGTGGTCACTTTCTTCAATTTTAGCCCCCTCTATATTACCACTATAACCAGTTTGTTGTTTCTTTTACCAGACTTTATGTAAACATAACATATGTTTATATGATCCCCCGAAGTACATATTTTGTGTCCTAGTTCCTTTTTCTAATCATATATAATATTTAAGATTATCTTCTATAATTCATTTCCATTCAATATTGAATCTCAGTGCAGAGCAATATCTCTCTTTACAAAACACTGTGTGGTATTCTATAATGTAGTAATTTCATTATTTCTTTTTTTAAATTTTTTTCTTTTTATTTATTTACTGGTTAGTGACAAAGAGAAATTGAGAGGGGTGGGGGAGATAGAGAGGGAGAGAGACAACTGCAGCCTGCTTCACCACTCATGAAGCTTTCCCCTTGCAGGTGGGAACCGGGGGCTTGAACCTGGGTCCTTGTGCACAGTAATGTGTGCGCTCAGCCAGGTGCGTCACTGCCTGGCCCCTAATTTCATTATTTCTTTAGTCATTCTATTACAGTTATTTAAATTTCTCCTGGATATTAACAATTTCACTGACAATGCAATGAAGACCTATTTATATGCCTTCTGGTGTACTTCTTCAGGGATTTCTTTTTTTAAAATTTTTAAAAATTTATTATCTTTATTTATTTATTGGATATAGATAGTCAGAAATCAAGAGGAATGGGGAGACAGAGGGAAAGAGACAGAGAGACACCTGCATCCTTGCTTCACCACCTGCAAAGCTTTCCCCCTGCAGGTGGGAACCAGGGACTCGAACCCGGATCCTTGAGCACTGTAACATGTGCGCCACCATCCAGCCCCCCAGGGATTTCTTTAAAAAAGGAGACAAAGGGGCCCAGTGGTGGCTCACAGGGCTAAGTGCACATAGTGTGAAGGGCAAGACCGACATAAGGATCCCAGTTCAAGCTTCCCGCTTCCCACCTGTAGGGGGTTGCTTCACAAGCAGTGAAGCAGTTCTGCAGGTGTCTTTCTCTTACTTTCTCTGTCTTCCCTTCCTCTCTCAATTTCTGTCTGTTCTATCCAACAGCAACAACAACAACAATGGAAAAAAGATGGCCTCTAGGAGCAGTGGATTCTTAGTGTAGGCACTGAGCCCCAGGTATAACCCCAGAGATAACACATTAAAAGAGAGAGAAAGAGAGAGGCGGGGAGGGAGGGAGAGAAGTAGATTCACTGCTCCTGGAATATGTTTATTTTAAAATTTATTTGATTTCTTAAAAATTAAGAGTAGTTTTAGATTTGAAGAAAACTTAAAAGAGTTAAAACACGACCATGTATATCCTCAAATTCATTTTCAGTTTTTGTTAGCATTACCATGACACCTTTCTTACAACGAAGACGTCGACATTGTATATTACTATTAAGTAAATTCTTGGCTTTATTTGTATTTTTCTAGGTCTACTACTAATCTCTTTTTTATCTTTTTCCACATGTCCAATCCATGACACACAATATTTTAATTCATTATTATGCCTTTGTTTCCTCTATTCTTTAATAACTTTGGAGAATTATTTTTCTGGATTTTGACGGTTTTGAATAATACTCATTAGGCATTTTTTTTAAGAATGTCTTGATTTTGGTTTGTCTGATGTTTCTCTCTTGACTAGAGTGTGGTTGTAGGTTTTGCATTAGGGAGAGTACATCTTCCTCAGACAACACCAGTGGTGTTCATTTGCTCACTTGGCTAAGATAATGGCTTCACCATAAAGTGACCGTTTTTCCTTTTCCATGTTTTGTGTTTTGAAATTCAGTCACTGAGTTTATTTCACACTCAGAGTGTGAAAGAGGGAGATAAGCTATAACTCCTAGAAGGAGTTTTTATTTATAAATAGTTGGAATTATTTTTAGTGATTTAATAAGTCCTTGGAGAGTTCTCAGAATAAGCTTTCTGTAGTCTGTCTCTGATAATCTCTCTGCATCTGGAATTTCTTGCATTTTCCCTGTTTTATTTCTATCTGCTCGTTGTGGCACATTTTGTTGTTTATTTCTTTGTTTACACATTTATGATGTTGGTTATTGTTGGCCAGCAGTTGGTGCTGTTGTGATCTCTAGGCTTCTCTTGTCTATATAGTCTGCACCAGTGGGTGGGTTGGTGGGGGGTGTTTTGGGCTGTCCTGTGGTCATGAAAGCTATCTGTTTTTTGTTATGTCCTGGCCTTACATTCAGGCTAAAAAAAAAAAAACCCTGAGTCAAAATTTGAGAGTTTTATTTATTTATTTATTTATTTATTTTTTATTTAAGAAAGGATTAATTAACATAAGCCTCAAGTTGTGACCTTTATTATCAGTGTCGTATTGGGGAAATCAGTGGGAGTGAAGGGTCTAAGACTTCTCATTAGTTGTTCTCTAATGCTAAAGACATAGATTTTTTTAAATTTATTTTTTATTTTTATTTTATTTATTATTTTCTTAAAATATATATATTTATATTTATTTTATTTATTTATTCCCTTTTGTTGCCCTTGTTGTTTTATTGTTGTAGTTATTATTATTGTTGTTGGATAGGACAGAGAGAAATGGAGAGAGGGAGGGGAAGACAGAGAGGAGGAGAGAAAGATAGACACCTGCAGACCTGCTTCACCGCCTGTGAAGTGACTCCCCTGCAGGTGGGGAGCCGGGGTTCAAACCGGTATCCTTATGCCGGTCCTTGTGCTTTGCGCCACCTGCACTTAGCCCACTGCGCTACAGCCCGACTCCCCAATTTATTTTTTATTTAAGAAAGGATAAATTAACAAAACTATAGGGTAAGAGGGGTACAACTCCACACAATTCCCACCACCCAATCTCCATAACCCACCCCCTCCCCTGATAGCTTTCCCATTCTTTATCCCTCTGGGAGCATGGACCCAGGGTCGTTGTGGGTTGCAGAAGGTGGAAGGTCTGGCTTCTGTAATTGCTTCCCCGCTGAACATGGACGTTGACTGGTCGGTCCATACTCCCAGTCTGCCTCTCTCTTTCCCTAGTAGGGTGTGTCTCTGGGGAAGCGGAGCTCCAGGACATATTGGTGGGGTCTTCAGTCCAGGGAAGCCTAATTTGAGAGGTTTTATGCTCCCTCTTTTCTTTTCTTTTCTTTTCTTTTCTTTTCTTTTCTTTTCTTTTCTTTTCTTTTCTTTTCTTTTCTTTTCTTTTCTTTTCTTTTTTCTTTTCTTTTCTTTTCTCCCCTCCCCTCCCCTCCCCTCCTCTCCTCCCCTCCTCTCCTCCCCTCCTCTCCTCCCCTCCCTCCTTCCCTCCCCTCCCCTCCCCTCCCTCCTCCCCTCCCTCCTCCCCTCCCTCCTCCCCTCCCTCCTCCCCTCCCCTCCCCTCCCCTCTCTCCTCCCCTCCCCTCCCTTACCCTTCCCTTCACACCAGAAGCACCACCTGAAGCTGTAGATCTTTTCAACTATAGATATGTGTCCAATTCAGTCTCTTGTATTTAATTGTTGTTTTGGTGATAACTTTGATCTGATCATGGGTATTCCATAAACCATACCTCCCAGAATTCCTATCTGGAATTTTTATATATGGAAGACTTGTTTCTGTTTATTAAGTTTTTATCTAACAGTCTGATATGTATTTATTTTATACCTTGGCTTCTAACTTAGTAGTATTAATATTGACAGCAGTACAATATTGTTATTGATTTCCCCTCTTATTGCTTTATCTGCATCCCATATGTTTCTGATTACTTTTGATATTTTACTTGTTCTAAAATTTTTTCAATAGCATATATATATATATATATATATATATATATATATTAATCCACAAGTAAGTGTTTTTTCCCTTTCTTCTTTTGGTTGATTTCCATTTAGGCCATTATATCTTGAAAAGATGTTTCACAAGATTTTACTCTTCATATATTTCTTGAGGCTTGTTTCATATCCCAACATATGGTCTTTCATTCTGAATATTCAGTAAACATTTGAAATAATGTGAATTCTGATGCTTGGGGGTTTATAAGTATTTCATCTAGCTCATCTATTTTTCACTTGAGTTCTTTGTTTCCATGTTGATTATCAGTTTGAATTATTTGTTCATTGCTGTAAGTGGGGTGTTAAAGTTCTCTGCTGGTTTTGTATTGCTATTAATGTCTTCCTTTAGATCTGATTATATTTGTTTTATTTATTTGGGCTCTGCTATGCTGGGTATATATGCATGAGTAGTTACTAAGTTTTCCTGTTATATTGATGCATTTTAAACAAAGCTTTATTAATGAGAGAGTAGGAGAGAGAAAGAGAGAATCACTCTGGCATATGTGGTGGTGAGGGTTGAACTGGGAACTGCACGCTTAAGAGTTTATCTACTGTGCAGCCTTTTAGGCCACTGTGCTGATACTTTTATGATTATATAAAATCTATTTTGGGGGCCAGTCGGTGGCACACCTGGTTGAGCACACACATCACAATGCTCAAGGACCCTAGTTTGAGCCTCTGGCTCCCACCTGTAGGAGGAAAGCTTGAGTGGTGAAGCAGGGTTGCAGATGTCTCTCTGTCTCTTTCCCCCTCTACCTCCTCTTCCCCTTTCAATTTCTCTATATCTCTATCCAATAACAAATAAATAAAAATATTTAAATTCTGTCTTTCTCTTTTGCCACATTTTTTGACTAGAGGTCTAGTTTATATGAGAAAAGTATAGCAGTTCTTTCTTTTAAAAAATTCCATTTGATGGATGGTGATTATGTTTAATGAGTAAATAAAGAAGTAAAAGACAACTGCCAGATGATTTTCACTCATTTGTGCAATATAGAGAATTGAAACATGTGAACTTGAAAAATAACTAGTCAACCCATATTGAAGACCTTTGGAAAGCGATGGTGATTATCATTGAGGGGAGAGTGAGTGGGGGCACAGAAGTTTGGTAGTGGATATGGTATGGAATTATATACCCATATCCTTTATAATCTTGTAAATTGCTAAAAAAAAGAAATTACAAAAAATAAAAATGTTTATTTGGGTACCAGTTTCAGTCTTTATACTTTAAATCTATACTTGTGTTGATAGTTTTAAGAATCCTCTTGTAAATAGCATATAATTGTGATTTTTAAATATCTATCTGGCCACACTGCCTTTTCATTGGTGTGTTGTTTTCTTTATCTCTGTTCTCATCTCCTAAAGGTTTCTGACTGACCAGGCACCCTGTAGGTTCTGTGCCCTGCTTGAACAACTTCCAGGCTTTTCTTTTCACCTACCTTCTGTCCACTGAAAAGTGAATGTTCTTAGTGTTCCTTCAAGTGTAATTTTGGGTTGTGTTCTGAGGATCGAGGGAGTATTTCAGCTTCAAGTCTGTGCTTTGAGATTTTCTCACTCATGTCACTTTCTGGCAGTTTGTTAATTGTTCCTGAGAAAAAGGCAAGTGGCCTCCTTTTTCATAATCTTGGTGATATACTCAAATTGTACCTTCTTAAAATATGTTTCCACATAACTCGTTTGGTTGAACACTTTTGTCTATGTGTACTGGCCAGCTGAATTTTCTCTATTCTGCAAATAACCTGCTCACGTTATCACATATTAGTGATGTCTGTGAATTTGTGCATGTGATATTGGGAATTCATAAAGATTATGAATGTAAATGTTGTATCAGTTAGCAATACTTTTCACCCTGTGACTTTCAAACTTTTAGTATTATATTTTGAACTTTTAGACCTTATGATTTCTTTGTACATGTGGAAGTTTCAATTCTGATGCAATTGGGCATGACAGAATTGGAAGGCTTTTGCTATTGTATCATGTTTAAAGAGATATTCTTTCCCTCTTATGTTTTTTTCCCCATTTTAAATTTATTTATTTATTTCCTTTTGTTGCCCTTGTTGTTTTTTTATTGTTGTAGTTATTATTGATGTCGTCATTGTTGGATAGGACAGAGAGAAATAGAGAGAGGAGGGGAAGACAGAGAGAGGGGAGAGAAAGATAGACACCTGCAGACCTGCTTCACCGCCTGTGAAGTGACTCCCCTGTAGGTGGGGAGCCGGGGGCTCGAACTGGGATCCTTTTTTAAATTTTTTAATCTTTATTTATTGATTTTGAATAGAGACAGAGAGAAATTGTGAGGGGAGGGGATATAGTGCGGAAGAGAGACACCTGCAGACCTGCTTCACCACTTGTAAAGCTTTCCCTTTGCAGGTGGGGGCCAGGGACTTGAACTCGGATCCTTGTACACTGTAATGTGTGCACTTAACCAGGTGCACCACCGCCTGGCCCCTGGGCCGGGATCCTAGTCCTTGAGCTTTGCAACACGTGCACTTAACCCACTGCACTACCGCCCAACCCCCCCAGAGTTAATATTTATTTACAGTTTTAGCAATAATATTTAAGCTTATTAAATAGTTAATTGTATTTTATTAGCACACACAAAAGAACCTTGCCCTTCTGTATACAGTGACAAGATAGGAAATATGCTTATTTCCTAATTAATATATTCGACTAATAGGTACATATTAATGAATCAAAACTACAAAGCTCTTTGCTCTTGTGGAACATCGTCAAGGAACAGACCTAATCTGTATTTATCATCATGTATTTTAAAGAGAACTACCACTTGCCCATGGACTGCATAGAAAGTATCCAAAAGACAAAGCTCTTACTAAAGTAACCAAATAAAAATATTCTCTGGAATGGTTTACAATAGAAATCAAGCCCATTAGCATCACGGTGCATGCATGCCAACTTCTCAGGTTGGACTCTGTCTAGTGAGCTAAGTTCTGAGGATTGTAGCTAAGCGGTAAGCAGGTCTGTGAAGAATTAAAACTACTGGATGTCTTATCCAAGTATGTACACACAGCCTACTGTCACACCCCACAGTGCTCATGTCCCATTTGCTAGGAGAAAAGGTAGAAAGGTGACCACATCGTCCAAAGCTATCATCCTGCTTCTGTTTACACTTCCATTGGAAAAGTCATTTCCTCCTACATTAACTCCCATCCCTAAAGAATACAGATTAAAAAAAAAAAAACAAACCCAGAAACAGACTAATGTATTTCTTTACCTCAGAGATATGACCTATAAATATTGGAGGGCTTATCTGATATGTTGGAAGACTTATATAAACTGTGTGCATGTTTGCACTGAAATCCAGTGAAACAAAAGAAAATTTAATAAAACACTGTTGACTTGCAATGGTATTTCTAGGTGAATATCTTAAATTTTTATGGATGCACTTAGGGCTTTTGCAAATGGCATTAATTAATGCTAATATGACATATACATTTACTTCTCTGCAACCGTATTGATTATGCCTGGCAGCGCTACCTCCTGAGACTATGTACTTGGCAGTTTTATAGGTAATCAGAGCCTTGGTGAAAATTCTTTACAGAAAATCTCAAAAGTTGGGAATTCAGTTAATGTTCAGGGATAGTTTGTCTTTTTAAGCCAGCTTTAAGGTTAAATCTTAATTAGTTGGAGATTACTTTTAATTTTTCAAAATGATAAATCTTTCTTACAGTATAATTTATATATTTTTTACCTTCTTATGTAAGACCTTTCCTAGGTAAAATATTTTGAATAACTTTTCTAAGGTATGGAATGTAGGTCAGAAAACCATCATTCATTCTTCATATTGTTGTTGAACTAATATGTAAAGTCAAATGACTAAAAAACCTATTTAGATATTTCTGTTTTCATTTTCATTGCCATCTGAGGCTTTGTGCCAGCACTACAAATCCACTGCTTCTGGCTGCCATTCCCCCCCCCCCTTTTTTTTTCTATTTTATTTGGTAGGGTAGAAAGAAATTGAGAAGGAAGAAGAAAGATAGATACCTGCTGTCTTACTTAACTACTTAAGATGTGTGTGTCGTCCCGTTTCCCACTCCCCCCCCCCCCACTGCAGATGGGGAGCAAGGGCTTGAACTTGGGTCCTCATGTATGGTAATGTGTGCACTCAACTGGGTGTGATACTGGCCAGCCACCTAGATTTTTTTTTTTCTCCTCCAGGGTTATAGCTGGGGCATGGTGCCTGTACTAGGAATCCATTGCTCTTGGAGGCCATTTTTCTCATTTTGTTGCCCTTGTTGTTACTGTTGCCATTGATGTTGTTGGATAGGACAAAGACAAATCAAGAGAGGATGGAGACAGAGATGGGGAGAGAAAGATAAGACACCTGCAGACCTGTTTCTGCTTCACCATTTGGGAAGCGACCCACCCCCCTGTAGGTGAGGACCCTGGGGCTCAAACTGGGATCCTTACACCGTTCCTTGTGCTTTGCGGCATGTGTGCTTAACTTGCTGCATTAACCCCTCAACCCCCACCTAGATATTTCTAAAGTGAATTTGCTGCCAAATTTGCAGATATGCAAAACTACCTCTGACTTCGTTTATTAATTAATCATAATGATGCTGTGAACAATGAGGTTTTCCAAGCAGATTGACTCTAACTACCACCTCAGTAGCATCATTGGGTTCCTTAGGGCAAACGCTAGAAGAAGAATTGGGTTCCTTGAATATGCATGATAGTTTTAAATACTCCCTTTAAGAGATGGAACTTAATTCCTCTGTTTCTTACTGGACTTAATGAATTAATTAATTTTATGAGAGAGAACACCAGAGCATCACTCTGGCACTCATGCAATAACGTGGATAGAGCTTAGGGCCTTGTGCTAGCCAGTCCAGTGCTTTATCAGCTGTGCCACCTCCTGGCTGCATTAATAGGTAATTTCTTATGAAAATAAATAAATAAATAAATAAATAAATAAATAAATAAATAAATAAATGTGACAGGGTGGGAATTCCAAGAATAGGTCATAAAAGTCATAGTGGATTCCTCCCAACTCTGCCTCTCCTCGTTTTCTCTGGGGGGACTCCAGCTGCCAGCATGACAACACTAGGGCCCCAACCCAGCCATCAAATGATTATAGTTCCTGCTGACATCTTGACTACAACCTCAGGAGAGACTGAACCAGATCCACTCAGCTGTTTCCACACTCCTTCCCCACACATGTTCTAAGAGGTTCGTTTTGAGCTGCCAGATTTGGGGGCAGTTACTATGCTTCAGCAGGTTACTAACTCAAGAAATAAGAAAGAAATATATAATCCTTATAAATGGTGCTTTCACCCCCAGCAAATTTCAGGATATCTGTGAACTCCATGATACTGATAAAACATTTTTTTCTGTACATGTAATGTGCACTTATCTGAGCAAATATCCAAGGCTTTTTTTTTTTTTATCAGTTTCTAAAAGCAGTTCTTTTTTTAAAAAATTTTTTTATTTATAAAAAGAAAACATTGACAAAACCATAGGATAAGAAGGGTGCAACTTCGCATAATTCCCACCACCAGATCTCCATATCCCCTGATAGCTTTCCTATTCTTTTTTAAAAAATTATTTATTTATTTATTTTTATTTTTCCCTTTTATTGACCTTGTTGTTTAACATTGTTGTGGTTATTGATGTCATTACTGTTGGATAGGACAGAGAGAAGTAGAGAGAGGAGGGGAAGACACAGAAGGGGAGAGTGAAAGACACCTGCAGACTTGCTTCACTGCCTGTGAAGCTACTCCTCTGCAGGTAGGGAGCCAGGGCCTCGAACCGGGATCTTTACGTCTGCAGGTCCTTGTGCTTTGCACCATGTGCGCTTAACCAGCTGCACCACCGCCTGACTCCCGCTTTCCTACTCTTCAACCCTCTGAGAGTATGGACCCAAGATCACTGTGGGATGCAGAAGGTGGAAGATCCGGCTTCTGTAATTGCTTCTCCGCTGAATATGGGTGTTAAGAAGTTGATCCATACTCCCAGCTTGTCTCTCTCTTCCCTTATGGGGAAGGGCTCTGGGGAAGTGGAGCCCCAGGGCACATTGGTGGGGTTGTCTGTCCAGGGAAGTCTGGTCACATCCTCCTAGCATCTGGAACCTGGTGGCTGAAAAGAGAGTTAATATAAAAAGCCAGACAAATTGTTGAACAATCATAGACCTAAAGGCTGGAATAGTGCAGATGAAGTATTAGGGGGGTCCTCCATTTTGTAGATAGCTAGTAGACATATTTTAGTTATATTTCAAAGAGCCTGTAGCTATACTAGTGTTTCTAAAAGCAGATTTTAATTCGATAGGCTACATATGTTTGTTGTTATTTCATTAATTTATTTTAATTTTACTAGAGGGTTATGGTTGCAGTATAATTTTTTACACAAAAGCATAGCCTCTCAATTTTTCTTGATGGTTGTCTAGGAGACACAGCAGGATACCAATGTCCCTTCTTTATGTCCCTTTCCCTCCTTCCCCAGAGTCCTTTGCTTTGGTGGAATATACCACCCCTAGTCCATGTTTCACCTTATGTCCTCCCTGACTATCCTTTGTTCTCAAGCTTCACTGATAAGTACAATGATTTTGTACTGGTCTTTCTCTTTCTGCCTTGTCTCACTCAACATGATACCTTCAAGTTCTGACTAGGCCCTAGTCAGAACCCTACACAAAGAAGGACTAGACAAGTGTTTGTTTTATTCACCAAGAATAGAGTACTAGGGCCTGAGTATAGAAAGGGCTCATAGTAGGAAATATCTCTCATAAATAAGCAACTGATGTATATTTGCCTATGAAGACTGGAATTGAATTGGATTTTTACATAGTTGTCTGGGCAGCTTTCTTTCTAAAAGTATTTGATCACTTAGATCAGGACTCAGCAAATGATAGTCAGTAAGACAAATCTAAGGCCTTTCACTTCCTTACTCTTGTAAATCAACGTTTATTGACACAGCCATGCCCATTTGTATACAGATTGTCTATTTCTGCTTTTGTCTTCCAGCATGCTGCAGAGATGAATAAGTGATCAATGGCCCACAAGCCTAAAATATTTATTCTCTGATCCTTTATGAAAACATTTGTTGACCTTTAGTTTTGGATATTGAGATAAAGTCAGCCTTCTCATGACATAAAAGCAGCAGGTGAAATGTAACTTACTAACTAATGAATGAATGTACTCAAGTCTTGTAGCAAATGGTTTTACAGGTGACTAATACATTAACATTTAATCTCCAATACCCATAGGAGTAATTTCTGTCTTGGTCTAAGGGAGAAGTGGCTATCTGGATAGCTTCCTGGAGAAGTGAAATTTTTAGAGTTGAAGGCAGGAGTTAATGATACTAGAGTAGAGGTGAATACTGCAAGGACCTTAAAACTGCTAACTGTGGCTCATCAGCCACTAGGGGCATAAGTAGGAGAGGCCTGTGATAATTTGTTACTCCAAAAGAACTCTTTTTTTCTCTATATTTACCTTGACAACTTGACACTTTCCTTTTTCACTAGAAGAATCTTGTAAACTTGATGTATAACCCATGCATATGTTACTTTGATATAAGATACTTGAGGGTTGGAATATAGTTTTACTTTCTTTCTTATTCTTTTTTGTGTATTGCTATAAACCCTCGTGTTGTTACTGATTGATTCTTGCAGATAAAAAGGATACTTTAGTGTTGGGCTTAATTCTGGGACTTTGGGTCTGATTTTGTTTTTATATAGTGAGTCTTCCTGGCAAAAACTAGTTTTGCTCTACTTGTGGGTCCTAGGTGTCTACAAATATATCTAAAGACTTATCTCATATTTCAAGGATATGGAGTTTAGAAAAAAGTCTGGAAAAGAAATGGCACATGGCAGTATGTTTTCTTTTTAAAAAATATTTATTTATTTTCTCTTTTGTTGCCCTTGTTGTTTTATTGTTGTAGTTATCGATGTTGTCATTGTTGGATAGGACAGAGAGAAATGGAGCGAGGAGAGGAAGACAGAGAGGGGAGAGAAAGATAGATACCTGCAGACCGGCTTCACCATCTGTGAAGCAACTCCCCTGGAGGTGGGTAGCCAGGGGCTCGAACTGGGATCCTTAGGCTGGTCCTTGCACTTGGTACCACATACACTTAATCCTCTATGCTACTGCCTGACTCCTGGCAGTATGTTTTTATCATGTTTCTAATGACTGCCACTGCTCAGGTGTTGCCTCAAGCCTGAGAACTGATAGATATATGTATACATTGCTTTATTGTACTTTATAGATACTACCTCAAAAAAAAAACAAAACTAGCACTTCTGGAGGCAGGGCTATGGAGCAGCAGCAGCTGTGTTTCTCTCCACTCCTCTACCTGGTCAACTAGGAATACCAAAGGAGACCACCCGGGACCACAACAAGATAGGACCAGAACAACTTCAGGAACCCACCAAATCACCGGTGAGTGCAAACAAGTATGGCTCGTAGACAGAGAGGAACCTAGGGAGCGATTAAGTGGCTGGTAACAATCTGGAAGTTTACCAGTTGGAATACCACCTCCAGTCTGTTTCACCAAAAAAAGATGGCTGAAGGGAGGAGAGGACTTCCCTAAGACTCACCAAATGCAACTGTGAGTCTCCATTGCTACTGCCCTCAGAATCTGGAGCTGTGGCGGGGAGGCCCTGTGCTAACACCAGGGGACAGAGAACTAACCAGGAAACTCAGGAGAAGATCTATACCTTGCTGGCCTAGCACTGGGGCTGTGAGAGTATCTTTGCATAACCACTAGATTATCTCTGGACTACCCTGCTTTATCTCCAGAAAACAGTAAAGGGCAGAGAGAATAGAATAAATAAGGCTGAAGACAGAATTTGCAAACTGAGGATGAATTAGGGACAACTCAAAAAGAAGTAAGAGATCTCAAAAAGAGATTAAGAGATGCTGAAAACAACAACAGAGACCTATGGGATGACTTCAAAAGAAATAATATATGCATTATTGGCTTACCAGAGGAAGAAAGAGAGGCAGGGGAAAAAAGCATTCTTCAGGACATAATAGCTGAGAACTTCTCTAGTCTAGACAATATCAAAGACATAAAGGTTCAAGAAGCCAGAGGGTCCTAAACAGAATTAACCCAGACTTAAAGACACCAAGACACATCATATTTAGAATGGAAAGGAATAAGGATAAAGAAAGTATCCTGAAGGCTGCAAGAGAAAAACAGAGAGTCACCTGCAGAGAAAAACACATAAGATTAGCAGCATACTTCTCCACACAAACACTATAGGTCAGAAGAGAATGGCAAGATATCTATTGAGTGCTCAATGAGAAACGCTTTCAACCAAGACTACTATATCCTGCTAGACTGTCATTCAGACTAGATGGAGGCATAAAAACCTTCTCATACAAGCAACAGTTGAAAGAATCCATTATCACCAAGCCTAACCTGAAAGAAGTCAGACCACCATAAATAGGCCATATTATCAGAACACTCTAAAACTCTACAAGAATGGCATTAAAATTTCTTTAATCTGATGTCAGTAAATGTGAATGATCTGAATTCACCTATTAAAAGACACAGAGTAGGAAGATGGATCAGAAAACACAACCCAACAATTTATTGTCTACAGGAAACCTACCTAACTTAAGACAAATACAGACTCAAAGTGAAAGGATGGAAAACTATCATACAAGCCAATGTCCCACAGAAAAGGGCGGGAACAGCTATTCTCATATCTGACATGATAGACTTTAAAATAAATAAAATTAAAAAAGATAGGGATGGACACTACATAATGCTCAGAGGATCAGTCAGTCTAGAGGACTTAACAGTTATTAACATCTATGCACCCAGTGAGAAGCCATCTAAATAAATCACACATCTGCTGAAAGAGCTACAGAAATATATTAACAGCAACACAGTCATAGTAGGGGACTTCAACACCCCACTCTCTCAACTTGACAGACCATCCAGCCAGAAAATTAATAAAGACATGAGGGAGCTAAATGAGAAGATAGATAAACTAGAACTATTGGACATTTTCAGAGTAATTTACCCCAAGACACTGGAATACACATTCTACTCAAGTCCGTATGGGTCAGTCTCAAAGACAGACCATATGTTAGGTGACAAAGACAGCATTAGCAAATTCAGGAGCATTGAAATCATCCCAAACATCTTCTCAGACTACAGTAGAATTAAACTAACACTTAACAATCAACAAAAGATTAGTTACAGTCCCAAAATGTGAAAGCTCAGCAGTACACTCCTTAACAACTACTGGGTCCAAGAGGAAATAAAGGAAGAAATGAAAATGTTTCAAGAGTTCAATGAAAATGAAGACACAAGCTATTAAAATATTTGGGACACAGCTAAGGCAGTACTGAGAGGGAAGTTCATAGCCGTACAAGCACACATTAGGAAATAAGAAAAAGCAAAATAAACAGCCTGATTGCACATCTTAAAGACCTAGAAAAAGAAGAAAAAAGGAACCCTAAAGCAACTAGAAAGACAAAAATCACTAATGTTAGCGCCGAAATAAATAATATTGAAAATAAGAAAACCATACAAAAGCTCAACAAAAGTAAATTCTGGTTCTTCGAAAGAGTGAACGAAATTGACAAACCTTTAGCCAGGCTCACAAAAAAAAAAAAAAAGGGAGAAGACCCTAAAAAATTGGATCATAAATGAAAGGGGAGATATCACAACAGACACTGCTGAAATTCAGCACATCCTGCGAGACTTCTATGAAAAACTATATGCCACCAAACTAGAGAATCTGGAAAAAATGGAAGATTTTCCAACGAACTTCCAAAATTAAGTAAAGAGGAACTGGATAATATGAACAGGTCCCTCACAGCTAATAAAATTGAAACAGTTATCAAAAACCTTCCTAAGAATAAAAGTCCTAGACCAGATGGTTTTACAAATGAATTCTGCAAAACCTTCAAAGAAGAATTAATACCTCTACTTTTAAAAGTCTTCCAGAAGATTGAAGACTCCGGAATACTCCCTTCCAGCTTCTATGAAGCCAACATCACTTTGATACCAAAAGCAGACAGGGACACAACCAAAAAAGAAAACTACAGACCAGTAGTTTTCTCTGATGAACATAGATGCTAAAATATTCAACAGAAATCTAGCCAATTGGATACAGTAGTATATTAAAAAGACTGTTCATCATGACCAAGTGGGGTTTATCCCAGGGACACAAGGTTGGTTTTATATATGTAAGTTAATCAACGTGATCCACCACATCAATAAAAGCAAGGCCAGAAACCACATGATCATATCAATAGATGCAGAGAAAGCCTTTGACAAAATACAATATCCCTTTATGATCAAAACACTACAAAAAATGGCAATAGATGGGAAATTCCTGAAGATAGTGGAGTCTATATATAGCAAACCTACAGCCAACATCATATTCAATGGTGAAAAACTGGAAGCATTTCCCCTCAGATCAGGTACTAGACTGCTGTACTTCTTGTGGGGAGTCCTCGGGCACAAACTCTTGGCGTGCCCCCTCTGTTGTTCACCAGATGTAGGGGTCTAGGAGAATGCAATCCAAGGCAGCAGGGGTAGAGCCTTACGGGACTCACTCAGTGTCCGGTGCTAGTGCCGTGACAAGAAACGACCCAGGGAATGTTTGATGAACAAATCCGTTTATTGAATATTAAAGCATGGTTTTTAAGGGGTTGCAGGAGGAAGTGACATGTGTATACCATATATGGTAGGGAGGCAAAGGGTCTGGGGAGGGTCAGGACTTTTCCAGTAATTGTTGAGCAAGAGGTTTAATCCATTAAAGGAACTAAGAAGCAAGGTTATCAGTAACCAGCACCGAGAGGGGGGTCCTGAGGACACAGAGAAGATAGATCAGATAGATCAAAGGAATGGGATGGGTGGGAAAGTAGGGAGGGGTCCTTCAGGCAAAACAATGATTATGTAGATAATAAGGGAGTGGGCTATTGTGTCAGGGAATGCAGGGTGCTTGTGAGGAAGGGAGGCTAATAGTTGGGGCAGATCCTGGAGGTCATGTTCTTCCTTGCTCAACCTCTTAGTAGACAGAGATTGATCGGATGGCTGTGCCTCTCAGGCACCCATCTTTCAATGGGGGTCCTGCCAAGCTCTACTGTATCCTCACAAGTCCCTACACTAGACCTGCCCACTATCATCATTACTATTCAACATAGTGTTGGAATTTCTTGCCATAGCAATCATGCAGGAGCAAGGAGTTAAAGGAATACAGATTGGAATAGAAGAAGTCAAACTCCCTATTTGCATATGACATGATAGTATATATAGGAAAACCTAAGGTATCCAGCAAGAAGCTTTTGGAAATCATCAGGCAATACAGTAAGGTGTCAGGCCACACAATTAACATTCAAAAGTCTGTGGTATTCCTCTATACAAACACTAAGTTAGAAGAAGAAGTTGAAATCCAGAAATCAATTCATTTTACTATAGCAACAAAAACAATAAAATATCTAGGAGTAAACCTAACCAAAGAAGTGAAAACTTGTATACTGAAAATTATGAGTCACTACTTGCTGGGATAGCCTGAGGGTGCTTCTTCCTGAGCAAGTGCTCTCTGGGTTGGAGAGAACTCAACTGGAGCCAATCTAGGCTGCTGCATGGGAGAGGGATCAGGAACTCGTGTCGAGCTAACGTCGCAGGAGATACACTCTGGAACTCTCAGAGCTGGAAAGCAATTCCAAGTGTTTTTACTCAGAAAAGCAGCTTTTATATATACTAGCCAAGTAGGGTGGAAACAGGATGTGACATAGAGAGGGTGGAATGAAAAGACAGTGGTGGAAATCAGGGTGACTACAAGAGGGGGCGGAGCAAAAAGACATCTTGAACCAGTTGGGATTAAACCAATGCCCTGGAGGGATGGTGGTGCTTAGTTAACAGTGGTTATGTAAATAGACCACAGCTTTGAGTGGGATCAAACCAATGCCCTGCAGACATGCCGGTGCTTAGTTAAGCAGGATTAGAGACAGAAGCTTTAAACGGGGGGGGGGGGGGGGGGGGGGGGGAGCTGGCATACTACCCAGCAACTACTCAAGGAAATTGAAAGACACAAAGAAGTGGAAAGATATTCCATATTCATGGGTTGGCAGAATTAACATCATCAAAATGAATATGCTACCCAGAGCCATCTACAAATTTAATGCTATCCCCATCAAGATCCCAACCACATTTTTAGGTGAATAGAACAAATGTTACAAATGTTTATCTGGAACCAGAAAAGACCTAGAATTGCCAAAATAATCTTGAGAAGAAAGAACAGAACTGGAGGCATCACATTCCCAGATCTCGACTTGTATTATAGGTTTTTATAAAACAATTTATTTATTTATTTATTTTTGAGAGAGATTCAGAGAGACTGACACACATACACAGAATGGCCTAGTTTATAATCTCATGAATTACCTTCTGTTATGAACTATTTTGAATTTATAGAATAATTATAGTTATAGAAATGTAATGAACACCCATTTTCTTCCAGTTGTCATTAGCTATTTGGGTTAGCTAGGTAGGTGAGTGGTGGTAGAGAGGGAAACGGATTTATTTACAAATTAATACAGTTTAAATTCCTTTGGAATCCATCCTATATTATCCTTCCCCAGTGGAATGTGCTATCTTAGTCTTGGTATTTATCATTTATTGTCAGGCATATTTTTATACATTAAACATTCTTTTTATGGGGGCTGGGAGGTAGCACAGCACATTAAGCTCACATGGCTCAAAGTGCCAGGACTGGTGTAAGGATCCCAATTGGAGTCCCTGGCTCACCACTTGCAGGAGGGTTGCTTCACAACTAATGAAGCAGGTCTGCAGGTATCTTTCTCTCCCCCTCTCTGTCTTCCCCTCCTCTCTCGATTTCTCTCTGTCCTATTCAACAACAACAGCAATAAAAATAACAGCAACCACCACAATGATAAGTAACAAAGGCAAGAAAGGGGAAAAATGGCCTTCAGAAGCAGTGTATTCCTAGTGCAGACACCGATCCCCAGCGATAACCCTGGAGGCAAAAAAAATGGATCAGAGGGGGTCGGGCGGTGGCGCAGTGGGTTAAGCGCATGTGGCACAAAGCACAAGGACCGGCTTAAGGATCCTGGTTCGAGCCCCTGGCTCCCCACGTGCAGGGGAGTCGCTTCACAGGTGGTGAAGCAGGTCTGCAGGTGTCTGTCTTTCTCTCCCCCTCTCTGTCTTTCCCTCCTCTCTCCATTTTTCTCTGTCCTATCCAACAACAAACAACATCAACAATAATAATAATAACCACAATGAGGCTACAACAAGAAGGGCAACAAAAGGGGGAAAAGATGGCCTCCAGGAATGGTGGATTCATGGTGCAGGCACTGAGCCCAGCAATAACCCTGGAGGAAAAAAAAATGGATCAGAAATTTAAGAAAGGAAACCACATAACTACAAAAAGAATACATAGCTGAATTTTATCACCTTAAAAACTGAAGAAAGATTTTTTTTTTACTCAAAATGTAGAATCAATAAGAAAGAATGACACATTTAATTACAAAAAAATTAAACAAAAAACTTTCCTACAACAAAAAAAAATATCTTAAACAAAAAAGTAAGTATAACAATGAAGGGGACCAGGCATTGGAGCACCTGGCTAAGCACCTACAATGTGCAAGGACCTAGGCTAATGCCCCTGACCGCCCCGCCCCCCTGCAGGGGGAAAGCTTCACGACTGTTGAAGCAGGGCAGCAGGTGTCTATCTCTCTCTTCCCTTGCAATTTCTCTCTCTCTATTCAATAATAATGATAAAAAGAATAACAAAGGAAATTCTGTGAATTTAGGTCATCAGAGATAACATATAATGATCATGCAAAGAGTCTTTTCATGCCTGAAGCTCCAAAGTTCAATCCCCCTACCATCATTAGCTAGGACTGAAGAAAAAAAAAAAAAAGGATAAATCACTATGAAATTCACTAATTCTCTGAATTAAATTGTAGACAAAGACTAAATGAAAAGTTATCAAAAAAATAAGCCACCCTATTGGGGGAAATGGAGTAAAGTTATTCACAGGAACTTCATAGGGAAGAAATGCAAAAATCTTATAAGCATAAGGAAAGGTGAAGTAGCATAGATCACTCGTCAGTTTTATTGGGCTGGCAAAAATCCAACTATTTGACAACATATTCTGCTGTTGAAACTAGGGAACTGGGAAGCTTCATACACTGCCAGAAATGCAACATGGTCCAATCCTTATGGAGTAGAATTTGGCAGTATTACAAATGCAGTTGCTTTTTGATGAAGCAGTCCTACTTTTAGGAATTCATTCCAAAGACACACTGGCCAAAAATGAAACATATATAAGTTTGCGCTGTTTTCAGTGCTCTAAAGTGATGTCAGATATCACTATCTGTTATCATTGTAAAGAAAAGAAAAAGCACCACAGTAGAACCTACCACTTAGTCATGCTTCTCTGTGGAGTCTGGATTCCAATCCAGGACCCAAAGACTAATTCTTTGGGTCTTTAGGAGTGGCTTTTTATAACCACAGTTTGTCTTATGAGTGTGTAAAATATGTACTTGGCCCAAAGAGAACAAGGGAATGGGGGAGAGATATGTATCACTCCCAGGGGAGGGGTGCTGGGAAATTGTGCAGACGCAGTCACATCTGCCATGTTGTCCCCTCAGGCTATTGCTAGTTCCCGCAAGAGTTTCGACAAGAGTTTCGACATTCTCGGAGCGCCTGTTCTGCCATGTTGTGCCCTCAGGGCATTGTCTATTCTCCCCTTCCCCCCCCCCTGCAATGGTTGCGGTGCCCTGGTTGCTCCTCCCCCTTCCCATTCTCGCGAGAGCTACTCCCATAAAAGCCCTTCTTCTTCCGCACCTCTCTCTTGCTGGCTCTTCACTTCGGTGTTTAGATGCAGGAAAGGCTACTGTTTAGATGCAGGAAAGGCTACTGCGTGAGGTGGCCATTTTTGCTACCTCCACGTGGCCCAATCTGTTTCTCTCTCACCCAACTCTGAGGTGCCAGTGCAAATAAAGATTTGTGTTCCCTCTTCGCTCCGGATCTCCTCTCTCTCTTCTCCATGGTGCAGCCTGACAGAGGGAGACTCCCAGGAAGGTAGAACGTCAAGAAAGAGGTCCCAGAAAAATGGGATGAGGCATTTTAATGCCACAGTAACTCCACCTGCCATCACTGCCCATGATTGACCTATTTATATTTACACTTTGTGACGCATAGAACTGAAAGTTGGCAGTCTCTGGCTACCGGTCACTTAGGTAAAGCAGGTTCTGGAACTAATAGGTGAAACTTGAAGTTCATTACCTAAGTCTCCAAATTTTTCTTTTTTTAAATTTAGTTATTGGGGGATTAATGTTTTACAGCCAACAGTAAAATACAATGGTTTGTACATGCATAAAATTTCTACATAATACAACCCCCACTAGGTCCTCTGCCATCATGTTTCAGGATCTAAACTCACCCACCCACCCACCCAGAGTCTTTGACTTTGATGCCTGTTTCTATCTTTCCCTTGTGGGACAGGGATCTGGGGAGGTGGGGTTCTAGAACACATTGTTGGGGAATTCTGCCCAGGGAATTCGGGTTGGCATCATGGTAGCATCTGGATCCTGGTGGCTGAAAAAAGAGTTAACATATAGAGCTGAACGAGTTGTTGACTAATCATGAACCTAAAGGCTGAAATATTGCAAATGAAGATTTGAGGTCTCCGTTTTGGAAAAAGCTAATAGGTCTATTTTAGGCATATTCCAAGGGGCCCATGACTTTACTAATTTTTGCCTGAGCCTGATAGCTAACATGCAGGTGGACTCAAGCTATTGGCTGGGGAGGTGGTATCATAGTTGGCAAAAGGCCTGATAGCTGGAAAATGGAAGAGAGTAGCTTTCAAATATGGGTAAAGTATATATATTGTTAACTGTAATCCCCATCGATTTGATCTGGCGCCCATATTCAGCACAGGATCCTATGTATCCTCTGCATCCCTATAGGTCTGAGCTCGTATTCTGTAGTCATGGCTAGGAGCATTCTAGGCTGCACTATTTCAGGACCTATCTTCCTCGGTGGTACATAGAGTATGTTAGAGTATGTTGTCCAACTTCCTTTTGGAGAATGGAACATTCCCAAAATGTTGATCTACATCGAGGGTAAGGTCCTATAGGGGCCCACAAAGGGGTCCATTATATTGTTTCTGATGAAGATGATCATTGACAGTGAAGAAAGGGATCTGTTAGAGGTCTAGGTCCATCATGTCTGTGTGGGAATCCAGGACTCCCTAACTAGTGCAGGATGGATGCCTGCACTAAGAATCCACTTGTGGCGGCCATTTTTCCCCCCACTGTTTTTATTTATTTATTTATTTAATTTTTTAAAAATATTTTTTTAAAATTTATTTTCCCTTTTGTTGCCCTTGTTGTTTTATTGTTGTAGTTATCATTGTTGTTGCTATTGATTTCGTTGTTGTTGGATAGGACGGAGAGAAATGGAGAGAGGAAGGGAAGACAGAGAGGGGGAAAAAGAAAGATAGACACCTGCAGACCTGCTTCACCACCTGTGAAGAGGCTCCCCTGCAGGTGGGGAGCTGGGGGCACGAACTGGGATCCTTATACTGGTCCTTGCACTTTGCGCCATGTGCGCTTAACCCATTGCGCTACCGCCCGACTCCCTTCCCCACTGTTTTTATTGCATTGAACAGAGAGAAATTGAGAGGGGATGAGGAGATAAAGAAGAGAAAGAGAAAGATAAGACACCTGCAGACCTGCTTGACCACGTGAAGAGACCACCCCCTGCTGGCTGTGTCCTGAGGGCTAGAATTTGGCTCCTAAGCGGGTCCTTGCCCTTTGCACTGTGCGCTTAACCTGGTGCACCACTGCCCGACTCCTGCCCAATTTTATTTTTTATTTTTTGAAATGAGGGCTGGTGAGATAGCTCACTTAGGAAGGTATATGTAGATATCTGTTCTGCCTTGTTTGCAACGCAGGTTCAGTTGAATGCTTTAGACCCGATGCACTGGGGGATACTTTGGTGCTATGTTATCTTTCCCTCTTAAGTCAAATTGGAAGAGTGAAGTCCTGGCAATAACACAAAAATACATTGGTCACTGATTTTGGAAAATCGTAGCAAATCATCTCAGTACTTTACAAACTGGAATATAACTAAGAGGGGAAAATGTAATATATTTTTTTCCTGTCTTCTCTGAAGTGTACCTCAGAACCAAATAGCTGATGTGGGGAAATTTCTTTTTATAGAAGGAATCCTGCTGGTAAAAGAATAAGAAGTCAGGAAGTGGGATATATAATTTCCGGACCCATAATAAAATAATGGAGCTGAGAAGTATCAATGGACACTTAACATCACAAAAAGGGGGGAAAAGTTTGAGGTTCATTATATGCCTTCCAACAGTAGTTTATAATCCTAACTTTGAAGTAATCTTCCCTGTAGCATCAAATCTGTCCAAGTCTCCAGACCCAACTATCAGTTTATAGGGAATCCAAGAAGCAAGAGTATATCAAATTATATCATCAGGTTGCAATTGGTACTATTTAGGCTTGGGAACTGTGCAGGACAAACAAAATCTTATTTCTTTCCTTAAAAACTAGCAAGGGTAAAGCTCTTTAAAAATAGAAGAATCTTTACATTAGAACAAGTATATGATTTTTTAACCAAGTCTAATGTGTGAACCATATATAGATCTCAATTTAAGTAAGTCTAAAATAAATGTTAGAATAGTTGAAGAAATGTGAACATTGGATAAGATTGAAGAGTTGTTAATTTTTTAAGTATAAGATTATTACAGGTATGGTATTTTTAAATGAGTTCTCTTTGGGAATGCATGTAAAAGTAGTTACACATGATATAATGTTTGTGAAATTTGAAAACCTAGGAATTGAGGCTATTAGTGGGCAATATAACTAAAATACGGCTATCCGTGAGGATGTAGAATCTGAGTGGGATTGTGTATGTTCATGACACATTTTTTTCAATGTACAATAGTACAGTTTTTAAATAAAAAATTGACAATACATCCTAAAACGTTAGCTTAATTTTTTAAATTGAAACAGTTAACTTACTATAGGTATTTATCAATCCATTTGAGAAAATAATAGTCAAATAAAGAAAGTTCTTTCAGTAATACTTGGTAACATATTTTGTAAATCAATAGTATGTACACTACAACTTTATTCCTCTTGAGAAGTGAAATAGAAAAAAAAAAAAGGACATTGAGAATAGGGGCTGGGAAGATAGCATAATGGTTAGGCAATAAAATTTCATGCCTGAAGAATTGGAGGTCTCAGGTTTAATCCCTAGCCCCATTGCAAGTCAAAGCTGAGTAGTGTGTGGTTTAAAAAAAAAAAAAATGAAGCAATTGTTTAAATGGGCTAAAGAAGTAAGGTCCTGGGTTCAATCCCCAGCAACAAAGACAAAAGGAATAGAACTCCATGGACTGTGGAGAAGTGCTTTGTGTTCTCTGTCTCCAGTTTATTCTCACAAACAAATAAACAAACAAAAGACTGAGCAAGTGACTCAGGTAGAGCAGAAGACCCTGAGTTTGATCTCTGTCTGGTCCTGCATAAAAACAGACAGACGCACAGACATGGTCTTAGAAAACCACTCATAGGGGCCAGGCTCTGGTGCAGCATGTTGATTGCACCCAGTAAGACCTGACCTCGAGCCTCTGGTTCCCACCTTCAGGAGGAAGCTCGATAAGAGTTGAAGCAGGGTTGCAGGTGTCTATCTTCCTCCCTCTCTATCACCCTTACCTCTCTCAGTTGGCAATAAGGAGCATAGAATTGTCATGTAGACACCATGGGGGCAAAAGGGGATAAACAAAAGAAGGAAAGAAGAAAACTATTTATAGATCATTAAACAAAAAAACAAAAAGAAAGAAAGAGAAATAAAAAAGAAGAAAGAAAGGAAGAAAAAGAAAAGAAAGAAAAAATGAGTTAAAAAATAAATAAAAATAAAAAAGAAAGAAAAAATGGCATTTCCTTTCAAGTGAGTGTATTGTGAGCTTTTTATCTAAAGCAATTCCTTACAACTAGAAAGATGCTTTTTGCAGAAATTATATTATAATCAGGCTTTTAAATTAGACTACAAAAATTTGTCAGCATATAATAATGATATGATAATATACAAAACTTGCAGGTACTTTAGGTTTTTGCACAAAATATTGAGGTTTTGAATCAGTTTTCTAGGAAAATACTTTCTCAGTTCAGAATTCCTAAAGATGAATGACTTTCCCATATCTTTCTTGTAGCTAGTCTTATAATGTTGGATCATTTAGTTTCCATATGCTTTGAATTCTGGAAGCAAACAATAGTAACAGCATTTGTGAATGGGTTTCTCACATTTATAAATTAAATACTTTGGAGAGAAGAAATTATTTATATGTGAATGATCTTAGCAATGCAAATCCTATTTGTGCTTTTTTTAAAAAAAAAAATACTATCTGTGGTCCTGGGAGGTGGCTCATTGGATAAAGCTTTGGACTCTAAAACATGGGGTCCTGAGTTCAATCCCTGGCAGCACATGTACCAGAGTGATGTCTGGTTCTTTCTCTCTCCTTCTATCTTTCTAATTAATAAATAAAAATGTTTAAAAATATATACTATCTCACTTGATAATCACAAGAAACCCTTGATTTTAAAAGCACAGTCATTATTACCTCTTCCCCATTTTATGCTTGAGAGTCCAGTGATCTGTACACTGCACCAACTTCCTGACCTCCTTCCCCATTTTATAGATTAGAAGGCTAAGGTTAAAAGGCATAAAAGAAAAGATTTGAGTCAAATAAACTGGATTTGAATCACTTTTGCCTTTTTATGAGGCAAATAACTCTTTGAATTTCAGTTTACTTCTCTGTAAAATAGATAGAATGAAACCTTTTTCCTGTTATGAATACTATATATTTCTGAAACATGAAATACTGTGATGTCATTGTGCACTGTGCACATCATGGTGGAGTTATTTTTTTAATTTTATTTTGTTAATGATTTAATAATTATCAACAAGATTGTATGATCAGAGGAGAACAATTCCATGCAGTTCCCATCACCAGAGTGCCATATCCCATCCCCTGTATTGGAAGGTTCTCTATTCTTTATCCCTCTGGGAGTACAGACCAAAGATTTTTATGGGGTGCAGAAGATAGGAGTTCTGGCTTCTGTAATTGCTTCTCTATTGGATATGGGCAATGACAGGTCTGATCCGTATCCACAGCCTAGTGGGACAGGATTCTGGGGAGGTGGGATTCCAGGACATTGGTGAGGTTGTCTGCCCAGGTAAGTAATGTTGTCATGAGTTATTTTAAGATATGGCCATCACGTTGAAAGAGCTAGGATGATAAGGAGCTTAGAGAAAAATCAATAGAAAGTATTTTTTTTTCTTTGTAAGATTAGTGGTTATACATGACTTTAAAACTTTTCTGAAGAGTAGGTTTTCCTCACTTTAAAGGGCTTCTTTACAGTGAATCTCACTATTACTGGAGTTTTTAGGCTAAGACCAATATAGTATAAGTTAGAAACATTACAAACACAATGGAATACTATTTAGTTACTAAGTATTGTGAAGTCACCTTCTTCACCTTATCTTGGATGGAGCTTGAAGGAATCATGTTAAGTGAGCTAAGCAAGAAAGGGAAGGATGAATATGGAATGATCTTAGTTATAGACAGAAGTTGAGAAATAAGGATAGACAGGGGAAACACGAAGTAAAGCTTGTATTGCACCAACGCAAAGGACTCTTGGGAACGTGGTCTTTCAGGCCCTGGCGCATGATAGTGGAGGAAGATTCAAGCTAGGGGTGAGATTGTGTTGCAGAAAATTGAAAAAAATCTACCCAGGTATCAGCAACTGTATATACTACAAGCCATTAATCCCCCAATAGAAAAAGATAAACAAATCTTAAAAAAAAAGACATTACAGAGGAACTGCATTTTTCTTTCTTTTTTAATATTTATTTATTTCCCCTTTTGTTACCCTTGTTTTTTTATTGTTGTTGTAGTTATTGATGTCATTTTTAGATAGGACAGAGAGAAATGGAGAGAGGAGAGGAAGACAGAGAGGGGGAGAGAATGATAGACACCAGCAGACCTGCTTCACTGTTTGTGAAGTGGCTCCCCTATAGGTGGGGAGCCAGGGGCTCCAACAGGGATCCTTATGGGTTTTTGTGCTTCCTTACACTTGTGCTTAATCCTCTACACTATCGCCCAACTCCCCAGGGACTGCATTTTTCTAAGTTCAGTTTCTACCCTAAGACTTTGTCAGGAAAAATGTAGCAAATATTGACTATACGTTGTAACTGATTCCAAGTCCTAGAAGCACCAATGGTGATCACATTACAATAGGATAAAAATGTCAGGAAATTATCTGGAAGTGGATTTTTTTTCAAATATTTTTGTTTTTTATTTGCCATCAGGGTTATCTCTGGAGATTGATGCTGGTACTACAACTACACAAATCCCTGTGTCACTTTTTTTCTTTGAATTTTTATTTGATAGGACAGATAAAAATTGAGAGGGGAGAGGAAAGGGAGATAGTGAAGCAAGGGAAAAAATTTTGTAGACATGCTTTATGGCTTGTGAAGTTTGCCCTTTGCAGGTGAGGAGTGGGGGCTCAAAGTGGTCCCTCACATTGTAATACCTGACCTTAACTGGGACCACCACCACCTAGCCCCCTAGAAGTTAATTTTTAATTTTTAAAATTTTATTTATTTATTTATTTTTGCCTCCAGGGTTATTGCAGGGGCTCGGTGCCTGCACTACGCACAAATCCACTGCTCCTGGAGGCCATTTTTCCATTTTGTTGCCCTTGTCACTATCATTTTTATTGTTATTGCTGCTGTTGCTGCGTAGAACAGAGGCAAATGGAGAGAGGAGAGGAAGACAGAGAAGGGGAAAGACACCTGTAGACCTGCTTCACCACTTGTGAAGCGACCCCCCTGCAGGTGGGGGCTTGAACCCAGATCCTTATGCAGGTCCTAATGCTTCACGCCATGCGCACTTAACCCGCTGCACTACCACCAGCCCCCCTGAAGTTGATTTTAAAAATCCACTAAAGTATTTAGCATGTACCATGTTGCAAGATGATGTATTATGGACCAAGACATTTTAAAACTTTATTTATTTTACTTTAATTAGATAGACAGGGGTGAAAGGGAGGGAAAAGGAGAGGAAGAGGGCACAAACACCCTGCTCAGCTCTGGCTTGAGGCCTAAGCATGAAAGTCTGGTGCGTAAAATACCCAGCCCACCAAGGTACTTCTAAAAAGCTATCTCACCTTGATAGCAGTTTGACAGCCTCCTGCACTCTGAGAAATACATTTCTGTTGTTAATAATAAAAAATAAAATGTCATTTCTAGTGTTTCATTTTTTTTTTGAACATACAAGATTCTATTCTATTTTCAATCATTCTCTCACCTTTTAAATATACTATGTCAGTCTTGATCTCCCCAGGTGTCTTGTAAGGAAGGTGATAAAATGTTAACATTGCCCACTACTTAAGTTCTTGTTATTCCAATATAATTTAGTTTCCAATTTTGTTGGAAATTTCCTGCACAGACTTTACTTCTGCAGGGTTGAGTTAAATGTGTTGAAATGACCTCCTTAAAAAAAGAAAGAAAAAGAAAATAGATCACCTAGTACAAAATGTTTTTGCATCTGATCCTCTGAGGACAAAATGTGTGGTTAGATGAGTAACAATCAGATCAGAACCTTAATGCTATTTAAGTATATGGATGAGTGCATTGTGTGTGTTTTGTGTATTTAAAATTGAGATTTTTGTGTTTGAACAGTGTCTTTCATTTGGTGTACTTCATGGTGATTTATCATAATAGACTGCTTTAAATCATCTGAAATAGCAAGACATATAAATTTCAACAATAACTTCCCCAAGGCTAGAGAAGTCAGCAGGAGCTCAAACTGCTAGGTAGACATTTTTTTTTTTTACCTCATATGCAAGTATAAAACTTTTATGAGACTGCTTTAACAAGGCCCTTTGGGATTTAGGGTTATTTATCTAAGCTCTTATTAAAAATGAAAACTTCTCTATGTTTAGCCCTGTAAAGCAGCACCAACCTTAACAATACTGTAAGCTGGAGGAATGAATACTATTCTGCAGGCTGACTCAGAAATAACATTAGGAGATGTCGAGATAGTGACAGGAGAGCCAGAATTTCAAAATCTCCTTAATTTAAAATAAAAAAAATGTACCTCTACTATGTTTGTAATTTAGAGCTTGACGTGACTTATTCAAATGGTTCAGAACCCTAAAGCCCTGTTTCACAGAATAATGTCTCTGTTCCCATTGACTTGTCCCAGGACTGTGTGGCTTGGTATAAATCCTGTGAGCATCTTTTCACTTTCGGGTCTCTGTACTTGTTGAAATTAATCTGTGGCTTCTGCCCTCCCCCTCTCCCCCTCCCCATGGTGACGTGGGGCATGGGAGAGAAGTTGTTTCTAAGATTACTGTGCCCAAGTCATTCTATATAACCCAGGAGAGGAGCTGGAAATGCTGAAGGAAAAATTTTGTAATCTTGAAATATGTTCAGCTTCTTTGTAGGTATGTTCTGGTTTGATGAATCTGGGTTCTGCAGTAAATCTAGTCTTAGGCTTATTCTGGGAGCAAGGATTTTAGATTATCTGTAATGTGGTACAATCTTGCGGAGTGAAGACATTATGAGAGGAGAAAGCAAGTGTTAGAAAATCAGGGTCAAGATCTTTTGCGGACTTTCAGAGCTTATTAGAGTCAATTTAGTTTGCGTGTGTCCAGGCCAGTTGATAGAAGTTTTAAGATGAGAAGGTAGGTGGATAAATGGATAAAAAGTTTGAGTGGAGTGATAGATAAAGGAAACTATTCATGGAAAGAAAAGGAAGACGATGACCATCTAGCAGTTCTGGGATTGCTTTCTGTGAAATTGTGAAAACGAAGCAATAACTAAGGGAAGTAAATGAACCAAGACATGGAGAAATAATCCTTGAGACGCAGAAAACCCAGACAAAGGAAGAGAAACACAGGCAGCACCAGAAAGGATGACAAAGAACAAGCCAAGGAGCTCCCTGTCTAGTTTCCCCAGACCCCAGTTCCAGAACTTATATTAAGACCGACAAGCCTGCCAGGCCCCGTGCATGGAGCCCTGAATGAGTCTTCCACCCCAAGATAGCTGGTCTCACTCAGCCTGCCTGCACTACCACTGAGAAGAGCCTCACCCTACCCCAAAACTCAGCCAGAAGCCCACTGAGTCAGACCTGGGTCCCAGTCCAGGCTCCACAGCTTTGCAATGAGTGAAGATCCCACCTCACACGTGCATTCAGAGAAACCAGAGGCTTCCTGTACTGGGTGGCGAGTTCAGTCCCCAACTCCCTGTGCATCTAAGGGAAACAGACTAGCCTCTCCCTTCCCAGGCTTCCCTGTAATTAAGGCAGGCAAGTGTGGTCCCCAACTCCTGCTTGTGTGCTTAGGGGAATCAGATTGGCCTCCACCCAGGCTCCACTGTGTTCTGGGGAGTGTGGATCCCTACACTTATGTGAACCTGTGAGCAGCTCCCCCCTTAACCCCTGATTTACTATGTTTGTGTCAATGTGGATCACAGCTCCTAGGCATGTGTCCCACAGAGCCAGAGCAGGGTTACCACCAGCTCACTGGCAGCCCACACTGACACTCACCAGAGTTGTTGAATCGCCTCTTGTACCACCAGACTCTGCATACTAAGCCCAGAGACAAACAGGCTGCATCCCTTCCGCACAGAGGCACCCAGAAACTATTGAGGCCCCCCTGTGCATCTGCCAGACCTCAAGTGCCTCATCACTCAGAGATAGTCAGGTGGCATTCCATCTAGGACAGGATTCTGTACCATCGGCCATGCCAAGGACACTCCTGCAACCCCCTCAGGCTAGCAACCAACTCAGTGTCCTACTGAATAACTTTGAGCACACTGACCACCCCAGGGACCACTTTGTGTGTGCTCTAAGTGATATCCTCTCAGTGTGGAACACTGCTAGCCAACCACCACCCCTGAGACCACAGGGTCATGTGAAGTGTGTTGGCAATAGACAGAATGGTGGGGCCTAGCAATTTTTTTAGGGGGGACTAATAAAAGGTAATCAAAATCTTTGAAGTGAAACCTAAAAGACTAGTTCACGTTTGCTATGGGAGTGGTAAAATTCATGGAAGAAAATTCCAATGAAAAGAGAAGACCAGCAAATGAGAACCCAAAGGGTAAGAGTCAAAACCTAGAAGAAAGAAAAGAACCTAGTGTCAAGGTAAGAGGAGTTGATTGCAGCATTAGCCAAAGTGAATGGCACAATAACACAGCAATATCACACAATAGCAGAGCTAAAAGCCACAACAGCAGGGCAAAGTCACACAATAAATGAGCTAAAATCTATAATAGCTGAACAAAAAAGACAAAATAAATGAACAAATAGAATTGAAGGTCTTTCAAGCAGAACATGAGAGACTGAAGAGGTTACACAAGCTCCTATGCTTAATATGGGCCCCAGATCAAATCGATGGGGCTTACAGTCAACAATATTTATATACTTTTACCATATTTGAGAGCTACTCTCTTTCCTGATCCATCTTTCTAGCCCTTTTTCCAGCCATGACATCATCTCCCCAGACAATAACTTGGGCCCAACTGTATATCAGATGTCAGGCTCAGGCAAAAACTAGTAAAGTCAGGGGCTTTTTGGAATATACCTAAATAGACCTACTAGCTGTTTCCACAATGGAGACCTCAAATATTCATCTGCAATATTCCAGCCTTTAGGTTCATGATTAGTCAACAACTCGTTCAGCTCTATATGTTAACTCTTTTTTCAGCCACCAGGTTCAAGATGCTACCATGATGCCAGCCAGACATCCCGGGGCAGAAGACCCCCACCAATGTGTCCTGGAGTCTTGCTTCCCCAGAACCCTGCCCCACTGTGGAAAGAGAGAGACAAGCTGGGAGTATGGATCGACCTGCCAACGCCAATGTTTAGTGGGGAAGCAATTACAGAAGTCAGACCTTCCACCTTCTGCACCCCATAATGACCCTGGGTTCATGCTCCTAGAAGGTTAAAGAATAGGAAAGCTATCAGGGGAGGGGATGGGATAGAGAGTTCTGGTGGTAGGAACTGTGTGGAATTATACCCCTCTTATCCTATGGTCTTGTCAATATTTCCATTTTATGAATAAAAATTAAAAAAGAAGAGCAAAGGAAACTCAAAGCTAACAGAAGGAGTGAAATGACAAAACTTAGAGCAGAAATCAATATCAGTGAAAACAAAAGAACTATATAAAAGATCAATGAAGCTACAAGCTGGTTCTTTGAAAGCATAAATAAAAGACAAACCCTTAAAGCAGACTTACTAAAAAAGAAAGAAGACCCAAAACAAATTGTATTAGGAATGAAAGGAGAGAAATCACAATTGATGCCATAGAAATCCAAAGCATCAAGAGGCTTCTGTGAGCTGTTATATGCTAGCAAACTGTAGAACCTGAAGCAGATGGACAAATTTCTGGACAAATGCAGCCTTCCAAGACCAAACAAAGAAGAATTGCAAAACAAGAATAGACGAATTACAACCAAAAAAAAAAAAAATTGAAATAGTAATAAAAAAACGTCTTAACAAAAGTTCAGGCCAAAATGGTTTTACAAATGAATTCTACAAGACCTCTAAGTAGGAGCGACTGCCTATACTACTCAAGCTCTTTCAAAATATCAAAGACTCAGGAATATTCCCTAACATCTACAAAGCCAATATCACCCTGATACCAAAAGTGGGTAGAGATGCAACTGACCACCACACCCTCTTCAGCATTTGCTGCTGTTACCTTTTCTGATGTATGACATTCTCACAGGAGTGAAGTGGTATCTTGTTGTCTTTATTTGCATTTCTCTGACAGTCAGAGACTTGGAGCATTTTTTCATGTGTTTCTCTGCCTTTTGGATCTCTTCTGTGGTGAATATTCTGTCCATGTCCTCCCCCCCATTTTTGGATGGGGTTATTTATTGTCTTGTTGAGTTTGGCAAGCTCTTTATATATGTTGGTTATTAAACTCTTGTCTGATGTATGTCATGTAAAGATCTTCTCCCATTCTGTGAGGGGTCTCTTGATTTGGGTAGTGGTTTCTTTTGCTGTGCAGAAGCTTTTTAATTTGATGTAGTCCTATAGGTTTATGCTTGCCTTAGTCTTCTTTGTAATTGGATTCATTTTATTGAAGATGTCTTTAAAATTTATGCGGAAAAGAGTTCTGCCAATATTTTCCTCTAAGTATCTGATAGTTTGTGGTCTAACATCCAAGTGCTTGATCCACTTGGAATTTACTTTTGTATTTGGTGAAATACAGTGGTTCAGTTTCATTCTTCTTCATGTTTCAACCCATTGTTTCCAACACCATTAGTTGAAGAGACTCTGCTTTCCCCATTGAATAGTCTGAGCCCCTTTGTCAAAGATTAGATGTCCATAGGTGTGGTGGCTCACTTCTGGGCTCTCAATTCTATTCCACTGGTCAGTGTGTCTATTCATGTTCCAATGACAATGGCCCTATAATACAGTTTGAGATCCGGGAGTGTGATGCCTCCAGTTCTGTTCTTTTTTCTGTTCTGTCTGTTGTGATATCTCCTCTTTCATTTACTATCCAATTTATTTGGGTCTTCTCTCTTTTTTGTTTTGTGAGTCTGGCTAAAGGTTTGTCGATTTTGTTCACTCTTTTGAAGAACCAACATTTACTTTCGTTGATCTTTTGTATGGTTTTCTTATTCACAATGTTATTTATTTCTGCCCTAACTTTAGTGATTTCTGTCCGTCTGGTTGCTTTAGGGTTCCTTTGTTCTTCTACTTCTAGGTCTTTAAGATGTGCAATCAGGCTGTTTATTTGTGCTTTTACTTGTTTCCTAATGTGTGCTTATATAGTTATGAACTTCCCTCTCAGTACTGCCTTAGCTGTGTCCCAAATATTTTGATAGCTTGTGTCTTCATTTTCATTGAAGTCTCGAAACATTTTGATTTCTTCCTTTATTTCCTCTTTGACCCAGAGGTTGTTAAGAAGTGTACTGTTGAGCTTCCACATTATGGGACTATTACTAATCTTTTGTTGATTGTTAAGTGTTAGTTTGATTCCAGTGTGGTCTGAGAAGATGCTTGGGATAATTTCAATACTCTTGAATTTGCTGATGCTGTCTTTGTGGCCTATGGGTCTATCCTTGAGAATGACACATGTGGATTTGAGTAAAATGTGTATTCCAGTTTCTTGGGATGAAAGACTCTGAAAATGTCTAATAGTTCTAGTTTATCTGTCTCTTCATTTAGCTCCCTTATGTCTTTATTGATTTTCTGCCTGGATGATCTGTCAAGTTGAGAGAGTGGGGTGTTGAAGTCCCCTACTATGACTGTGTTGCTGTTAATATATTGCTATAGCTCTTTTAGTAGACATTTGATGTATTTAGATGGCTTCTCATTGGGTGCATAGATGTTAATAATTGTTAAGTCCTCTTGATTGACTGATCCTCTGAGCATTAAGTAGTGTCCATTCCTATCTTTTTTAATCTTATGTATATTAAAGTCTGTCCTGTCAGATATGAGAATAGTTGATCCTGCCCTTTTTTGTGGGCCATTGGTTTCTATGATAGTTTTCCATCCTTTCACTGTAAGTCTGTGTTTGTATTGTTGATTTAGGTGGGTTTCCTGTAGACAGCATATTGTTGGGTTGTATTTTCTGATCCATCTTCCTGCTCTGTGTCTTTTAATAGGTGAATTCAGGCCATTGACATTTATTGATATCAAAGATTGAAGATATTTTAACGCCATTCTTATAGAGTTTTTTTTTCTTTTTTATTTAAGAAAGGATTAATTAACAAAACCATAGGGTAGGAGGGGTACAATTCCACACAATTCCCACCACCCAATCTTCATATCCCACCCCCTCCCCTGATAGTGTTCCCATTCTCTATCCCTCTGGGAACATGGACCCAGGGTCATTGTGGGTTGCAGAAGGTAGAAGGTCTGGCTTCTGTAATTGCTTCCCCGCTGAACATGGGTGTTGACTGGTCGGTCCATACTCCCAGTCTGCCTCTCTCTTTCCCTAGTAGGATGGGTCTCTGGGGAAGCGGAGCTCCAGGACACATTGGTGGGGTCTTCAGTCCAGGGAAGCCAGGCCGGAATCCTGATGACATCTGGAACCTGGTGACTGAAAAGAGAGTTAACATACAAAGCCAAACAAATTGTTGAGCAATCATGGACCCAAAGCTTGGAATAGTGGAGAGGAAGTGTTAGGGGGTACTCACTGCAAACTCTAGTGTACTTCTGCTTTCAGGTATATATTTTGCAGTAGTTTACGGATACATGTGAACATCTGCTCTCTCTCACAGAAACTGGTGTATATCTAGGTTTTGGGATTTTGTTAGAAAGTGAACCACCTGAGATGGAATTAGAGTATACTATGAAAGGAAAGGTCTCACCCGAGTAATGAAGCTGAAGGGTTGTCAGTCCACACGTGAAGTCTCTGGACACAGTCTGAAGTGAAGCATGTTGAGGTGGGAATCATTGTGTTGATTAGGTTGTGTTCGGCAGATGCAATATTATTTGATATGGATTGGGAGAGGAATACGGGAAAGTGGGCCCTATCCAAGGGTTCCAGGACTGGGGGAAGTAGGGGCTCTATAGTGGAGATGTGAGGTTCCTGCTGTCTTAAGGTTACAAAAGACAATCGATAGTTAATGTAATCATCACATTATTTGGTAATTGGGTTAACTTTGAAAAGTCCCTTTGTTATGGTTTGCTGTACAGTACCCAGTATCTTGTATATAGCTGTGCTATTGGTTGCTTCTGATCTACTTGGTCTAGGCTTTTGAGATAGTCTGCATATCAATTACACAGCCTATATATTAAAAAGATTCAGTTTGTGTTTTGAAAAACTTCGAGACATACAATTAATTTCCCCCCTCTCATATTAATTAACTAGTGAAAAAAAACTACATTTTCCTAGGAGTGTACATAAATACCATTCCCACCACCAAAAGACTGTGACCCATCCCTCCCACCCACTCCCACCCCCCACTGGCCCATGAAGCTGCATGTCTACCCCTCACCACAGGGTTTTTACTTTGGTGCCCTACTCTAGATTTAGTCAGATCCTGCTTTTAGTTTCCCTTTCAGATCTTCTTTCTCAACTTCAATTGATGAGTGGGATCATCCCATACTCATCTTTATCTTTCTGACTTAGCTCACTTAACATAATTCCTTCTAGCTCTGTCCAAGATGGGTCAGAGAAGGTGGGTTCATTGTTCTTGATAGCTGTATAGTTTTCCATTGTGTATATATACCACAGCTTTCTCAGCTACTCATCTGTTGTTGGGCACCTGGGTTGCTTCTAGGTTTTAGCTATTATGAATTGTGCTGCTATGAACATAGGAGTACACACCTCTTTTTGGTTAGGTGTTATGGAGTCCTTGCGGTATAACCCCAGGAGAGGAATTACTGGATCATATGGAAGGTCCATGTCTGGCCTTGTGAGAGTTTTCTAAACTGCTCTCCACAGAGGCTGTACCAATTTACATTCCCACCAGCAATGTAAAAGTGTTCCTCTGTCCCCCAGCCTCTCCAGCATTTGTTGCTTCTGTCCTTTTTGATGTATGCCATTCTTACAGGAGTGAGGTGGTATCTTAGTGTTGTCTTAATTTGCATTTCTCTGACAATCAGTGACCTAGAGCAGTTTTTCATGTGTTTGTTAGCCTTTTGGATCTCCTCTGAAGTGAATGTCTTGTTCATATCCTCTGCCCATTTTTGAATGGGGTCATTTGGTTTTTTTGGTGCTAAGTTTGCTGAGCTTTTTATATATTTTGGTGATTAGTTTCTTGTCTGATGTCTGGCATGTGAAGATCTCCCATTCTGTGAGGGGTCTCTTTGTTTGTTTAATAGTTTCTTTGGATGTGTAGAAGCTTTTCAATTTGATGTAGTCCCATTGGTTTGTTTCTGCTTCAGTCTTCCTTGCAATTGGGTTTGATTCATCAAAGATGTCCTTGAGGTGTAGGTGGGAAAGTGTTTTACCAATGTTTTCCTCTAAGTATTTGATTGTTTCTGGTCTGACATCTAGGTCTTTGATCCATTTGCAGTTGATTTTTGTTTCTGGTGGGATAAAGTGGTTCAGTTTCATTCTTCTGCGTGTTACTACCCAGTTTTCCCAGCACCATTTATTGAAGAGAGCCTCCTTTTTCCATTTAATCCTTTGGGCCCCCTTGTCAAAGATTAGATGTCCATAGGTGTGGGGATTTATTTCTGGGCTTTCAATTCTGTTCCACTGGTCTGTGTGCCTATTTTTGTTCCAGTACCATGTTGTTTTGATGATGATGGCTTTATAATATAGTTTAAGGTCTGGGAGTGTAATGCCTCCATTTCTGTTTCTTTTCCTCAAGATGGTTTTGAAAATTCTAGGTGTTTTCATGTTCCAGATAAATGATTGTAGTGTTTATTCTATTCTCTTAAAGAAGCTTGGTGGAACTTTGATGGGTATTGCATTAAATTTGTATATGCCTCTGGGGAGAATATTCGTTTTGATGATATTTATTCTTCCAATCCATGAGCATGGGATGTCTTTCCATTTCTTGGTATCAGTTTCTATTTCCTTGACTAGCGACTCATAGTTTTCAGCATACAAGTCTTTCACTTCTTTGGTCAACTTTATTCCTAGGTATTTGACTGATTTTGCTGAAACAGTAAATGGGAGTGATATCTGGATGTCTTCCTCTTCAGATTTAATGTTTGCATAAAGAAATGCCACTGATTTTTGTACATTGATTTTGTAGCCTGATACCTTGCTATATTGCCTAACAACTTCTAGTAGTTTTCTGCTGGACTCTTTAGGTTTTTCTATGTATACTATCATATCATCTGCAAATAGTGAGAGCTTGACTTCTTCCCTTCCAATCTGTAGTCCTTTGATTCTTTTCTCTTGCCCGATTGCCATGGCAAGAACTTCCAATACTATGTTGAAGAGTAATGGTGACAGTGGACAGCCCTGTCTAGTCCCCGATCTGAGGGGGAATGCTTTCAGCTTCTGTCCATTGAGTATGATGTTGGCTGTAGGTTTGCTATATATAGACTCCACTATCTTGAGAAATTTCCCGTCTATTCCCATTTTTTGTAGAGTTTTGAGCATGAATGGGTGTTGGATTTTGTCATAGGCTTTCTCTGCATCTATTGAGATAATCATATGGTTTTTGGCTTTGCTTTTATTGATGTGGTGAATGACATTGATTGACTTATGGATGTTGAACCAGCCTTGCATTCCTGGGATGAATCCCACTTGGTCGTGATGAACAATCTTTTTGATATGTTGCTGTATCCGGTTGGCCAAGATCTTGTTTAATATTTTGGCATCTATGTTCATCAGAGATATTGGTCTGTAGTATTCCTTTTTTGTTCTGTCCCTATCAGCTTTTGGGTTTGTCAATTTTGTTTAATCTTTCAAAGAACCAACATTTGGCTTCATTGATCTTTTGTATGGTTCTTTTATTTTTGATGTTGTTTATTTCTGCTCTAACGTTAGTGATTTCTGTCCTTCTGGTTGCTTTATGGTTCCTTTGTTCCTCTTCCTCTCAGTCCTTGAGGTGAGCGGTAAGATCATTCATTTGAGCTTCTTCTTGGTGTTTAATATATGATTGTATGGCTATAAGTTTCCCTCTCAGTACTTCTTTAGCTGTGTCCCAAATATTTTGATAGGTTATGTCTTCATTTTCATTTGTTTCCCAGAACATTTGAATTTCCTGCTTGAGTTAATCTCTGACCCAGTGGTTCTTAAGGAGTATGTTGTTTAGTTTCCAAATTCTGTGACTTTTAGTAATTTTATTTTTGTTGTTAAATGTTAGTTTTAGTCCACTGTGGTCTGAGAAGATACTTGGGATGATTTCTATGTTCTTGAATTTATTGATGCTATCTTTGTGGCCTAACATGTGGTCTATCCTTGAGTATGTGTTATGTGGATTTGAAAAGAAGGTGTATTCCAGTTTTTTGGGGTGAAGGACTCTGAAAATATCCAAGAGGTCTAGTCTGTCAATCTCTTCATTCAATTCTCTTGTATCTTTGTTGGTTCTCTGCTTTGTTGATCTGTCTACGTGTGAGAGTGGGGTATTGAACTCTCCCACTATTTTTGTATTACTATTGATATATTTTTGAAATTCTTTCAGTAAGTGCTTAATGTATTTAGATGGTCCCTCATTGGGTGCATAGATGTTAGTGATTGTTAAGTCTTCTTGGCTGATTGATCCTCTAATCATTATGTAATGCCCTTGCCTATCTTTTATTACTTTATTTAATTTAAAATCTATTGTGTCTGAGATGAGAATGGCAGTTTCTGCTCTTTTTTGTGGTCTGTTAGCCTGTATGATAGTTTTCCATGCTTTCACTTTAAGTCTGTGTTTCTCTTGTTGTGACAGATGGGATTCTTGCAAGCAGCATATGGTTGGGTTATGTTTTCTGATCCATCCCTCCACTCTGTGCCTTTTGATGGGTAAGTTTAAGCCATTGACATTTATTGATATTATGGATTTAATGTATTGTAGTGCCATTGTTCAAAAAAATTTTTTTTGCTCAGATATATTGCAAGTATTATAGTGATGTTTTTGTTTATAAGAGGTCTTTTAGAACCTCTTTCAGGGCCGGTTTGGTGATGATTGCCTCCTTTAACTGTTGTTTGTCTAAGAAGGTTTTGATCCCTCCATCTAGTTTGAATGAAAGTCTAACAGGATATATTATACTTGGTTGAAACCCTTTTTCATTCAGGGCTTGAGAGATATCTTGCCATTCTCTTCTGGCTTTTAGAGGTTGAGTGGAGAAGTCTGCTGATAATCTTATGGTTTTCCAGTGTATGTGACTTTTTATTTCTCTTTGCAGCCTTTAGGATCCTTTCTTTATCCTTACTCCTTCTCATTGTGACTATGATGTGTCTTGGTGTCTTCATGTCTGGGTTGATTCTGTTTGGAACTCTCTGGGCCTCTTGAATCTTGATGTCCTTTCTGTTATTCAGGTCTGGGTAGTTTTCTTCTATTATTTCCTCTAGAATGTTTGCTTCCCCTTCCTCTCTTTTCTTCCTCTGGCAGGCCTATTATACGAATGTTACTTCTTTTGAGATCATCCCATATGTCTCTGTTGTTGTTTTCAGTGTCTCTCAATCTCTTTTTGAGCTTGTTCACCTCCTTCTTAGTTTTCTCTAACTCATTCTCTGTCTGACTAATTCTGTTTTCTGCTTCTGTTAGTCTGCTTTCTCTTGCCTCAGCTTCTTTCTCCGTTATAGCTATTTCAGCTTTCAATTCCCTAATTGCCTCAAGATAATCAGTATTTTCCTTGGGGGTCTCAACTGTTGTTTCCCTAATACTGCCATTCCTTTCCTCCAATGTTGTTTTCATTTCTGTGATTAATAAGTTTATTATTGCTTGCATACTTTGCTTATCTATGGTTACTTCTCGCTGATTTGTAGTTTCTTCTGGGCTCTTGTCTTCATTCATTGGAATAGCAGTTTTATTTGTTTTTGATCTACCCATTTTTTTTATTTATGTTTTTTTATGCTCTGTTGTTCCTCAGTTATTGTGTCTTGAGTACAAGCAACACTGTCCTAAATACTTTTATGACAATTGCACTCACCAACCTCAGGAATTACAGTAGCAACTGAAGCAAGTATTGAAGCAGTTTTATCAGTACCAGTTAGCCAAACAATTTCTCCAGTCCTTGAAAAAATAGTAACCAAATCCCAGTGAAGAAGAAAGAGAAAAGAAAGAAGGGATAGCAAGTATAGACAGTTTTGCAAATCTACTATCCACTGTTTATTCTAGGGGTAACAAGAGGGGAAAGGGAAGTAGAGCAGAGATACACACATAGAGAGTCCACTCTGAGTGAGATTTCTTCCCCAAAATAATTCACAAATTCATTAAGGCAAAGAAGAAGGAAGAAAGAAGTGTATGACAAGATAAAAGAAAAAAAAAGAAAAATGAAACAGGAGAGAGAACAGAGAAAAGATAATAAAAAGAGTTGTAATTAAAGAGCAGTGAAAGAAATGTTTTTTTTTGATTATTTTATTTTTAATTTAATTTAGTTTTTTTAATTAGCTAGGAAGAGGAGGAAGGGGAGACTCTGTAGAGGAGGTAGGAGTAAGGAGACAAGTTCCTCCCACAATAGATAAGATGCCCACTACCCTAGCAATGAAAGATACCCTAATATTTAATTCTGATCAACCTAAAGGGGGGGGAAGATATATGCCTTTATATAATATTAATAATAACATAGAGCACGGTAAAAAAAAAAAAAACCCTGTCCCAGATTACCTCAAACCTCGTGATCAGAGGCAGCTGAGTGTTAAGAAAGAGAAAAAAAAAATAAAAAAAACAAACCCTCACGACTAGACAAGGGTAGCTGAAATAGACAGTTATGCAAATCTACTATCCACTGTATATTCTAGGGGTAGCGAAAGGATGATGGGAAGTTGAGCATATGTACTCACAGTGAGAGTCCACTCTGAGTCAGAATTCTTCCCCAAAATAATTCCCAAATGTGTATCAGTGAATTCAAAAAAGCACACTGCTTGGTTGTGTGGGGGATGGGCCTGTGGCTTTGGAAGCTGTAGGATTAAGGAAGAAAGGATGACAAGAATATAAAAAAGAAAGAAGAAAGAAAAAGAGAGAGAAAAAAGTAAAAGATAAGAAAAAGAACAGTCATAAAAGAGCGGTGAAAGGAAAGAGTTATTTATTTATTTTTAATTATTTAATTAGCTATGCGGGGTGAGGTGGGGGGTGTTGGCTACTTAGAAAGAAAAAAGGCCAGAGGTTTCCAAAGGGAATAGACTTAGAATGAATGATACTCCCTGTTATTAAAATTTCGGAGGCTCTTGCCGGCCGGGTTGGCTTCGCAGTGGTGAACAGAGACGCGGAGACAACGGCTGGGCAGGGAAGCTGTATTTCTTTATTCAGGAACAACGATTCACAAACTAAGACAAACTAATCACCAAACAGAACTCGGCTGTCTCTTTGCGGCGGCACAAGCACTCCCTCTTACTCTGTAACTCGGGAACTCTCCAACTCTGGAACTCTGGAACTCTCGTACTGGGTAACCCTCTGAAACTCTGGCACTCTCGAACTCAGGAACCCTCTCTCGGGGTTCCTTGGGGCGGGGCCAAGCGGGCCCGCGAAATTAACTGGACTGACCCAATTCTCTTGGCGGGGGAGGGCTAGAACAAACCAATGTAAAGCATACGACAACTCCCTGGTGGGACAAGAATCTTGGTAAAAAAGAAGCTTAGCAGGGGAGCCTGCTAGGAGCTGGTCCCCAGGGACTGGTTATGGGGGGGTGGAGGAGGTGTGCTTAATAATTTAAAAGAAAAAAATTTTTTTCCCTTTTTTTCTACTCTATTTTTTAACCCAAATTAAGTTATAGTCACCTCTTTGGTGTCACCGCTAGGACCCCTTATTGACTGGCCTAATAAAGGCAGAAAATCCTACCGTTTCCAAAAGATGCGGTCAGAGCTCAAGCCACTAGCAGCTTCTCAGTCCACCATCTTTCAGGAACCACCTCTTGTAGAGTTTTAGAGTGTTCTGATATATGTCCTATTTATGGTGGTCTGATTGTTTATAGGAGACCTTTCAGAACTTCTTTCAGGGCAGGCTTGGTGATAGTTGATTCCTTCAAGTGTTGCTTGTCTGAGAAGGTTTTGATGCCTCCATCTAGTCTGAATGACAGTCTAGCAGGATTTCTTGGTTAAAAGCCTTTCTCATTGAGCACTCGATAGACATCTTGCCATTCTCTTCTGTCCTGTAGTGTTTGTGTGGACAAGTCTGCTGCTAATCTTATTGGTTTTCCTTTGTAGGTGACTCTTTGTTTTTCTCTTGCAGCCTTCAGGATCCTTTCTTTATCCTTATTCCTTTCCATTCTAAATATGATGTGTCTTGGTGTCTTTGGGTCTGGGTTAATTCTGTTTGGGACCCTCTGGGCTTCTTGAACCTTTATGTCTTAGATATTGTCTAGACTAGAGAAGTTTTCAGCTATTATGGCCTGAAGAATGCTTTCTTCCTCTCCCTCTCTTTCTTCGTCTGGTAATCCAATAATGCATATATTGTTTCTTTTGAAGTCATCCCATAGGTCTCTGTTGTTGTTTTCAGCATCTTTTAATCTCTTTTTGAGATCTCTTACTTCTTTTTTGGTTGTCTTTAATTTGTCTTCAACCTTGCTAATTCTGTCTTCAGCCTCATTCATTCTATTCTCTCTGCCCTCTACTTTTGTCTGGAGTTCATCTATTTTGTTTCCCTGTTCTGATACTGTTTTATCTTGTTCAGCTAGTTGTGTTCTTAGCTCAGCTATTTCAGCTTTCAGATCTCTAATAACCATGAGATAGTTAGTGTTTTCTTCCAGAGTCTCACTTGTTCCTGTATTTCTGATGACAATTCTTTCAAACTCTTTACTCATTCCTGTGATTATTTCCTTAGCTAATGTTTGGATGTTGAACTCGTTATTTTGTATTTCACCCTTTGGGGGGCTTTTAGCTGGACTGTTGTCTTGGTTAGTTTCTCCAATATTTCTTCTTGCTGGTTTACCCATTTTATATATTATGTTATGAGTTCCTCTCTTAGTACTTTTCAATTTACTGATCACTATTTCCTGGATTGACTTGTGTCTAAGTAAGGTAATTAAAAGGTTCACAGTAGTGGAAGTTAATAGTTGTTTCAATAGTATTTTAATCCCTGAGTTTGAGCTCAGTGATTTAAAAGCCTCTTTTTAATTTTTTTTTTTCTTCTCTGTAGGCTATGGGAGCCTGAGGGCTTCTAACTATAAGTAGGCTTCTTAACTTAATCACTGACTCCTGACCAAGAGATAAGGCAGGGTGTGGCAGAAGTAGTCCGGTGGTTATGCAAAGAGACTTTCACAGCCCCACAGCTATGCCACCGAGGTATAGGTCTTCTCCTGAATTTTCTAGTTAGATCTCTGCTCCCGGTGTCCCTCCCTGTCGCTGCTCTAGAATCTGAGGGCATTTGCATTGGAGACTCAGGGTTGCACTTGGTGAGTCTCCAGGGAGTCCTCTCCTCCCTTCAGCTGTTCCCTTGTTGGTCGAACAGACTGGAGGTGGTGTCTCAACTGATAGACTGTCGGACTGTTACCAGCCACTTGGTCTCTCCCTAGGCTCCACTCTGTCACCAGCCACGTGTATTTGCACTCACCAGTGATTTGGTGGGTTCCTGTAGTCGTTCTAGTCTTGTCTTGTTTCAGTCCCAGGTGGTCTCCTTTGGTATTCCTAGTTGATCTGGGAGAGGAGAGGAGAGGAGAGGAGAGGAGAGGAGAGGAGAGGAGAGGAGAGGAGAGGAGAGGAGAGGAGAGGAGAGGAGAGGAGAGAAAGAGATCTGCTGCTGCTTGTAGCCCCGCCTCCGGAAGTCTCCCCTTTTAAATCTTTTTTATTTATCTTCTTTTTTTTAATTTTTTATTTATAAAATGGAAACATTGACAAAACCATAGGATAAGAAGGGTACAACTTCACACAATTCCCACCAGCAGATCTCCGTATCCCATACCCTCTCCTGGTAGCTTTCCTATTCTTTAACCCTCTGGGATTATAGTCTCAAGATCATTGTGGGATGCAGAGGGTTGAAGGTATGTCTTCTGTAATTGCTTCCCCGCTGAACATGGGCATTAACAGGTCGATCCATACTCCCAGCTTGTCTCTTTCTTTCCCTCGTGGGGAAGGGCTCTGTGGAAGCAGAGCTCTAGGACACATTGGTGGTGTTGTCTGTCCAGGGAAGTCTGGTCGCATCCTCCTAGCATCTGGAACCTGGTGGCTGAAAAGAGAGTTAACATATAAAGTCAAGCAAGTTGTTTAACAATCATGGACCTAAAGGCTGAAATAGTGCAGATGAAGTGTTGGGGGGGTCCTCCATTTTGTAGATAGCTATTAGGCATATTTTAGTTATATTTCAAAGGGCCTGTAGCTATACTAGTGTTTTTTGTTTGTTTTGTTTGTTTTTGTTTGTTTGCCTGAGCCTGAAATCTGATATGCAGGTGGATCCAAGTGATTGTCTGGGGAGATGATGTCATGACTGGAAAAAGGACCAGAAAGCTGGATCAGAGAAGAGAGTAGCTCCCCAATATGGGAAAGGGATATAAATGTTGTTGAATGTAAACCCCATCGATTTGATGTAATCTGGGGCCATCAGCTTAGGAGCCTATGTGACCTCTGCATCCCTGTAGATATGAGCTCACATTCTGTGGTCATGAGTAGGAACATTCCATGCTGCCCAGTATCGACTCATCTTTCTCAGGTGTAGCACAGAGTATGTTGTCAAGCTGAGCGCAAGGTCCTATGGGGGCCCACAAAGGGGTCTATTTTGTTGTTCCTGATAGAAATGACTGGTAACAATGGAGAGAGGGATTTATTTGAGTTCTAGGCCCATCAAGTCTGTTTGGGAATGACAGGATTCCCTGATTAGGGCCCCAGCTGGTGGAATGGACTGATAGTGACTAAGGAGTCACTTCCATGCATGCTTCTCTCAACTCATACCAAATGATATTGCATCTGCCAATTCCAACCTAATCTATGCAATGAGTACCATCTCAGCATTCTTCACCTCAGACTGCGTACAGAGACATCAGGCATGGAATGCCAACCCTTCACCCTCATCACTCGGGTGAGACCTTTCCTTTCATGGTATTCTCTAATTCCATTCCATGAGGTTCACTTACTAACAGGGTCCCAAGGCCTAGATATAGGCCAGGTCCTGTTAGGGGATATGTTTGCATGTATCCATAAATTAGGGCAAAATACATACCTGAAAGCAAAATACACAATAGTCTGTAGTGTTTCTGTATCAAGTTCATAAGGAAATAGTGTCCACTTAGATACCCTCCTCACCTACTTCCTATTACAGTAAGACATCTTACAGTGTGAGAGAAGATCTTTATACAGTGTACTTCAGATAAGGGACTAATAACCAAAATTCATTAAGAGCTCAGTAAACTTAACACCAAGAAAATGAACAGCCCCATAAGGAAATGGGATGAGGACATAAACAGAAACCTTACCAGAAAAAGAGATTCAGAGAGTCAACAGATACAAGAGAAAGCAGTCAAAGTAATTGACTATCCAAGAAATGCAAATAAAGACAACAATGAGATATCACTTTACACCTGTGAGAATGTCATAGAAAAGACAGTAACAACAAATGTTGGAGAGGTTGTAGGGAAAAAAGGGACACAAATGCCATGCTGGTGTGAGTATAAGCTAACCCTTGTGGAAGATAGTCTGGAGATTACTCAGAACACTGGAATTACTGGAGATTAGTCTGGAGATAGTCTGGAGATTACTCAGAACACTGGCCATATAACCCAACAATTTCTCTCTTTGGGATTTATCCAAAGGAAACACCAGAAGAGATCTATGCATACCTATGTTCATAGCAACACAATTTGTAATTGCCAAAACTTAGAAGAGACCAAGATGTCCAAAGACAGATGAGTTGCTAAAAAAAATTGTGGTATATGTACACAATGGAATACTACTCAGCTGTTAAAAACAGTGGAGCTGTCTTCTTTGTCATCTTGGATGAAATTGGAAGACATGTTAAGTGAGATAAGCCAAGAAGAGAAGCATGAATACCAAATGATCTCACGTATAAGTGGGGCCTTATACTCAGGTATAGGGAACAGAAAAAACAGTGAAATTTGAAATGGGCATGGTATACTATATCAAAGCAAAGAAGTTTAGGAAAGGGAGTCTAGGGAAGGGTGAAAGAGAACTGTTGGGGCTGAGTGCATAATGAAATTTTATGCATTTGACAATAACTGTACTGTAATGCATTAACCCCCTCATGAAAAAATTAAAAAGAAAAAGAAACTATTCACACATGGCTGATGAACTGACTTAATTTCTACAAAGTAAGTGTAAATTTGGACAAATAAAATTCAAATGAGATCTTGGTTACAAATGCAGAATTTTGAAAATACTTAGAGTGATCCAAACTGGAAAATATTAGCCAATTATTTAGATAGTTTCTAAGCGTCTATTTAGATTGTTTCTAAGGGTCTCATTTCAACAGTTCACCTTAATAGTGGGTTGTTGAAAAGGTCATACCATGTTTTTGCATAGAAAAATATGTTATGGCTCTTCCAACAGCTCCGTAGTGCTAATGTAAGTCATTGGAAATAATGGATCTCTTAGTGGAGTGTGAGGTCTCCTGAGTGGCCACTGTTTCACAGGAAGTGAAAATGCTTCTGGGACAATATTGAGAGAGGAATAAGTATGTAAAGCACACAGATATTTCTAAGGGGGCACATAACAGAATTACCAGCTGGCAATATCAGTTTAGAATATGAGAGAGACAAAGGGCAAACACTGAGAAAGGTGATGATGATGACAGAAATATTGGCTGAACTTCAGAGGTAGAAACAGTACAAGTATAAAAATTTAAACAGGTTGGAAAAATGTCAGAATGATCTTAAGTTTAGGAAGTTATATTCTCAAAGAATCTCAGAGCTGTTGCAAATGGGTAGAAGATTGGGTGTATATTTGTTTTTATCTCTTCAACATGAGCAGCTGTTTTAATAGTTGCTAGTCACTGTCAGGAATAGAATATTTTAATTTTGGAGAAACCCAACTGTTAAAACAGCTGTTTAGTGTGATTAAATTTAAGCTGGATCTGCTTAGGTTGCAAGACCTAATGGGATCATAGAAGATTGACTATTTTTGTGATTTTATTGGACAGAGCATAATATGAATAGATTCTAGGTTAAATGTTAGGTTGAACACTTAATTTTCTAAAGAAGCTTCATTCCCTGGTTTGTTTTGGCAAAGTGCTAAAGCAAATAGCATGGGATTTTACCTTATTCCAAGTTCATGAAAATGACCAGAAATAACTTTTCATTACACTTTCATAAATGCCAGTTTTAACCCTCCTTGTACTTAGAAGATATAAAGCATTTAAAAAATTTTTTATTTATAAAATGGAAATAGTGACAAGAGCGTTGGATAAGAGGGGTACAACTCCACACAATTCCCATCACCAGAACTCCCTATCCCATCCCCTCCCTTGATAGCTTTCCTATTCTTTATCCCTCTGGGAGTATGGACCCAGGATCATTATGGGGTACAGAAGGTGGAAGGTCTGGCTTCCATAACTGCTTCCTCACTGAACCTGGGCATTGGCAGTTTGATCCATATTCACAGCCTGTCTCTTTCTTTCCCTAGTGGGGCAGGGATCTGGGGAGGTAGGGTTCCAGGACACATTGGTGAGGTCATCTGCCCAGGGAAGTCTGGCTGGCATCATGGCAGCATCTGGAACCTGTTGGCTGAAAAAGAGTTAAGATATAAAGCAGAACAGATTGTTGACTAATCCTGAACCTAAACGCAAGAGTATTACAGATGAAGATTTGAGGTCTCCATTTGTCCATTTTAGGTATATTCTAAAGGGCCCATGACTTTACTGTTACCCTTTATCATGGACATGACTACAAATTATGTCCAGGTAAATTAAAGATTTAAAATTCCTATTATCATGAATGGGTTATTTCTTGCTTGAGAAATTAATTGATTTCATATATTACTAATTCATATCTCAAACACTCAGAGATGGGTTTCAGCTCTCATATTTCAAAATAAAAAATTGTTTACTTATAATCACTAACAGTGATATTCATGGCAAGCATTTGAAACAATTTTAAAAAAAAATACACTAAAAGAGAATAAGGAGAACTCTTATAATCTCTACAGAAAGTGCTACTGACATTCTTCCTTGCATGTATTTCTTTATGTACATATGTAGAAACATATGGTTAGAAAATGTATTTTATATAAATTAATTTTAGACTTATATGTTGCTCTTTATTTTGTTTTTTTTAACTTGTCAAAATATTATGACTAAATTTCCATGTAAATATAGATCTGAAGTAATCATATATGTCCTGATTTTTAGGGGTTTCATTCTTTGAAGAAGTTACTTATTTTTGCTAGTTTCTAAAACTTAGTGTTGTAAATGATTTAAAAAAGAATGAAAAATGTCTCTTTGGATTTTAATAAGATATACTCATGTATCAAAAGTATATCAAAAGTATAATTTGGGGCTGGACAGTGTTGGGCCTGGTAGAGTGCACAATAGTTCATACTCTCTGGTTCATAAGTCTTGAAAGAATTATGCTGAGAGGATAGAATAACAGATAAGAAAATGTCTATAATTATGTAATTCTATTTATTTGAAAGGGAGGACTTCAGCAGGCTTTGGATACTGGGTGGCCTGATAAACACTCAGAATCATGTGCACAGGTTTCCTGGTTTAAATGAATGCTCTTAGGAATAGAATACTTCATATCATATAGCAACATTCCTATATCTATAAAAGGAGATCGATGAATGCAAAATTCAATAGCTTCAATAGCTGATGTCTTGCAATGATACAGTCTTCCTTAAAATAGTTTATTAGTTTATTGGAATCATTAGGCTAGAGAGGGAAAGAGAGAGACACAGAGAGAGACAGAGAAAGAGGGAGACAGAGTCCTGCAATCCTGCTTCACTACTTGTAAGGTTTTCTCCCTGCAGCTGGGGACCAGGAGATTGAACTTGGGTCCCTGTGCACTGTAATGTGTGCACTTGACCAGGCATACCACCACCTGGCCCCCTAATTTATATATTATCTTCAGCTTTCCTACATCATATTTTTTGTCTGTTATATTGGATTTATTTGGAATATTTTTATTGTTGTTAAAGAGTTATATTGTGTATTAGTCATTTTTTACCTGTTTAACATTAGAAGACCTCTGTCTCTGTTTCTTAAAAGATCACCTTTCCATTTTTTAAAATTTCTTTCCTAGATATTGATTAGTGTTTGATTCATACCCAATTTCATAATTTTTGTTAGACATGATGCAAAGTGACCTTTTCTCCTTACCTCTTTAAAAACTGATGGGCCGGGAGTCCGCGGTAGTGCAGCGGATGAAGCGCACATGGTGCAAAGCTCAAGAACCAGTGTAAGAATCCTAGTTCGAGTCCCAGGCTCCCCACCTGCAAGGGGCTTGCTTCACAATCAGTGAAGCAAGTGTGCAGGTGTCTATCTTTCTCTCCCCCTCTCTGTCTTCCTCTCCTATTAGTTTAATAGTCCTGGAAGATTTTGAAGAAATATCAGAAATAATCCAAATTCTGGATTTTCTTTTTCTTCTGAATGTTTACATCATTGACTGAAATTTATATTAACTGTTTATTTCATTAATCTGACCCAGGACCCCATATATTTCACATTTAGCACAGGATCCTCTTAGTAGTAAACCTCTTAGTTCCTGTCAGTCTGAGCTCACAGCCCATGGTGACAGCTAGGGACATTCTAGACTGCACTCATTTCTAGACCAGACTTCCTCAAGTGGCAGAGCAGGATGACCCAGACTCCCTTCAGAGAGTGGGGCAGTTCTTACCACTGCTGATCTAGAGTGAGGGCAAGGTCCTGGAGAAGCCCACAAAAAGGTCTTATGATGCCATCCTGACTTCCCTAGGCAGATGACGTCACCAATGTGTCCTGGAGCCTCACCTCCCAAGAACCTTATTCCATTAGGGAAAGATAGAGATAGGCTGGGAGTATGGATCAACCTGCCAGTGTCCATGTTCGGTGGAGAAACAATTACAGAAGCCAGACCTTTCCTCCTATTGCACCTCATAAAGAATTTTTGTCCATCTCCTCAGAGGGATAAAGCATAGGGAACCTTCTAATGGAAGGGATGGGATACAGTACGGAACTCTGGTGGTGGGAATTGTGTGGAATTGTACTCCTCTTATCCTACAATCTTGTTAATAATTATTAAATAACTACTTAATAAGAAAGGACTTATGATGACTTTTTTGATGGAAGTGACCAGTGATGGTGGAGAGAGGGATCTATTATCCATCATATCTATGTAGGAATCCAAGAATCCCATCTAGGGCCCCAGATGATGGGGTGGCCTGCTATTGGCCAAAAAAGCAATCATTAAGATGAGCCAGTCTCTTGCCCTTTTCCAGCTTTTGTAGTCCTCTCTTTAGCTGACAAGCTTAGACTTTCTCCCAGTTGTTAACAAGTTGAGTGTCATTTGTTGTATCTAAATCGGTATTAGGTTTAAGGGGCCTGGCCTCAAGTTACGAAGAAAATGCACCTAGGATTTTAGTGGGCATCTAAATTAGCCGTAAGTTTAACTGCATTTACTTGTTGGATGATTCAGATAAAGGTTGTCATAGGACAGTAATTGTCTTCTTGCCACCTTTCACCCACCAAGTTGCAGATACTAATATGATTCTATTCTGACTTCCCTGGGCAGAAGACCTCACCAATGTGTCCCAGAACCCTACCCCTCTTGGGAATGATAAAAACAGGCTGGGGGTATGGATAACCCAGACCCAGTGGAGAAGCAATTACAGTAGCCAGAAGTCCCATTTTCTGGACCCCCAAAGAATGCTGTTCTGTACTCTCAGAGGGGGAACAATGTTTAGGGAAGATGACCAGAGGGCTTTGAATTCCAATTCCATCAAGATCCCAAGGCCCGGAGAGAGAAGAGGAAAAAAGGAAGGACATTTGGAAGTAGTAATAGGTGTAGGTCTGACTTAGAAAGGAAGGGACAGCAGGAACATAGGGGGAAAATGGGTTAGTATATATAAATATAGATAGCTATAGAAATAATAGACCATATCTGCGACCTTGGGAGAACTATTGCAGTTTCCATTGGAGGGAAACTGAACTCTGGTGGTGCAAAATGTGTGAAGTTACTCCCCCTGTTACCCCATTATTTTGTAAATCAATATTAAATCACTAATAAGAAAAAGTTAGGGGGCCCCAGGTGGTGGTGGACCTGGTTGAGTACACATATTACAATATGCAAGGACCCAGGTTCAAGCCCCCGGTCCCCACCTGCAGAGGGGAAGCTTTGCAAGTGGTGAAGCAGTGCTGTAGGTATCTCTGTGCCTTTCTCCCTCTCTATCACCTTCTCCCTTCTTGACTTTTGGGTGTCTCTATCCAGTAAATAAAGATAATAATTTTTTTTTTTTAAAGTTAGTTCAGTATGAAAATAGCAGTAGTGGTCCCTGTAATGAGGTGAAGGGTATAAGTTCTGACAAATTTTGATTTTTAAAAAAATATTGAACATGGACCCAAAGCTTGGAATAGTGGAGAGGAAGTGTTAGGGGGGTACTCACTGCAAACTCTAGTGTACTTCTGCTTTCAGGTATATATTTTTCAGTAGTTTATGGATATGTGTGAACATATGCACTCTCACAGAAACTGGTGTATATCTAGGTTTTGGGACTTTGTTAGAAAGTGAACCACCTGGGATGGAATTAGAGAATACTATGAAAGGAAAGGTCTCACCCGAGTAATGAAGCTGAAGGGTTGTCATTCCACACGTGAAGTCTCTGGACACAGTCTGAAGTGAAGCATGTTGAGGTGGCAATCGTTGTGTTGATTAGGTTGCAATTGGCAGATGCAATATTATTTGATATGGATTAGGAGAGGCATACGGGAAAGTGGGCCCTATCCAACCTGGACTGAAGACCCTACCAATGTGTCCTGGAGCTCCGCTTCCCCAGAGACCCACCCTACTAGGGAAAGAGAGAGTCAGACTGGGAGTATGGACCAACCAGTCAACGCCCATGTTCAGCGGGGAAGCAGTTACAGAAGCCAGACCTTCCACCTTCTGCAACTCACAATGACCCTGGGTCCATGCTCCCAGAGGGATAGAGAATGGGAAAGCTATCAGAGGAGGAGGTGGGATATGGAGATTGGGTGGTGGGAATTGTGTGGAGCTGTACCCCTCCTACCCTATGGTTTTGTTAATTTATCCTTTCTTAAATAAATAAATAAATAAATAAAATATTGAACATACGGATCAGCAAGAAATTGCTACTTTGACATGTCTATGGAAGAACAACTTGGAAACAATTTTTCTAAACTTTGTTTCTACATTTGGATGTAAAGTTAGAAGAATTCACAGGCTATGGCACCTGTTCACTGTTTGAGGAAGAATAAGAGATACAGATGGGTATGAGTAGCAATATGGGAAGGATAGTATTTTATGATACATCTAAGCATGGTACCAGGCAAGTACTCCGTCATTATACAGGAGAACAGGGAAATGTCTCTAAGGAAAAGATAATTTACCTGGGAGTTTTAGGATTAACAGAACTTCACTAAGAAGTGTAGCAATCTTCAAAGCCCACACAACTGTGAGCAAGACACCCAGTGGGCATGCAGTGCAACATGGTTTAGGGAATGGAAAGTATCGACACAATTTGTGGTAGTCATGAAGATGGCAGAATGAGCTGGCCCACTTTGCTAGTGCTAATTAAAAAAATACATTTTTATTTATTTTAATACAATGGGGTGTGGGGCAGGCCAGAATGCTGCTCAGCTCTGGCTTATGGTAGTGCTGGTGGTTGAACCCTGGACTTCAGAGTCTTAGGCAAGAAAGTCTTTGTGCATAGCCGTTATGCTGTCTCCTCAACCCTCTAATGCTAATTTGCTGTTTCCCCCAAACAGGAAGATTTTATTTTCATTCCAGAAGAATGCTGGGGATCTTATATAATTAGTAAAAGCAGAAAGACTAACACAACCAAGCAATATAAAATGGTAATTTTTCAACTGCAGAAAAGGCTCTCAGATATGAATTTGTTGAAAATAGATATTCATTTAGCTTTTTAAATTTTTATCTATTATTACTGTTGTTTTGTGCTAGGCCCTTCCATATGCACAATTTCACTGCTCCTGGGGCAACTTTTTCATTGTTTTTATTTTAGAGGGAGAGACACCACAGTACTGCTGCTTCCTAAGCAACATTCACATGTAGTACAAGGGCTCCAGCCTGGGACATGCACATGACGGGCCATGCATATGGCAAGCCATGACTCTATCAGTTGGGTGAGCTATTTCCCAGGCCTGAAACAGATAATCTTTAGTGCAAGTGAACAGGGTCCTATTCCAGTCCAACCTATAGGAAAACACCTCAAAGCAGAGTTCATTCTTCACAGTATATCAGGAATGTATCATCCCAATAAGTAACTTGGTGAACAACATGGCTAACCCTTCACTCATCACATAAAGAGGTAAAATTGAGCCAGGGTAGATAGCATAATGGTTATGCAAAGAGACCCTCATGCTTGAGTGTCCAAAGCCCTGCATTTAATTTCCCACCTCACCATAAGCCAATTCTGATTGTTGTTCTGGTAAAAAGAAAAAAAAAGAAAGAGGTAGAATTTATTTTGCAGTCAACCACTGATGTTCACTAAGCTTCTGGTATTCATCAGTAATGGTTGAAGGTAGCCCTTTAAGGAAAGTGTATAGACACACACACACACACACACACACACACACACACACACACACACACACACACACATCACCACTACATACCACACATACACTTTTAAACATAGGACAGTGGGGGGATCTGCGTAGTGCTTCTGCTTTGTCATGTCTGTGACCCCTAAGTGACACCACTTTGGAGAAAGTTTTGGTACTGTAGTATTTCTGTCTGTCTTTGTCTCTGTTTTTCTCCCTCCATCTGAAAAGGTTGGCCCAGAGCAGTGAAAGCCCATCAAATCCAAAATATATAAAAGTAAATGAATAAATAAATAAAATAAATTAGTAAAATAAATAAGCAAAAACAAGTAATAGACACTTCGATATAGACACAAATAGGAAATAACTCAGGTAACTAGAAGAGTTGTAACAGAAGTGCCTTATGGTCCTTTCTGAAAGATTAAGGAACCCTCCTGTCCATTCTTCCACTTCCAATAGAACAAATTCCATTCTTTCTTTTAAAAATTAAAAAGAAATTGCTGAACTAGATACTCTATAGGGAATAGTCTACTTAAAAACAATTACCATATCTATAGAATGGGGATAGCAATAGCTTCAGGTCATAGCTTTCAGGTTTGCTGTCAGATACTGCTTATAGGACAGGGCATTGAACTTAGGGAGCATTCTCTAACAAACAAGACTACGTTCTGTGTGATCCCTAAACTTTGCGATTTGACCTGAAAATACTGCTTGATCCTTCTGTCAGCAGCTCCTTGTTTTTTGTTTTTTTTTTTGTCAAAGCACTGATCAGCTATGGTGGTGCGGAGGATTGAACCTGGGACCTTGGAGCTTCAGGCATGAGAGTCTTTTTGCATAACCATTATGTTATCTACCCTCATCCTGCTTGATCCTTCTGTTTTATGGCAAAAACACTATAAAAATGTCTTAGATATTGCTTTGTGATTTTTCTTTCTTTTTCTTTTTTCTTTAGGGTTTAAGAAGGCAATAGATAGGTATTGCTGTAGTCAAATTATTTGGCAATTAGGTTAACTTTGAAAATTCCTTTGTTAGGACTTGTTGTATCATACACAAGATCACCATAATTTATGTCCTTTGACATTATTTGTATATAACTGGGTCTTATAGAGTCTTTTCTTTCTTTCTTTTTTTTTTCTTATATAGTCTTTTTTTTTTTTTTTTTTAAGTGTCATCACCTTTTACTACTTTTTGGTATGTTGCTTTTGCTTCTTCTCCATCAACTTTTGTATATGGTTTTGATTAGATGCACTTCTGAAATCACACAAATTGGTATGTTTTAGGCTTGCCAGCTCCTGGGAAAGTGACATCAGTGTCCACTCTCTAACCCTGCCCTCTACCACCTGCTTGGAATTGCTATTGATCTTATCAAGGAATAATGCTTCTCTACCTTTGTCTCTTCGCTACATGAACTCCTTTCAGGTAAGTAACTGTTCTTTTTTTTTTAAATTTATTTATGTATGAGAGAGATAGAACCAGAGCACTGCTGTGGCATATATACTGCAGGGACTCAAAGTGGGAATTTCACACTTGAGAGTCCAACTGTACCACCTCTTGGACTGCAGGGACCATTCCTTTATGAAGATGCTAGTTCTCAAGTTTGTTTGTAATAGGTTTTTTAAAGATTCTGTCTTTCACAAATGATAGTCCACAAATACTCAGTTTTAAATGACAGAAGTAGTAAACGGAATGCATATATTGCCTTGTCTTTCTTTAAATTAATGAACAAATAGAGGGTCAGAATTAGGTAAATGTCCAGTATCATTAGAATCCATTCCTCTGTAACACCAGGTTGATTTTTTTTTCTCTTAAGTTTCATCTTTTTTGCTGCTGAGATAAAAGACCAGAGATTTGACATTGACACTTATGGAATGCTACTTTTACTTTCTCAGTTTTGCCCTAGAACAAGAATTTTTAGCTATTATTAATATGTTTGCTACTGTTGGCATAGAATAAATTGCCAAATGAATGTTTAACAGAGATGATGTCCTCCTACCTGCTCTCAGTCACTTAACTCTCTCTCTTTCTCTAGTCCCTCCCTCACCAATTTCCTACTCCTCTTGTGATTTATTTTTGCTGCTGAAGAAGGACAAGGTCGGAACAGACCTACAAATATAGAATGAGCAGGCAGGAAGGCCAAATCCCCCACACACACACCCTTTCCTAATTGGCAGCCAGTTAAGCCTGAGGTGGCAAATGAGATATTAACTAGTCACTTGTGACAGTATAGCTACTGAATATAACTAAGCATATCAGTGGCTTTTGACAGTGGAAAAATATCTAGGAGCCCTCGGAGGCTAATGAGAAGGACACATGCATTTGCTGAGAAATGAGTGGGTTGACTTTATTTCCAGAAGATTGCTGATATATCCTAAGAAACTTCCACTTCAGTGTATGTTGCCTAGTGTATCTCTGTGGTAAAGCAAGATGTGTGGATTTTTTTTTTCGGACTGTGAATTATAACTCAGGAAGCTAGTCTTTAAAATCTACTCTATAGCTTTTACTCACCAGGTAGGATAAGTGCTTTGTCATATGCACACAACCCAAGTTTGAGCCCTAGTGTCATGTGAGAAGTGTCATGACATCCAGGGAAAGTTCCAGGGCTATGATTTCTCTCCTTACTCATTCTCTGTACTTTTCATTACTCAATTATCTTTTTTCATCGTGAAATCTCAGAGGCCCTTGAGAACGCTTTCTCATTTTGTAGGAGAACTAGAGAGATGGGATGAGTTGACCAGGGAACACCAAGCATACTAAGGTTGGAACTAGACTCTAGGCTCCATTTGCTGCCCACAGGCATCACTGATTGAAGTTCTGGGAGGCAGAGGGGGTGTAAGTGGTCCAGGGAGACAGGCTGTATGTACCTATCTGGGAATGGCTAGCCACCTGATTATGTCATGGTTTATAGCTGTTTTTCTATGTGTCCTAAATCAGAAATTACTATACTGCATGTGGAATAAATAATGCTATACACTAGCCTATATATTGTCTGTATTGAATTGAGTGTTGAATAACACAAAGGTTTACATATGCCTGCATGCTTTTGTTGATGGGAGAAATATAAGAAATTTAACAGTAATTATCTATGAGGAGCAAGACTGGAAGATTTATTATTTTAATTTTATTTATTATTAGGTGGAGACAGAAAAATTGAGATGTCAGGGGGATATATATGAGAGACACCTGCAACTCTACTTCACCACTTGTGAAGCTTTCCCCCTGCAGGTGAGACCAGGGGCTTGAATTAGGGTCCTTGTGCACTGTGTGTGCGCTTAACCAAGGGCACCACCACCTGGTCCCAACTCATTATTTTTTTATTTCACTCCATCCTGCATCTTGTGCTGTTTGAAGATTTTATATGGTGAGCAAATGAGAGCATGAAAGCTGACTTTGACTTCTAGGTTTTTATGGCATATTGGGGGATATAGAACAATCATTTGTGTGCGGTATAAAATGAATGTTTTATTACAAAGAAACTTGAAGTTTTAAAAAGATTAAAGGTAAAAGTAATAAAAACTGACTTTGCAGGATTTGAAGAAGAGGAACAATCTTTGTTTTTCTCTGTGAGACAGAGGGTGTCTTGTTCTCTTTAAGGATCTCAACTCAGCTCATGTGAACACCTGAGTATGAAAGCCTGGCTTGCTCTTTGCATCAGTGTCTTTCCTTAGTACCTTTAATTAGAAGAGCATTTAGAGTCACCAATAATGCTAATTATTGAATTCCATCTCAGTTTCTTATTGTACTTTATCTGGCTTCAATCCATTCACTGAATATTATTATCAGAATATTATTATCAGTAGCATTTACAATTTCGTGGCTTCAAATGCACAGGGAAATTTGGTACAAGTTCATGAACAGTGTCTACTAAAGATATTTTTGTCTTTGCTTCTGCCCCTGAAAAATGTATTCTTATTAGAAACACACCAGAAGTCAACCCCCTTCTGCAGATCTTCACTGTAAGATAAAAGCTATGTTAAAAAGATTTTTTTTTTCTTTGAAAGATAACAATGTACCACTCAGGTGGGGGTTGCCCATTCGAAAGTGGGGAGGGAGTATGGGGAGAATATTTATCAAACAAGAGATCCAAAGGGCCACCAGACATGAAGAAATGCTCAAAGTCACTGATTATCAGAGAAATGCAAAAATGAATACAATAATGAGGTGCCACTTCAGTCCGGTGAGAATGTCATACCTAAGAAAGGACAGTAACAACAAATATTGAGAGGTTGCAGGGATTCAGAAACTTTTTTTACATAGCTAGTGGGGGTGTGGGGAGGAGTCTGGAGAACTCTTAGGAAAGTAGAAATGAATCTCCCCTATGACCCATCAATTCCTCTCCTGGGGATCCACCCCAAGGAAACAAACACACCCATCCAAAGACATCTGTGCACCCCAATGTTCATAGCAGAATGATTTTTTAATATATATATATTTTAATATATATATTTTTCCTTTTCTGGTTCTTGATGTCGTTGTTGTTGGATAGGACAGCGAGAAATGGAGAGAGGAGGAGAGAAAGATAGACACCTACAGACCTACTTCACCGCTTGTGAAGCGATCCCCCTGCAGGTGGGGAGTTGGGGACTCGAACTGGGATCCATATGCCGGTCCTTGTGCTTTACGCCATGTGCACTTAACCTGCTGCACTACCGCACAACTCCCAATTTTTAAAAATATTTATTTCCTTTTGTTGCCCTTATTGTTTTATGGTTGTAGTTATTGTTGTTATTGATGTCATCGTTGTTGGATAGGACAGAGAGAAATGGAGAGAGGAGGGGAAGACAGAGAGGGGGAGAGAAAGATAGACATTTGCAGGCCTGCTTCACCACTTGTGAAGCAACTCCCCTGCAGGTGGGGAGCCGGGGGCTCAAACTGGGATCCTTATACTGGTCCTTTCACTTCGTGCCACCTGTGCTTAACCTGCTACTCTACTGCCCGACTCCCCCACAATTTGTAATAATCCAAAACTGGAAGTAACTTAGATATCCAACAACAGATGAGTTGCTAAGAAAACTATGGAATTTATACATTGGAATACTGCTCAGCTATTAAGAATTATGAATTCACCATCTTCACCTGATCTTGGATGGAGCTTGAAGGAAGCATGGTAAGTGACATAAGCCAGAAAAAAGAAGGATGAATAAAGTTTGATCTCACTCATGGGAAGAACTTAAGAACAAGAACAGAAAGGGGAAACACAAAGTAAACTTGGACTGGGTTTGGTATATTGCACCAAAGCAAAAGACTGGGAAATGACGACAAGGAGAAAGGGGTGGGGAGAGAAGTGGTTTTCAGGTCCTATTCCATGATGATGGACCTAATTTGGGGATGAAAGAGTTTTGTAGACACCTATCTTGGTGAAATAAGAAATTGTACCCATGTGCCAAGAACTGTACAGCAAATCATTAACCTCCCAATTAAAACAATAAAATAAAGAAAAAAAAGGGGGGGGTTGGCTGTCAGTATTAGAAATACTACACTTTAAAAATTTTTTTTTAATATTTATGGAATTATGTGTTACATTGGCAAGGAATTTTGCTGTATTTTCTTCCAGTTGTAAAGTTATTTTAATGTATAGTTTTAGAGCTATAATGGTAAGAACCATAAAACAGTAGGATGGCACTAGTTAAAGATACCATCTTTGTTATATCAATCACTTTTTTCTCAGGCTGAGTTAGTTACTGTGTGCAATGCTTTTTTTTTTTTCTGTAAAAAATGGTCTTATTGTATATTTGCAAGGGTTCAAATAATGTTTCTTGTTGAGCTATTATCACTGTCAAATCCCAAATGAAAGGCTTATCTTATTAATTACAGCTATTACCATATATGAAATCCTAACATCTTAAATTACAGTATAATATTTCTCTTCAGGCCAATAGGGATAGCTTTCCATATTTCATTATAATTTAAACTTCTACTATGTTAAAATTTCTGACTATTCCAAGAGTGATTATGAGCAAACAGAATGTAGAATTCTGTCAAGAGTTGCAGATGTATTGCTAAGCATATACATCTTAGATCGGAGAGAGATGGTTCTCGTGCCACTTCCTACTTAAAATTCTTTCATAACTTTGACTTTAATAAAAATCAGATTCACTCATCATTGCAAGACGTCCTTCCTATCCTGCCTCATCTCATACCCTTTCCATCTCTCTCACTCTGCTCTTGTCACTGGTGTTATTTTCCATTCCTTTCAAACAAGTGGCTTATGGCTGTTCTTTCTTTCTTTCTTTCTTTCTTTCTTTCTTTCTTTCTTTCTTTCTTTCTCTCTCTCTCTCTCTCTCTTTCTTTCTTTTTCTTCAGGTTATTGCTGGGGTTTGGTGCCTGCACTACGAATCCACTGCTCCTGGAGGCTATTTTTTCCCTTTTGTTGCCCCTATTGTCCATCATTGTTATTATTATTGTCATTGTCAGATAGGACAGAGAAATTGAGAGAAGAGGAGAGAAAGACAGACACCTGCAGACCTGCTTCACTGCTTTTGAAGAGACCCCCCCTGCAGGTGGGGAGCCAGAGCTTGAACCAGGATCCTTACGTCAGTCTTTGTGCTTTGTGCCACATGCGCTTAACCCACTGTGCTACCGCCTGGCCCATGACTGTAATTTCTATTCTCTGGATCAAACCTTTGAGTGACTGCATTTTTTCTTGTCTTTCAGGACTCAGGTCCTATAGTCCCTTTCCCAAGTGGCGTAACCTGACCCCTTACCTGAGAGCTCCTCTTCCTTTGTCACCATGATGTGATAACTTTGCCTTCTTTTCTTTTTTAAAAATATTTATTTATTTTCCCTTTTGTTGCCCTTATTGTTTTATTGTTGTTGTTATTGTTGTCATTGTTGTTGGATAGGACAGAGAGAAATGGAGAGAGGAGGGGAAGACAGAGAGGGGGAGAGAAAGATAGACACCTGCAGACCTGCTTCACTGCTTGTGAAGTGACTTCCCTGCAGGTGGGGAGCTGGGGGCTCGAACCGAGATCCTTACGCGGGTCCTTGCGCTTTGTACCACGTGCGCATAACCCGCTACACTACCACCCGACTCCCAACTTATTTTGTTTTCTTTATAGCACTTTTCAGAATTTAGATCAGTTCTTGGAAATAGGAAACATTTAATACATTTTGAATGGGTGACTATTGACAGGTGGATGAGTAGGTGGATGCACAAGCAAAATACAGGTTGGCATATAGCTGTTTGACATTCTAGAAGTCCCAAAGACTGAGCTGTGCAAGTGGAGGCATGGGTAGAACATATTACTCAGGGGTAGAAGCAACCACTCTTTTCCTGTTGAAACAGGATGGACTTAGTAGCCAGGGTTTGTGTTTTTGAATGGCAACCGAAACTAAGCACAGTTATTAAAACTATGTATCCTAGACTTTGGGAAAGACTCTAAGAAGAGTTTAGCCCTTGGAAATTGCTGGCAAGACTCAAGATTAGCAGTGACCTAGTGTAATGGACTTGGTTTACTCTGGACACTGAAAACCACAGTAAGGGGAAACAGGAATGATGTCTATGCTTCAGTGCCAGAAAATGAAGTAGAAAGGATTGGCAGTTGTCATAGCAGTTAGACAAGAGAAAGGAATAAAAGAGATACAAACTGGGAGAAGTAAAGTTGTCGGGTTGCGACGTGGAGGAGAGATAGAGGAGATCCGGAGCGGAGAGGGAACACAATTATTTATTCACGAGAGCACTTCAGAGTTGGGTGAGAGCGCAGTGGTTCTGGCCACATAGAGCTAGCAAAAATGGCCACCTCCCGCTATGCACAGCACCCTTCCCTTGCGTCTATTCACCGAGGTGAAAAGTGGGTGAGAGAGAGAGAGACGGAAGTAGGAGGGCTTTATAGGGCAAAAACCAGGAGTGATGAGTTGGGACAGGATTGGTTGGGAAAGGCACTCCGAGAATATCTTATTAACTCTCGTGGGAGCTGGCAGTAACCTGAGGGGACAACATGGCAGCTGTGACTGCATCTGCACAATTTCCCAGCATAAAGTTGTCACTATGTGTCACTATATACATAGGAAAAAAAAAATCAAAAGAATCCAGCAGAAAACTCCTGGAAATTGTTAGGCAATATAGTAAGTTAACCTGTTAGAAAGTTAATGTACAAAAATCAGTGACATTTGTCTGTGGAAATTGTAAAACAGAGGAAGAAAGACCGCAGATCAACCCCATTTAGAGCAAAAAAAAAAAAGTGTGTAGGAATAGACCTAACAAACGAAGTGAAAGACTTGTACCAGTCACTACTAAAGGAAATAGGATATATAAACAGGACATTAACAAAGTATTAGAAAGATACTCCATGCTTATGGATTGGTAGAATTAACATATTTAAAATAACAGTCCTACCCCTGAGCCACAGACAATTTTAAAATTAATTCCTAATAAGCCCAACTAAAATTTTTAAATTCAATATAGCAGAAGCTACAAAAGTTTATCTGGAACTGGAAAAAAACCCAGGCTTTCAAAAGCAATCCTAAGAAGAACATACATGGAGACATCACATTTCTTGACCTCAAATTATCTATAGGTGTATTGTAATAAAATAACTGCTTGGTCTGCACCCCATAATGACCGTGGGTCCGTGCTCCCAGAGAGATAAAGAATAGGAAAGCTTCCAATGGAGGGGATGGGATATGGAACCCTGATGGTGGGAAATGTGTGGAATTTCACCCCTCTTATTCTATAGTTTTGTTGATATTTTCTATTTTTTATCTTAAAAATAAATTTTAAAAAAGAAAAGAAAGGAATAGAGGCATGACCATAGAAAAAGTTGCCAAATATATATAATAAGAAATAAATAGCTATAGAAATAATAGTCAACGTATATCTGTAACCTTGGGAGAACTGCTGTAGTTTCCAATGAAGGGAATGGTGACACAAAATTTTGGTGGCGGGAATGGTGTGGAATTATACCCATGGTATCTCATAATTTTATAAATCAATAATAAATCACTAATAAAATTTAAATAAATAAATAAATACCTAAATAAAACTGCTTGGTGCTGGAACAAAAAAGTCAGACTAGTAGGCTAGAACTGAGAATCTAGACCTAAATCCTCACATCTACAAATTATTTGTTTTTGACAAAGGAGTGCAACATTAAGTGGGGATAGAAGAGTCTCTTCAACAAATGGTGCTGGGAAATTTGGTTTGAAATGTGCAGAAGAATGTAACTGGTCCATTACATATCACTATGCAAAAAGACCAGCTCTCAACGGATCAAAGACATGGACATTAGATCAGAAACCATCAAATGCACAGAAGAAAACATTGGTGGGGCCAAGCTGCAGTATATCCAGTTGAGGAGTGCATGTGTTAACAATGCTCAAGGACCAGGGTTCAAGCCCCAGTCCACAACGGTGGGGAGAAGCTTTGTGAATGGTAAAGCAGTGGTGCAGGTGTCTCTCATCCTAGAAGAAGAACATAGTAAATATTACTTTCCAAATGTATTTCACGTCAAAAAGATTCATCTGTTAGAGGCATCTTGTTGAATTAGATGCTCTGCAGACCATAGATGACCAAAGGAGAGTGTTTGTTTGCACTTTCTTAGTGGCAAGTCTTGCTTATCTCACTAAAAAAGAATGCTGGAGGTTAAAATGATTGTCAAGATGGTACCATTTTTTCTTTTCATTCTCCTTCTCAGAGCATATATTCCTGTTTAGAATTTCATAGCAGTAAGATTTAGCTCTGACATTTCTTGGTACAACTGAGGTCTAAAATGTTCCTGGATAGGGGAGTTGGGCGGTAGCGCGGCAGGTTAAGCACATATGGCGCGAAACACAAGGACCATCGTAAGGATCCCGGTTCGAGCCCCCAGCTTCCCACCTGCAGGGGGAGTCGCTTCACAGGTGGTGAAGCAGGTCTGCAGGTGTCTGTCTTTCTCTCCCCCTCTCTGTCTTCCCCTCCTCTCTCCATTTCTCTCTGTCCTATCTATCAATGACGATAACAATAATAACTACGACAACAATAAAAACAAGTGTTGTTTTCTCCAGGCTGGCTTCATGGGTGGGAAACAGAGATGATCAGAAACTCGTGACTGAGCTGAGAACGCAGTTTATTCTTTATTCACGAGCGGGTAAGCAGTCCAGCCAACTAATCACAACACAATGGGCTCCTCCATCTCTCTCCTCAGGCCACAGCATCAGGAACCCAGGAAGTACCTAGGATAGGGGGCGGGGAGAAGAGAGAAGCGTGAAAAAACAAAGACTAAACCAAAATCTCCTGGAGGCAGGGGGAGTGAGAACAAACCAATGTAACAGAATGACCATGTAAATAGACCACAACGTCAAGCAATGTAACAGAAGGGATTCCAGAAGCAGAACTAGAAGCATACCAACAATTCCCCCTTTTCTTTTTAACTAACATAATGGCGCCCTGAACAGGGACCAGAATCTCGGCTCCACACACATGCAACAGACCAAAGACGATCAAATAAGTAAAGCCACAATGGCCTGCCTTTCTACTTATAGAGAGGTTTCTAAAAGCCTCTACTCTTTCTTCATGAGACAATTTCTCCATCTCTGAACATTTCACTATGGGCCGCATTTTGGTTTCCACCCACGCCGGCCCACCAGAGCCTACTCGCCGCTGCCAGACACGGGGCTTTGGCCGTGGGCTCCCTCCACTCTGCTCGGCCGCTGGGAGCAGGGCGGCAGACATGGCGGGCAGGGCTGCAGCCCATCCTGGCCCCCGTCCCAGAGCATCTCTGCCCGCGCCTTCTACACGGCCGGCCTGCCCGCCCTCCTGCTATGAAGTCTGGGCAGATCCTGGACCACCTGGAGACTGTGGGCTCCCTGTTGGGACTAGGCCCCCTGGCTGAGATACCCAGCTCGGCTCTGAAGGCAGAGGAGCTAGAATGCGCAGAGATCCCTGCAGTGACCGCAACCTGAAATTCCTGGAGCTGAAGTTGGGCAAAAAGCCACCGCCGGACAATGCACCCCCCGAACAACTAAGACAGTACAGATCTAATGACATATCTTCATAACAAAAGTTTTTCTCCTTGTGTATTGAAGACCATGTTTAAGGTTAGAAATGTAACTTTAGCGAGTCAGGCTGTAGCGCAGCGGGTTAAGCGCAGGTGGCGCTAAGCTCAAGGACCGGCATAAGGATCCCAGTTCGAGCCCCTGGCTCCCCACCTGCAGGCAGGTCCCTTCACAGGCGGTGAAGCAGGTCTGCAGGTGTCTGTCTTTCTCTCCCCCTCTCTGTCTTCCCCTCCTCTCTCCATTTCTCTCTGTCCTATCCAACAACAACGACATCAATAATAACTACAACAATAAAACAACAAGGGCAACAAAAGGGAATAAAAAAAAACTTAAAAAAAAAGTAACTTTAAGGCTACATTCTTACCAGGCAAAATTAAATGAAAAAGGTTTTCAATATAAAGGTAAAATTAACTTACATTTAAAGTCTGAGGTAAAAATTAGTTAAAAATCAATATATTTTAACTAAGTTGTTCTAAAAGACCTGCGCACACCTAGGGTGTGTCTCCATCTTGTATGGGTGTAACAAAGGGTAAAAAAAAAAGATGTTGTTGATATGTGAAGCTCTCAAATACCTTCTCAATTACAAATGATAGATTGCACAATGGTTATGCTAATGATTCTCATTCCTGAGGTTTTTGACCATGGTTCTTCTGTTTACCTTTCCACATTTTATTGTTTAAACTTTAACCAACCTTAAAATCATACTAAAAAAGACTTCCAATTATAATGGAGTTATTCAATTGTGGTAAACTTCTAACCTGCTACAAGTTTTGTTTCATAAGTAAGTGAATTGCAGCTGTCAACTTCTCTACAGAAGAGCAGAATTCCAGCGGCTGACCTTCCTCATGCAACATTTCACCCCCCTGGCAATTCTTCAGTGGACATCTGCTTTGAACTGGCACGTCTATCGGACTTACTGGTACACAACTCTACAGTAGCTTCCCTTTATGCTGCTGGGTTTCTCAAAGATGACTGCAGCCAGCTGCCTTGGGACTCTATAGGCATTACCCTCCCTTCTTTCTAGGTAATGCCCACAGAGGCAAGAAACGCCCGTCGAGGCAAGAGAAGCCCACAGAGGCAAGAAATGTCCTTTAGCTTGATAAGAGAAGCCCACAGAGGTGAAAAACGCCCCCCTCAGGCCTTCCCTTGGCATCACACTGGTTCTTGTTGCTCGCTTGCTTGTTCCTCCATGTTTGTGCCAGTTTCTTTTTTGAAAATGCCTGTACGATGTAGGTTTCTGTTCACCTCACACTCCTGATACTATGGTCAATTAGTTAAAAAGAAAAGGGGGAATTGTTGGTATGCTTCTAGTTCCGCTTTTGGGATCCCTTCTGTTACATTGCTTGACGTTGTGGTCTATTTACATGATCATTCTGTTACATTGGTTTGTTCTCACTCCCCCTGCCTCCAGGAGATTTTGGTTTAGTCTTTGCCTTTTCGTGCTTCTCTCTTCTCCCCACCCCCTATCCTAGGTACTTCCTGGGTTCCTGATGCTGCAGCCGGAGGAGAGAGATGGAGGAGCCCATTGTGTTGTGATTAATTTGTTGGACTGCTTGCCTGATTGTGAATAAAGATTAAACTGCGTTCTCAGTTCAGCCACGAATTTCTGGTCGTCTTTGTCTCCCGCCCGTGAAGCCAGCCCAGAGAAAACAACAAACAAGGGCAACAAAAGGGAAAATAAATAAAATTTTTTTTTAAAGGTTCCTGGATAGCATTGCTTTTCCAGTCTTCTCCTGTATCCAGTTCTATTTCATTTGGGTCTCATCTACTCTTTTTTTTCTTTATTGCGGAATAATGTTTTACAGTCGACAGTAAATACAATAGTTTCTACATACATAACATTTCTCAGTTCTACATAACAATACAATCCCCACTAGGTCCTCTGTCATCCTTTTCCAGGACCTGTACTCTTTTCTTTTTTTTTTTTTGCGGGGGGGGGTCTCATCTACTCTTAATACAGTATAACACAGTAGTGACCTGGGAGAAGATTTCATTAATAGTTTAAGCGATCTGGCTAAGCTCTGCTCTGTCTGTCTCCTAACTAATACCTTAGCTCCCACTGACAATGCCCAAGAGGAGTCTTTGTTGAAAACTCAGACACAACTGAGAGATAAAGAGCCTTACCCTGAGCCGAGGAAATAATTTGTGTTCTGTCACACACCGTAGCCCATTAATTCCTGCTTAACACAAATGCTACAGGCCATTCAAACTATGTGAATGGGAATTTTAAGGGCACAGAGCCCCACAACTGAACCCCCCCAACCCTGTTATATTGTATTTATAGTCAATTCAAATGCTTCCACTGGCAATGTCCTTTTGTAAGAGTACAACACACACAACTGCAGTCTTAAAGTGCAAAAAGTGATATAGACAAGCTTATTTAAACACCAGAACGAAGGGCTATATGTTTGTTTGTTTTGCTGTCTCAGGTAGAAAGAGATAAAGAGGAAGAGAGGAAAGACACTACTGCACCAATGCTTCCGTTAGTGCCATGAGGGCCAGGTTCCAGTGTGGGCTGCATGCATAGCTAAGCAGGTGCACTAGGTGAGCTATGTTGTTGACCCAGCAGGACCTTTTTTTCCCCCCCTTTATTTATTTAATAATGATCAACAAGACTGTAGGATAAGATGGTATACAATTCCCACCACCAGAGTTCTGTATCCCATCCCCTCCATTGCAAGCTTTCCTGCTCTTTATTCCTCTGGGAGCTTGGACCCAGGATCATTATGGGGTGTAGAAGGTGGAAGGTCTGACTTCTGTAATTGCTTCTCTGCTAGACATGGGCACTGGCAGGTTGATCTGTACTTCCAGCCTCTTTCTGTCTTTCGCTAGTGGGACAGAGCCCTGGAGAGGTGGGGTTCCAGGACACACTGGTGAGGTCATCTGCCCAGAGAATTCACATTTGCAACATGGTGGCTAAAAAGCATTAGGATATGAAACAGAACAAATTGTTTAATAATCAAGAACCTAGAGGTAAGAAAATAGCAGATGAGATTTGGGGTCTCTATTTTGGAAAAGTTTAGTAGGTCTACTTTAAGTATATTCCAAAGGGCCCATAACTTTATTTTAGCCTGAGCCCGGCAGCTAACATGCAGGTGGACCAAAGGTATTGTCTGGGGAGGTGGTGTCAGAGTTGAAAGTAGGACTAGAAACCTGGATCAGAGAAAAGTGTATAAATGTTAATTGTAAGCCCCATCGATTTGATCTAGGGCTTATAGGAACCTGTGTAATTTCTGCAGCCCTGTAGGTCTGAGCTCACATTCTGTAATCACAGCTAGGAGCAGTCTAGGCTGCACTCACTGCAGGCCCTGTCTTCCTCCAGTGGCAGAGTATGCTGACCTAACCTCCCTTTGGAGAATGGGGCAGGGCTGTTTTTTAAATTCAAGTCTTCTGATTCTGAGTCTGTTTTTTATTTGAACTTAAGCAACCTGCATCAAAAGAAAATATCCCATCATTCTTTTTGACAGTTTTGGGTCTTGTATGTCTGATTTATCATCTGGCAATAATAGTATCTTTTATTAATGTATTTTAGAGAACCATAACTCTTGGAGCATTGTAACATTTTCAAGTATTATGGTCCCTAGCAAGTAAATTAGCTCCATCAGGTTGTAGTTTCATGCATATGCTATATGACTTAGTCATATGATGAAAATAATACGGGGAGCCAGGCGGTGTCGCAGTGGATTAAGCACAAGCACATGGCGCTAAGCACAAAGACAAGCATAAGAATCCTGGTTGGAGTCCCATGGGGTTTCGCTTCACAGGCCCCCCCTTCCTCTCTTGATTTCTCTCTGTCCTATCCAACAACAACAACAACAGCAATAACAACAACAATAATAACAACAATGGTGATAAACAACAAGGGCAACAAAAAGGGGAAAAATGTTTCTTTAAGAAAAATATGTAGAAATTTTATGATTATAAAAGAGATTCACTTTTTTGGTTAAAATTTGAAATTATAGGAAAGTATAAAGACAAATTAAGCAATAATATATTTACATTTTAAGTCATTCTTCATAGTATTTTTTATATCCTTATGTAGACACACACAAATATATTTATGTTTGAAATTGATCTTATTTGAAGATGCTACGACTCAGTATTCTGCTCTCTCCTCTGTTTTCATCTTCTGTTATAAAGACAGAATGCCTTCCCAGAAACTGTCAAAGATCCTTAGGGACATTGTAAATAAGGATCCTGTTACTAGGTCAGGGTGGACGGGGTGTGATGTTGTGAGCCATTTCAGATGTTCAAGGGCTGCTGGAGGTGTAACCAGAGGCAGACAGACCTTCATGAGGTGAGCAGCACTTGTCAGAATTGTGGCTCTGCTTGCTGGGTTATCCATCCATGAATGCCAGAGAATTGAGAAGGGAGTAGTACTGGTACCCTCAGGTCCTGAGGCATGCCTACTTCTTTCCAGCCAATGCTTCTGTCCTCAGTGGGTAGAGATAATCAGCAGTTGAGTGTTATTCTCTATATTTAGGAAATCTAGTCTCAAAGGTAGTGATTACTGCTCTGACTATATTCAATCTTCTCCTCAAAACAGATTTCTCCTTCATTCCTTTTTGTCTTGCAGGCCCTTCTGTGGCTTCAGGAAATGGCAAGCATCCTTATCCTTACTTAAACACAGTTCTTCAGTCAAGATTCCCTCTTTCTGTGCATCCTTTCATATTGAACTCCACTGTTTTGTTGTGTGGAATGTGGAAGATGGGACCAGGCAGAGGGAGGACTGTTAAGACTCCACTGACACTCTTCTGCCCCATTGCTTCTTTCAGGAAGCTGACTGCCCTACTTGTGTCCCTGATTACCTGCCATGTGCATTGCTTCTCAGACATTTCAAGAGTAGCTGGCAAAGAGAAACAGGAAAATTGAGAGGGAAGGAGGAGGCAGAGTGGGTGAGAAACATGAAGCTTCCTCCCTAGGGACTGGGGGCTTGATCCTAGGCCCTTGTACATTGTAACGTGTGCCATTGCCCAGCCTTTTTTTTCTTTTTTTTGCCTCCAGGGTTATTGCTGGGGGTCGGTGCCTGCACTACGAATCCACTGCTCCTGGAGGCTATTTTCCCCCATTTTGTTGCCCTTGTTGTTTATCGTTGTTGTGGTTATTATTGTTGTTGTTGGATAGGAGAGAGAAATCGAGAGAGATGGGGGAGGGAGAGAAAGACACCTGCAGGCCTGCTTCATCACTTGTGAAGTGACTCCCCTGCCGGTGGAGAGCCTGGGGGCTCCAACCGGGATCCTTGAGCCAGTCTTTGTGCTTTGCGCCATGTGTGTCTTATATTATTATTTCCTGATTTAATTCAGCTTGAAAACCATCTGTAAAGACAGTAAACATTTGAGATATCTAATAAGTTCCTATGTCAGATTATCCATTTGACACATCAACATTTTCACCACTGAGTTCCCCACATACGTTAGTGTTTTTAGCAGAATTCAGAGCACTGCAAACAGAAGACTTGGGTTCAACCTTTCACTGCTGTGATTTCTAATATAGTTGCACTTATATCTATATCCTTTGTGTAAGGGAAGTTGTATTTTTTTTCAAATTGTCATACTTTATATCTTCTTCTTTTGTCTTATTTTCTTTTGTTGTTTTGATAGCTTCATTTTAAAAATTTTATTTATTTATTTGATTTAATGGAGTAATTAGGATGGGGGGACCAGGTACGTTATCACCCAGTCCCTGTCTTTATAATTTTAATATCCCTTTTAAAAATATTCTGCTGGCTTAGAAGCAAGAACATGCAGTTTTATTTTACAGTTAGACTTCAAATTTTTGAAATAGGTGAAATACATTTCTAGTAGAAACAAAGATGTACAGCATTTTTGCTTTTTTCAAACAGACATGAAGTTTACCATATTTTAAAGCTACCTATTAAGAACACCCTTCCCCTCCCTCTACATCTGTCCCATTATTACCATCTACTGTTTTTGTCACTTAAACTAGTTATTAATTTTTAAGTATTTTAATGTTTATGTTCAATTGTTTTCTTTTTTCTTGAATATATATTTTTTGTTTTCTCTTTTTAATGATTTAATAATGATTGACAAGACTGTATAGAATAAGAGGGGTATAATTCCACACAGTTCCCACCACCAGAGTTCCACATCCCATCCTCTTCATTGGAAGTTTTCCTATTCTTTATGCCTCTGGGAGAATAGACTCAGGTTCATTATGAGGTACAGAATGTGGAAGATCTGGCTTCTATAATTGCTTCTCCGCTGGACATGGGTATTGGCTCCCAGCCTGTTTCTCTCTTTCCCTAGTGGGGCAGGGTTCTGCGTAGGTGGGGTTCAGAATGCAGTGGTGAGGCCATCTGCCCAGGGAAATCAAGTTGGTGTAATGGTAGTATCTGCAACTTGATGGCTGAAAAAAGCAACCTGTCAACTCCCATGTTCAGCGGGGAAGCAATTACAGAAGCCAGACCTTCCACCTTCTGCATCCCATAATGACACAGGGTTAAAGAACAGGAAAGCTATCGGGGAGGGGATGGGATACAGAGTTCTGGTGGTAGGAATTGTACCCCTCTTATCGTATGGACTTGTTAGTGTTTCCATTTTATAAATAAATAAATTTTTAAAAAATATTTATTTTATTTATTTATTCCCTTTTGTTGCCCTTGTTGTTTTATTGTTGTAGTTATTATTGTTGTTGTCGTTGGATAGGACAGAGAGAAATGGAGAGAGGAGGGGAAAACAGAGAGGAGGAGAGAAAGACAGACACCTGCAGACCTGCTTCACCACCTGTGAAGCGACTCCCCTGCAAGTGGGGAGCCAGGGTTCGAACCGGGATCCTTATGCCGGTCCTTGAGCTTAGCGCCACCTGCGCTTAACCCGCTGCGCTACAGCCCGACTCCCAATAAATAAATTTTTTTTTAAAGATATAAAGCAGAACTACTTGTTTAATAATCAGGAACCTAAAGGTAAGAATAGAGCAGGTGAGATTTGGGGTCTCCAATTTGGAAAAGGTTAGTAGGTCTATTTTAGGTATATTCCAAAGGGCCCATGACTTTACCAGTTTTTGCCTGTGCCTAACAGCTAATATGCACGTAGGCTAAAGGTATTTATTGTCTGCAGAGATGGTGTCAGAGTTGGAAAAAGTTCTAGAAAGCTGAATTGGGGCAGAGTACCAAAGCACTTCTTAGCTCTCACTTAGAATGCTGGTAAAGGTTGAATCTGGGACCTTGAAGCCTCAGGCATGAAAGTCCTTTGCATAGCCATTATACTATCTCTCTTTGCATATAACAGATTCTTTAGTATTCATTTCACTGCTCTTGTGTGAAGGATAAGCTTCTTTAGTCTTTCCATATCTGAACTGTCTTCATTTTGTTCAGTGTTAGGGGATATCTAATAAGTTCAGTATAGAATCTCTTATCCCTTTCCAGTGTGAAGATCTATCACTCATTGCTTTCTGCTATTTCTGCTAAGAAAGCTATTGTAAGATCATTTGCTTTTCCTCTAAAGATAATCCACCTCTTAAAGATTTTATCTTTGTGCTTGATGTACTGTAGTTTAATAGTGATGTCTAGTTGTGTCTTCTTTTTTTTTAGTACACTGAGATAATTTCATAGGAAGATTCTTGTCTTTAAATAGTTCTAGAAATGTGTTAGCCATTGTTTACTAAATCTCCCTTATACCCCTTCTCTTTTATTTCTTCTACCTTCCTATGAGACAGATTTTTGGAGTCCTTCAATCTATTTTCCTTGTTTTTGTTTGTTTTTGTTTTTTCACTAGAGCACTGCTCAGCTCTGGTTTATGGTGGAGCAAGGGGATGAATTTGCAAACTTCAGATCCTCAAGCATGAGAGTCTGTTTACATAACCATTATGCTAACCCCCTTCTCCTTGTTTCTTAAATGTTCTTTTGTATAATTTGGGGGAAGAAAGTAAACTGCCTCTATTATCATAATTGTTGGGAAGGTGGTGGCACACAGAACTTGAACTTTGGTGGTGGGTTTAGTGTGAAACTATACCCTGTAATCTTACTTGTAAAGTCGTATAAATCATTATCAATCACACATAAAAATTGACTAACAGTGGGGATAGATAGCATAATGCTTATGCAAAAGAGATTGTCATGCTTGAGGCTCTAAAGTGCTTGTTCAATCCCCCACATCACCATAAACCAGAGTTGAGCAGTGCTCTGGTTGAAAAAAAAAAAAGTATATATTCAGGATGAATCCCTCATAGCTAAATTTTTCCAAGTTATAATTTTTGGTGGGTAGCCCCATTATTGAGTTTTATTTCAGTATGTGTTATGTTTTATTTCTGAGATATTCAGATTTTAAGATCTTTTTGAGGATATGAAACATACCTGCCCTTAAGACTTTCTCATTTGGGGGCCAGACAGTGGAGCATCTGGTTGAACTGGTTGTTACTATGTGCAAGGACCCAGGTTCAAACCCTTAGTCCCCACCTATAGGGAAAACATCCCAAGCAATGAATCAGGGTTGCAAGTCACTCACCCCCATCCCTCACTATTTTCCCCTTCCATCTTTATTTCTCTCTGCCTTTATACAATAAATAAATAAAGTATTAAAATTACTTTAGGGGCTAGGCAGTGGTGCACCTGGTTAAGCGCACACATTACCGTACACTAAAACTCAGGTTCAAACTCCTGGTCCCCACATGCAGGGGCAACCTTCACTAGAGGTGGAGCTGTGCTGCAAGTGTCTCTTTGTCTCTCCCCGCCCTCCACTCCTCTCTTTTGCCTCCAGTGTTATTGCTGGGGCTCGGTGCCTGCACTATGAATCCACTGCTCCTGGAGGCCATTTTTTCCCTTTTGTTGCCCTTGTTTATCATCTCGTTTTTTCTTACTATTGTTGCTGTCGTTGTTGGATAGGACAGAGAGAAATCAAGAGAGGAGGGGAAGACAGAGAAGGGGAGAGAAAGACACCTGCAGGCCTGCTTCACCCACTGTGAAGCGACCCCCTTGCAGGTGGTGAACAAGGGGCTGGAACTGGGATCTCTGTGCGGGTCCTTGCGCATTGCGCCATGTGCGCCTAACCCACTGTGCTACCGCCGGACCCTCTCTTTCTCCCTCTTTATCCCCCTTCCCTCTCAAACTCTCTCTTTCCTATCAAAATTCTATAAATAAAAATTATTTTAAAAAATCGTTCTCATTTGTTTGTTTGTTTTTTTTTTTAATTTCTCTCTGAAGTTGCTTAATCTCCCAGTGGTTGATTTTGTGGTTCTCTCATGTAGGCTTGATTTCTTTATATGTTCTAGAATTTTGGTATGCAGTCTCCCCTCATGTAAGTTTTCTTTTCTCCTTGGTGCTACCCATAGCTTGTCTTACCTCCCTCATGATTTTGCAGCTACCTCTCCCCTCCTCCTCTGTCCTCATCCGAAACATACAGTTTGCTTTCTGTGGTGATATTATTCTCACAGACTGCTTGCTGAACTCTCAGCAACTTGGCTTTTGACATTTTCTAGCTGTGGAGCTAGCTCCTGTAAGGTATACCTTTGGTAGTTGTCAGCAACAGTTTCCTTGAGTGTCCTTTCATGCTTACTACTCACCTTCCATCAATAGTGGCTTGGCTTCACCCTCATGGAGCCCAAGACTTCAACTCTGCCTTACTACTTTATGTTTCTGGTCCAAAAGACACTTAAGCTTGTTTTATGTTTTATCTGTCATTGCCACATCTTTGAAAAATTCAAGGCAAGGACTTTTAGTATCATCCTGACTCCATTTTAACATTGGCTTTCACTTCAACTGAAGGAGAATAATAACTACCTTCCAATCTGAAAATACCCTGAAAATTATAAAGTCAGTGTGTGGCCATTGTTACATTTAGTATAATTGGCTTCACATTTTTACTACTACTATCTTTGGACTCAAGTTTGTTCAGGATAGGTAGGTGCCATGGGGAAGGAATGAAATAACTTCAGTTGTAATGGAATTAAACATCTCCTGACTTTTAGCTGACTGCTAAATGTTGTCGGCAGTTTGAATCACAAATTGCAGAGTGATTTCTCGAGGCAAATGGATTGTGGCTTGTTTTTACTTTTAGAGTTGTGTGAAATGGGAAGGAAATTGTGTTTAATGACAGCTAGCTCAGCTATCTACTGGATTTTTCAGTTTTTCTTAATACTGTTGTAATCACTGTAATCTGTTTCTTTTAACCTAGTAAAGGAATTCTGTACAAAATTTATTAACTGACATTTAGGTGTTTCTAAAATGCATTTAGACTAATCTTGTTCAGGGTAGACAAAAATGTGTTACATTCTCTTTCAGCTGATTATTATTTCATAATATTGGAGGCTTAGGAGGTCTCATTGGGAAGATGATTCTTTTTTCTTTTCTTTTTTTTTTTTTTCCCCCTTTACCAGAGTATGGCTCACTGTTGGTTTCAAATCCCCCAGTCCCTACCTGCAGAAGGAAAGCTTTCTGAGCAGTGAAGCAATGCTAGAGGTGTCTCTTTCTCTCTCCCTTTCTATCTCCCCCTACCATCTCAATTTATCTCTGCCTCTATCTTATAAATAAAAAGTAAAGTAATAAATAAATGAAACAAGAGGAACCAGTGACAGAAACTATAACCTGATTTGACACTGGGTACATAGATTTAAATGACTTTCTCCTTTCATATTGTTATACTCTTGGCAAAATCAGAAGTCTGTTTCTCTCCATTAACTCACTCTTTAGTTTTTTTGTTTGTTTGTTTTTTATTGATTGAGGAGAAAGACAGGAGGGGAAAGAGAAAGAAACAGACATCATTCTGGCTCATGTGCTGCTAGGCACTGAACTTGGGACCTCATGCTTGAGAGTCCAATGCTTTATGAGAGTCCAATGCAAAGGGAGTAATACTTTATGAGAGTCCAATGCAAAGGGGAAACTTTGCAGGTGGTGAAGCAGTGTTGTCATGTCTCTTCTGTCTATTTCTTTCTGTCTTTCACCCTCTATCTGGAAAAAAAAATTTGTTTTTTAAACAGTGCATGAGAAAAGGTGGGATCAAAGTGCATTTTAGTAATTGAGTGATCAAATAGAGGGAAATTGTGGAACTGATGGGACATATCTCCACCAGTAGAGCATGGGACATTTCTACCTGGGGCTTCTGGTAGCAAAAAAAAAAAAAAAAAAAAAGTCAAATACAAATGAAATTACAAAGAAGTTTCATAGTTGTGGTGTTTCTCCCTCTCTATCTTTGTAGGAAAAAAAAATACAGTTTATGTACTATTCTAATATAGAAGAAAAAAAAAAGAAGGAAATAAAAGTAGTAGAAAAATTTTGTCTGACAAAGTTAGCCTTAGAGTGATTGAGGGAGTTCTGCTTTATATCTTATTGTTTTTTTTTAAATTTATTTTTTATTTAAGAAAGGATAAATTTACAAAACCATAGGGTAGGAGGGGTACAACTCCACACAATTCCTACCACCCAGTCTCCATATCCCATCCCCTCCCCTGATAGCTTTCCCATTCTCTGTCCCTCTGGGAGCATGGACCTAGGCTCATTGTGGGTTGCAGAAAGTGGAAGGTCTGGCTTCTGTAATTGCTTCCCCGCTGAACATGGAATATATTTTATTGCTTTTCAGCCACTAAGTTGTAGATGCTACCATGATGCCAACCTGACTTCCTTGAGCAGATTACCTCACCAGTGTACCCTGGAACCCCACCTCTCCAGAGCACTACCCGACTAGGGAAAGACAGAAACAGGCTGGGAGTATGGATCAACCTGTCAATGCCCATGTCCGGCAGAGAAGCAATTACAGAAGCTAGACCTTCCACCTTCAGCACCCCATTATGATCATGGGTCCATACTCCCATAAGGATAAAGAATAGGGAAGCTTCCAATTGAGGGGATGGGATATAGAACTGTGATGGTGGAAATTATATGGAATTGTACCCCTCTTATCCTACGGTCTTGTCCATCATTATTAAATCATTAATAATAATGAAAAGAATAAAGAAAAATTGTGGAAAATCAGGAAAGAAAAATCAAAAACAAGGAAAATTCTTCTCTACAAAAAAATGTCAAGAATCAAAGGAAAAGTGTAAACTAATAACAAACAAGCACTGAGAATATGAAAATCACCCTGAATCAGAAATGTAAAATGGACAGAAGTGAGGGTAGATGATAAAAGGACTTAATTAAACTCAGGGAAGAAATAGAATATAGACAAAACAGTTTCGAAAATGAAAAATATAAAGTGCTCATGTGAGACGGGAAGGTTAGCATAATGCTTATATAAAACTTTTTCATGCCTGATGCTCTGAATTCACAGGTTCATGCTCTGAAATCTCTCCCCCTCTTTTCCTTTTTCTCTTTCTCTCATCTCCAAATAAATATTACATATATTTTAAATGTGGCATGTGAAGACAGACTTCACAAGAGAAATTGAGAGGGAAGGTGGAGAGAGAGAGGGAGAGGGAGTAGGAGAGGGAGAAGGAGAGGGAGAGGGAGAGGGAGAGATAGATTTGCAGTACTGCTTCACCACTCATGAAATGTCCCCTCTGCAGGTGGTGTGTCAGACTTGAACCCATGTTCTTATGCATGGTGATGCATGTGATTAACCAAGTATGTCATTGTCTGACCTTTTGGTGTTAAGGAGACAGTGTAATATATATAGAGAATATAATGTATATATATACTATATATATTTTTCCCCCTAAAAGGAATTGTGGTCCTTTCTCTCCAGAATTCATTCTATCCCACGATGACACAGACAATTCCATTAGAGCAGAGTTTATCTCTTTCAGATATGATTAGGACTTGCATCCAGGCAAAACAATTCTGGTTGTTTAAAAGTCACTCCTGGAGGCCAGGAGGTGACATACCTGGTTGAGCACACATGTGCATGTTACAATGCACAAGGACCCAGGTTTGAGCCCCTGATCCCTACCTGCAAGGAAAAAGCTTTGCGAGTTACAAGCGTCTCTCCCTATCTTCACCCCTTCCCTCTTGATTTCTGGCTGTCTATATGCAATAAATAAATAAAGATAATAAAAAAAACTTCAAAAAAGTCACTCCTGTGAAACAAGAAGTTCTTTTTTTATTTCTTTATTGGGAGATTAATGTTGTATATTCTACAGTCAATACAATAGTTTGCACATGTATAACATTTCCCAGTTTTCCACATAACAATACAACCCCCACTAGGTCCTCTGTCATCCTTTTCCAGGAGTTGTACTCCCTGAAAGCCCCACCCACCCCAGAGTCTTTTACTTTGGTGCAAAACACCAACTCCAGTTCAGGTTCTGCTTGTGTTTTCTCTTCTGATCTTGTTTTTCAAACTTTACCTGAAGTGAGATCATCCCATATTCCTCCTTCTATTTTTTACTTATTTCACTTACGTAATTTCCTCAAGCTCCATCCAAGATGGGCTGAAAACGGTGAAATTACCATTTTTAATAGCTGAGTAGTATTCTATTGTGTATAGATACCACAACATGTTCAGCCACTCATCTGTTGTTGGACACCTAGGTTGCTTCCAGGTTTTGGCTATTACAAATTGTGCTGCTATGACCCCTCCCTCTCTTTCTTTTTCTGGTAAGCCACTAATGTGTATATTTCTTTTGAAGTCATCTCATATGTCTCTGTGGTTGTTTTCAGTATCTCTTAATTTCTTTTGAGATCTTTTACTTTTTTAATAGTCTCTAATTCATCCTCAATCTTGCTAATTCTGTTTTCAGCCTGATTTATTCTATTCTCTCTCCTCTACTGTTTTCTGGAGTTCATCTATTTTGTTACCCTGTTCTGACACTGTTTTAGCTTGTTCCGCTAGTTGTGTTCTTAGCTTAGCTATTTTAGCTTTCAGCTCTCTAGTAACCTTGAGATAGTTATTGTTTTTTTTTTCCAAAGACTCATTTGTTGTTTCTGCATTTCTGATGACAATTCTTTCAAACTCTTTACTCACTCCTGTGACTATTGCCTTAACTAGCATTTGGATGTTGACCTCATTATTCTGTGCTTCAACCTCTGTGGGGCGTTTAGCTGGACTTTTGTCCTGGTTCATTTCTCCCATATTTCTTCATGTTGGTTTAACCATTCTATATAATATGTTATGAGGTCCCTCTCTCAGTACTTTTCACATTACTGATCACTCTTGCCTGGATTGACTTGTGTCTAAGTAAGGTACTTAAAGACTTCACAGTTGTGGAAATTAACAGTTGTTTCAATTTTATTTTAATCCCTGAGTTGGAGCACAGTGGCTTAAAAGCCTCTTTTGTTGTTTTTCTTCCCTGTAGGCTATGCGAGTCTGAGGGCTTTTAAAGTATAAGTAGGCTTCTTAGCTTAATCACTCACTTCTGACCAAGAGATAAATCAGGATGGGGAAGAGATAATACAGTGGTTATGTAAAGAGACTCTCACACCCCGGGAATCCTTAGTTCCAGGCTCAATTCAGCTTTTCTGCCAAACCAGGCAGCACTGCTGGGCCCTGTGAGTGTCTAAACAAGTCCCATTTATAGTCTGTAGCTTCTGAGACAATAATTCACTGCCGGACTTGCTTCGCGGGTGGGAGACAGAAACGACCAGGGACTCATGGCTGAGCTGAGAACGCAGTTCAATCTTTATTCATGAGCGGGCATGTAGTTCAAAAAACTAATCTCTTCTAATCACAACACAATTCTGTCCTGCATCTCTCTCCTCAGGCGGAAGAGTCAGGAACAAAGGAAATACGTACAATAGGGGGCAGGGAGAAGGAGAAAGAGCAAACCAGCAAGGACTAAACCAAATGTCCCGGAGGCAGGGGAGTACCCAGCCAACAGTGAACCTGCAAACAGAACACATCACAAGCAACACAAGCGAACCCAATGTGATGATAAAAACAGAAGGTCTCACAAGCAGAATCCAAAAGCTTACCAACAATTCACCATGTTCTCATTAGGAGGACAATATGGAAAGGCTCCCACTATACAGCCTCACCAGTAGGGTACCAAGGTGTAGATCTTCTCCTGAGTTTCCTGATAGTTCTCTGTTCCCTGATGTCAGCACAGGGCCTCCCCCGTGCTGCACCAGCCTCTGAAGCATGTCACAGTGAGACTCACAGTTGCATTTGGTGAGTCTTAGGGGAGTCTTCTCCTCCCTTCAGCAGTCTTTTTGTTGGTAAAACAGACTGGAAGTGGTGCCTCAACTGGTAAACTGCTGGACTGTTACCAGCCATTCAACCTCTCCTTAGACTCCTCTTTGTGCACAGGCCACACGTGTTTGCACTCACTGGTGATTTGGTGGGTTCCTGAAGTTGTTCTAGTTCTGCTTTGTTTTGGTCCCAGATGATATCCTTTGGTATTCCTAGTTGATCTGGGAAAGGAGAGGAGAGAAACACAGCAGCTATTGCTCCTTAGCCCTGCCTCCAGAAATCTTTAAGACTCTGTGGTTCCTGGACAAGATGGAAATCTTCCATTGACTCAGAGAAAGATTTGTTAATCCTATTATTCTGACTGTCAGTTTTTTAAAAATTTCATTTTTACTGGAATATCCAGCAGGAATCATAGTCATCATCATACTCTTATTAATTTGATTGCTAAATTATTTATTTTTTTGGCATTATTTTTGAAATAATGCAGAATAATGGTTTAAATAGGATATGTGTAGTAAGTTATATAGAAAGTTCAGATAGATTGTCATGCAAACCTTTGTTGTAATAGTGTTTTCATGAAAAAATCAAATCCATATTATATCACCTAACTTATAGCCTTTAGTAAACCCCCACAAGAATATAACTTACCATATGTACAAAGGCTACTGCTACTTTAATTCTCATGGACATCTTTATCCAGCATTTTGTCAGAGGGGAAATTGCCTTATGCATAATGTGAAATAATTGAAATAATTGCAAGTATAATGAGAACCAACATTTAGAAACTCCCTTTTGCTTCCTCCTACTCTGCAGAATTATTACTGAGTGCATTCATGGTTTAAAATTTAACCAGACTTGGTAAATGAATCTTGTTTTCTACATGTGCTGAGGGGCTGGGTATGAGATGGCTAATATCCCTAAAACAGGTGTTAAAAAATGTATTTTTATGCTTCTCAATACATTTGCAAATTTACAATGATGAAGTGGCAATTTGTAATATAGAGCTGATTACAGAAATCAGGATATAGTTGAACTATATTTTTAAAAGATTCATCATATTACTTCCTATGCTTTGCTTTTTATGGTACATGTAACATCACTAATAGTGTTCTCAGACATCCCTGAGAGATTTGTAATCTTGTTTTATATTTTGTGGTTGCTAAGAACTAGCATAAAAAAATAATAATTCATGTGTGTGCCTCCTGGCATCCATTTTAACATCTGATCAAATTTTGTTTTCTTACCTTCTTTTTTGCATGAATTTTATTCATTTTTACATTTGAGCTTTGAAATAAGTGAAATGAACAGAGAAACCCAAGAAAGGACTTGGCTTTAGCAATCTACAATTTCCTTTATTAGGAAATTGGAAGTATCACCATTAGGCTGCTATGTTATATGCCCTATTGGGATGGGCTGTATGTCAGATGATAGGATCTCCAAGCTGGTAGAACACACATATTACAGTACATAGGACCTGGGTTCAAACTCCCAGCCCGTTTGTAGTGGGGAAAAGCTTCTCAAATGGTGAAGCAATGCTGCAGGTGTCTTTATCTCTTCCTCTGTAGTCCCCCCTTCCATATAAATTTCTCTACTTATCTCTATCCAATACATAAATAACATGTCAAACAAACAAAAAAAAACCTTTAGGTCCATAAATATGTGAATTTGGATAATGATTCTAACTTGTACTTATCAGTTATATGGTCTTGAGAAATATTCTCCCATCTGTAATGAGATATTAGTTTCTACCTAACAGAAACAAAGTCAAGGACCAACAAACAGGTTATTTAATATTTGTATAGCTTTGTGAGATATCTACCATGACTTTTCACATTTTAGAAGTCAGATTTATCAGGGTTCTTTGAAACAACAGAATTCTTATAACTTTTTCCAACAATAACAGAATTTATTAAAGTATATCACAGAGTTCAGGAACAGAGCCCAATATGCCTTTTAAGGTATTTATTTATTTATTTAAATTTCATTAATTGTTTTATTTGATCAGAAGGCAGAAATTGAAAGGTAAGGGGGGACACAGAGAGAGAGACACCTGCGGCACGGCTTCAGTGTTTATCAATCTTCCCCTTTTTTGATGGGGAGCAGGGCTTCAACCTGGGTCCCTGCACTTTCCAGAGCCCCACCCTACTAAGGAAAGATAGAAACAGGCTGGGAGTATAGATCAACCTGCCAATGCCCATGTTCAGCCGAGAAGCAATTACAGAAGCCAAACCCTCCACCTTCTGCACCTCATACTGATCCATGCTCCCAGAGGAATAAAGAAAGCTTCCAATGGAGGGGATGGGATACGGAACTCTGGTGGCGGAAATGTGTGGAATTGTACCCCTCTTATCCTATGGTCTTGTCGATCATTATTAAATTGAGGGGGGAGAAGGAGAGGGAGAGGGATAGAGATGGAGAGACACCTATATCACTGCTTCACCACTCGTTAAGCTTTCTTCCTGCAGGTGTGGACTGGGGCCTTGAACTCAGGTTCTTGGGCATTGTAACATGTGCACTAAACAGAATTTCAGGTGTGGGCCGGGTAGTGCTGCACCCAGTTGAGCATACACATTGCCTTTTAGGTCTTTGAAGTAAAGTATTGCCTCTGTGAGGGGGTAGGTAGCGCTGTTGGTAGAGCATAGGGTTAACATGCCTAAGATTCCTGATTCCATTCCCAGGACCACATATATTGGGGTGGTAGTCTAGCTTCTCTCTCACATCCTCTCTCATATTAAACTATCTCATGTGAAATAAATGTGAAATTAAATGTTTTGGAGTGAGATAAATCACCAGAAAGAGAAGGACAGATAGTGTATGATCTCATTCATAGATGGAAATGAAGGGAAAACATAAGGTGGCACTTGGACAGGGACTAGTATGTTACACCAAAGTACAGGACTCTGGGGAAGGAGGGAGAGGGATGGGATAGAGGGCTGCTGGGGTTTTGGTGCATGATGGTAGGAAAGGAACTAGGTTGCAGGGAGAGAGTGTCTTATAGACACTTTCCATGGTGAGATGAGAAATTGTCCCCTAGGTGTCAACATCCATACTATAATTGACTACCCCTCCCCAAGAAAGTGAGGGAAAAAATTATTTTTTTAAAAGTTGGGGGCAGAGAGATAGCTCAAGCATTGTGATGCATCCAGACCTTGGCACCACACAGGATGTGCCACAGCACTAAAGGAAGCTCTGTGCTATTTCTCTCTTTCTTTCTTTCTTTCTTTCTTTCTTTCTTTCTTTCTTTCTTTCTTTTTTATTTAAGAAAGGATTAATTAACAAAACCATAGGGTAGGAGGGGTACAATTCCACACAATTCCCACCACCCAATCTCCATATCCCACCCCCTCCCCTGATAGTGTTCCCATTCTCTATCCCTCTGGGAGCATGGATCCAGGGTCATTGTGGGTTGCAGAAGGTAGAAGGTCTGGCTTCTGTAATTGCTTCCCCGCTGAACATGGGCGTTGACTGGTCGGTCCATACTCCCAGTCTGCCTCTCTCTTTCCCTAGTAGGGTGGGTCTCTGGGGAAGCAGAGCTCCAGGACACATTGGTGGGGTCTTCAGTCTAGGGAAGCCTGGCCGGCATCCTGATGACATCTGGAACCTGGTGACTGAAAAGAGAGTTAACATACGAAGCCAAACAAATTGTTGAGCAATCATGGACCCAAAGCTTGGAATAGTGGAGAGGAAGTGTTAGGGGGGTACTCACTGCAAACTCTAGTGTACTTCTGCTTTCAGGTATATATTTTGCAGTAGTTTACGGATACGTGTGAACATATGCTCTCTCTCACAGAAACTGGTGTATATCTAGGTTTTGGGACTTTGTTAGAAAGTGAACCACCTGAGATGGAATTAGAGAATACTATGAAAGGAAAGGTCTCACCCAAGTAATGAAGCTGAAGGGTTGTCATTCCACACGTGAAGTCTCTGGACACAGTCTGAAGTGAACCATGTTGAGGTGGCAATCGTGTTGATTAGGTTGCGATCGGCAGATGCAATATTATTTGATATGGATTGGGAGAGGAATACGGGAAAGTGGGCCCTATCCAAGGGTTCCAAGACTAGGGGAAGTAGAGGCTCTATAGTGGAGATGCGTGGTTCCTGCTGTCTTAGGGTTCAAAAAGACAATCGATAGTTAATGTTATCACATTAATTGGCAATTGGGTTAACTTTGAAAAGTCCTTTTGTTAGGTTTTGCTGTACAGTACCCAGTATCTTGTATATAGCTGTGCTATTGGTTGCTTCTGATCTACTTGGTCTAGGTTTTTGAGAGAGTCTGCATATCAATTACACAGCCTATATATTGAAAAGATTCAGTTTGTGTTTTGAAAAACTTCGAGACATACAATTAATTTTCCCCCTCTCGTATTAATTAACTAGTGATTTATGTGACTACATTTTACTAGGAGTGTACATAAACACCATTCCCACCACCAAAAGACTGTGACCCATCCCTCCCACCCACTTCCACCCCCCACTGGCCCAGGAAGCTGCATGTCTACCCCTCACCACAGGGCTTTTACTTTGGTGCCCTACTTACGATTTGGTCAGGTCCTGCTTTTAGTTTCCCTTTCAGGTCTTCTTAGTCAACTTCTGTTGATGAGTGGGATCATCCCATACTCATCTTTATCTTTCTGACTTAGCTCACTTAACATAATTCTTTCTAGCTCTGTCCAAGATGGGTCAGAGAAGGTGGGTTCATTGTTCTTGATAGCTGCATAGTATTCCATTGTGTATATATACCACAGCTTTCTCAGCCACTCATCTGTTGTTGGGCACCTGGGTTGCTTCCAGGTTTTAGCTATTATGAATTGTGCTGCTATGAACATAGGAGTACACACCTCTTTTTGGTTAGGTGTTATGGAGTAGTCCTTGGGGTATAACCCCAGGAGAGGAATTACTGGATCATATGGAAGGTCCATGTCTAGCCTTGTGAGAGTTTTCCAGACTGCTCTCCACAGAGGCTGGACCAATTTACATTCCCACCAGCAATGTAAAAGGGTTCCTCTGTCCCCACAACCTCTCCAGCATTTGTTGCTGCTGTCCTTTTTGATGTATGCCATTCTTACAGGAGTGAGGTGGTATCTTAGTGTTGTCTTAATTTGCATTTCTCTGACAATCAGTGACCTAGAGCAGTTTTTCATATGTTTGTTAGCCTTTTGGATCTCCTCTGAGGTGAATGTTTTGTTCATTTCCTCTGCCCATTTTTGAATGGGGTCATTTGATTTTTTGGTGCTAAGTTTGCTGAGCTCTTTATATCATTGTGATGCATCCAGACCTTGGCACCACACAGGATGTGCCACAGCACTAAAGCAAGCTCTGTGCTATGATTTCTTTCTTTTTTTTTTTTTTTTAACTTTTTTATTATCTTTATTTATTGGATAGAGACAGTCAGAAATCAAGGAAGGGAAGTAGAGATTAAGAGAGACAGAGAGACACTTTCAGCATTGCTGCACCACTCAGAAAGCTTTTCCCCTACAGATAGGGACCAGGGGCTCAAACCCTGGTCCCTGTGCATTGTAGCATGTGCACTCAACCAAGTGTGCCACCCCCTGTCCCCTTCTGATTTCTTTACCTCTCTCTGTCTCAATGAATGAAAAAGTAGCCCAGAGAGTAGTAAAATCATGTGTGTATAAGACCTCAGCTTCTCAAAAAACGAAAACATCACTAGTGTGGACCAGTTATAGAAATAATCATGCTCTTGTTACTCTCCAAAAAAAGCTGATACTTTCCTCCATGGTCATCACTGTTTGGATTCTCTCAGTTTCTGCTCAGGTTGCTTAATTCCAAAGCCAACTCTAAGCAGGATCTTACCACTCAAAGCTAGGTATGGGGTTGGTAAAACCTAGTCACAAATGCTGCCATAGTTTCATAGCAGGCTGGGCAACAAGATTTTTAACTTCTGCCTTAGGGTAGTAGGACACCCCTCAGACATTTGAAGGATGTGCAGAAGGCACTGGGCAAGCAGAAAATCTGACAATACTCCAGAGACATTTTTGTAATGTAGATTGGTTCATAAAGATAAAAAATATATATATCCAGATTTAAAAGGTGACTTTAGTCTATCTTTTCCTTCATCAAATCAAATCCTATTTTTAAAGCAAACTTTATTTTTAGACATACCTGTGTTACTTGCCCTTATCACTCAAACATACGTATCTTTTCTTGGATTTGGTAATTCCTTGTCATAGGACTCACACAATTAAACAAACACGAGGTGATAATTTTTTGTTCTCCCTACACCTTAGCCTATATCATGAATTCATGAGTGTCGTTAGCTGGCCTGTATTTTATCTTTCTATATTTATTTGAAGACTGTGATTTGGTAAGGATATTAGAGATATTCTAAAGAGGTAATTGTTGAAAAATTTAGCTGATCACTTTTCAGTGTGTATAATTGAGTTGAGAGGCAAAAAAAAACTGTTTGGGATTTGTGATAATTGACATCTTGAACACACTAAAAAAATCACTGTGAAATTGTTATAAACAATAAATTCAAGTGGTCTGGGAGATGGCGCAGTGGATAAAGCACTGGACTCTCAAGCATGAGGTCCTGAGGTCAATCCCCGGCAGTACATGTACTCCTTCTGTTTTTCTCATTAATAAATGAATAAATAAATAAATAAATAAAATCTTAAAAACAACAACAACAATAAATTCAAGGCCAGAAAAGTAGCTCATCTGAATATGGTGTCTGCTTTTTATTGCACTCAATCCAGATTCAAGCTGGGCCCTTACCAAACTGGAGGAAACTGTGCTATGGTATCTTCCCTTTTCTTTTCCTTTCTGTCTCTGACCCAATCCCTGTCTCAAACTAGAAAAGTTGGCTTGTAGGAGTAAAACCTGGAGGCACCAAAATAGTAATAATAAAAACATATAAATTCAACTTTATCTATAAAAAGTAAACTGTATTATAACAGAAATTCTTTTTTAAAAAAAGAGGGAAATTGGGAGCTGGGTTTAGTGCAGGTGGTGCAGCGCAAGGAATGGTGTAAGGATGCAGGTTTGAGCCCCTGGCTCCCCACCTGCAGGGGAGTTGCTTCACAAGCAATGAAGTAGGTCTGCAGGTGTCTTTATCTCCCCCTCTCTGTATTCTCCTTCTCTCTCCATTTCTCTCTGTCCTATCCAACAACGATGACATCAATAACAACAACAACTACAATAATAAAAACAATAAGGGCGACAAAAGGGAATAAAGAAATATATATTTAAAAAAAAAAAGGAAATAAGACTATTGTCACAGTGTACAGTTTCACATCTACTCAAGATGGGTGTCAGCACACCACAGCCTCCACCAGCTTGTCATCTTCTTCTCCCATTGGACACTGGGTTCCCATGCCCTTTTCAGCCCTTCTTCCTCTTCTAACCCTCTAGAGTCCTTGGACCTGCTTTAATAGACCACAATTACTTAAAGTTTCAACCTGTATTTTCCCTTGCTTTGTTCCATAAGTCCTGCCTATGAGTGAGATCATTTTATATCCATCCTTCTTCTCCTGGTTTATTTCACTTAACATGATTTCTTTAAGTCCCATCCAAGTTGCAGTAAAAGAAATTTCCTTATTTCTTATAACTGAGTAGCTTATATTATATAAACACACACACACACACACACACACACACACACACACGTGTCAACTTCCTCATCTATTTATCTGTTGTTGGACATTTGAAATTTGGTTTATGTCCAACTTTTGGCTATTACAAATAGCACTGCAATAGACATGGATTTTATAGCAGTAATTTTAAAGCCTTCATCATGTCTCTAACGACATCTTAGGTGGTGGAAGATAAAAAAATTAAAGATTTTTATGATATATCTTGCCAAATTACTTTCTAGAAAGTTAATATTAATTTATTTTTCTGCTAAAGTCTTTTACCAATTAGTAACTGTAATTTGTTCAAGATAAAGGTCACATCTGGTTACTATTTTACTACTGTGCGTCTTGTAAGCACAGTCTTTTATGTACAGTTGAAACAATTTAGAGAATATATTCTAATAAGTGAGAGACTGTTATTAATGATTATTTTTGATATTTTGCTCCTTTCTCTGACTTTTTTTAGGCCACTTTTTTTTTTTTTTTTTTGTATTCTTAAAATTTTTTAACCAGAGCACTGTTCAGTTCTGGCTTATGGTGGTGTAGGGGATTGAACCTGGGACTTTGGAGCCTTAGGCATGAGAGTCTGTTTGCATAGCCATTATACTATCTACCCTCTGCCCTTAGGCTACTTGTCATAAGCATGTTTCTTAAGAAAAAAAAAAACTATCCACTTTTTACTTCTTGACCTATTTTGAAGTACCAAGTATGTAGTGAGAAAATGATTATCTTACCAAGAATGTTATAAAACATACATTTACTTTTCTACATTTGACTCCCAGCTTTTACAACACACGCTTTTTAGTGAATTTAATCTTATGGTGAATTACCAGAAAGAATTTTCAAATGTTAAACTTACATTCTTTAGATAAACTCAACTTGGTAATTTAAAGTTTGGTTCTATTTTTCGTAGAATTAGCATTCATGTTCAGAGGTGAGATAAGCTATCTAATGTTTCTCTTTTGTGCTTTTTTGGTTTTTAGTGTTAAAGTTTTGATAACCTCACAAAATAACTCAGAGAGAGCTTCTTCTCTCTATGTCTTCTAGAAGACTTTAAATAAGATTGAAATTTGCCATTTAATGAAACTCTTTGGAGCTGGTACTTTCTAAGTTGGGAGAATTTTTTTAATTATCTTTATTTACTTATTAGATAGAGACAGCCAGAAATTGAGAGGGAAGGGGGTGATAGAAAGGGAGAGAGATAGACACCTGCAACACTGCTTCACCACTCGTGAAGCTTCTCCCCTGCAGGTGGGGACCAGGGGCTTGAACCCGGGTCCTTCCGCACTATAACACATGCGCTTAACCAGGTGTGCCACCACCAGGCCCTCCCCAACAGTCTTCTAGATGACTTTAACTAAGATTGAAATTGCCCATTTAATGAAACTCTTTGGAGCTGGTACTTTCTAAGTCAGAAGAATTTAACAGCTGATTTTGCAAAAGTTAAAAAACGTTCTCTTCTTTGTCTCCCTCCTGTCCCTCCTTCTCCTCCTTCTTTTCCTTTTTACCCCCTAACATATCTCAGCTCTGGTTTATCATAGTGATGGGGATTCAACCTGGGACTTTGGAGCCTCAGGTATGAGAGTCTGTTTGCCTAACCATTATACCAACTACCCCACCCTTATTTCTTCTTAAATTGATGTTATTAATATACTCCTTCTCCTCTTCCTGTTTTCTTTTTTTCCCCTCTCTCTTCCTTCTTTCCTTCCTTTCTTACTTTCTTTCTTTCTTTCTTTCTTTCTTCCTTTCTTTCTTTTCTTTTTTAGTGATTTACAACATAACAGGTACAAGTCCACATTGTTCCCACCACCAGAGTTCTGTGTGCACATTCATTCTATTGAAACTCAGTGGCTCTCCTAAGGTCACAGATAAGCATAGACTATTATTTCTATAACTATCTGTCTTTCTAGCTGTACATATTTTTGTCCCTTTGTTCCTATAGTCCTGCCTTCTCTTTCTTTCTAAGGCACATATACACCTGTTTAATACACAAATGTCTTTCATTTTTTTCTTCTTCTCTCTCTGGGTTCTGATGGAATTGGGCTTCAGAGCTGTCTAGTTATCTCTCCCTCACTTTTCTCCTCTGAGAATATGGACCAAAATTCTTTCTGGGGTGCAGAACGTGGAGTTCTGGCTTCTGTTATTGCTTCTCCAATGGACATGGGCATTGGCAGGTCAATCCATACCACCAGCCTGTTTCTTTCCCTAGTAGGGTAGATCTCTGGAGACGTGAGGTTCCAGGACACATTGGTGAGGTCATTATCTCATGGAGTTCTGTATGAAGTCATAGTAGCATCTGCAGCTTGGTGGCTGGAAAGAAATAAGGTATGACACAGGACAAAATGTTTAATAAATAGGAACCAGAAAGTAGGAATAGAGTAGGTGAAAATAGGGATTTCAGTGTGGAAAGAAGCTAGGAAGTCTTTTTTAGGTATGTTCCTAGGAGCCCATGACTTTAGTGATTTTTGTCTAAGCAACATGGAGGTGGGCTAAAAATACTGTCTTGGTACTGACTTGGAGTATTTTTTATATGACTGTTGGCCACTTGTATCTTTTCTCTGTTCACATCCTCTCCCCGCTTTTGGATGTTTTAGGTTTGTTTGTTTGTTTGTTTTTGGGTTTTTTGCTGAGTTTGGTGAGCTCTTTATATATTTTAGTTATTAGCTTTTTGCTGACATATGACATGTAAAGATCTCCCATTCTGTAAGGGGGCTCTTTGAGTGGAGGTTTATTTTGTCTTCTTGCAATTGGGTTTGTATCATTGAAGATGCCTATAAAATTTAGATGGAAAAGAATGCTGCCAATAATTTTCTCTTAGTATTTGATAGTTTCTGATCTAACATCTAGGTCCTTGATCCACATAGAGAGTTTACTTTTATGTGTGGTGAAATGTAGTGTGGGTCAGTTACATTCTTCTGCATGTTTCAACCCAATTTTCCCAGAACTATCCTTTCTCTATTTAATAATTTGAACCTCCTTGTCAGAAATTAGATGACCATACATGTCAGGGCTTATTCTGTTCTGTCAATTCTCTTCCACTGGTTAGTGTGTCTATTTTTGTTCCAGTACCAGGCAGTTTTGATTACAGTGGCTCTATAATAAAGTTTGAGATCTGGGAATTTGATGCCTATGTTTGTAGCTTTTGTTCTATTTTCCTTAAAAAAAAAAAAAGAAGGAAAAATGGGTGGGATCTTGATGAGGATTGCTTTAAGTCTGTATATGGCTCTTGGTAGAATATTCTTAGTTTTTGTTGCTATAGTGAATGGGACTGATTCCTGGATTTCTTCTCCTGACTTGGTGTTTGCATAAAAAGTTACCACTGGCTTTTCTATGTTAATTTTGTAACCTGACAATTTACCATATTTCCTAATAATGTCTAGGAGGCTTTTGGTGAATTCTTACAGTTTTTCTATGTATACTATCATATTATATGCAAATAGTGACTGACTTCTTTTCCCATTTGTATCCCTTTAATTCCTGGCTCTTGCCTGATTGCTATGGCAAGAACTTCCAATGCTATGTTGAATAGTGATAGTGGGCAACCATGTCTATTATCTGATCTGAGAGGGAATGATTTCATTTTCTCACAGTTGAGTATAGTGTTGCCCACATGTTTGCTGTATATGGACTCCACTAGGATAAGGAATAGTCCATGTATTCCCATTTTTTTGTAGTGTTTGGATCATGAAGGGATATTGAATTTTGTCAAAGGCTTTCTCTGTATCTATTGATATGATCATGTGGTTTTTGTATTTTTTCTTTATTGATGTGGTGGATCACATTGATTAATGGTTTCATACATTAAATTTTGGAAATTTATGTTTCTAGAAACTTTTTCATTTGTTCCAGGTTTTCTAGCTTGGTGTCATATAGTAATAAACTTTGCATGACACTTTGGATTTCTGTGGTGTCTGTTGTGATATCCCCTTTATTTATTCATTTACTTATTTACTGAATCTGGCTAAGGCTTTGTCAATTTTGTTTAATTTTTTTTTGAAGAACCAACCATTCAGATTCATTGATCTTTTGTATGGTTCTCTCATTTTTGATATTACTTATTTCTGCCCTAATTTTAGCTATTTCAATCCTTCTAGTTATTTTAGGGCCCCTTTGTTCTTCTTCTTCTAAATCCTTAAGGTGTGTAGTCAGGTTGCTTATTTGAGTTTTTTCTTGTTTCCTAATGTATACCTATATGCCTATGAATTTCCCTCTTAGTATTACCTTATCTGTGTCCCAAATATTCTGATAGCTTGTGTCTTCATTTTCACATGATTCTAGGAACATTTTAATTTAATAATAGTTGATATACTTCTAGGGAAATGTTCATTGTTATCTTGTTCAGAATATAATTTAAATATTGACTACCACTATACTTTGTCTTAAAAGTCTTTTTTCAGGGGCTGCATGATAGCACACCTGTTTGAGCATTACACTGTGGAGGGATGTAGGTTCAAGTTCCTGGTCCCACCTGTAGGGAGACAGCTTTATGAGCAGTAAAACTGCTTTTCAGGTCTCTGTCTCTGTCTGTCTGTCTCTCTCTCTCTCCTTCACTATCTTCCACTTTCTTCTCTCAATTTCTGTCTCTATCCACAATAAATAAATGAAATAAATAATAGTCGTTTCTAAAAATTCTTTCTTCAGTAAATCACGATCTCATATTTCTTGTCTGGTAAATTTCAGGTATCAGTTTATATATTTTTCACTTCTAGAAGTATTTTTTTATTCTTAAAATACCCTTAGTTCTTTATCAAATCTGCTATAAGTTTTGAGAGTTTTACATTCATTAGGTACATGTACATATATATATGTGTATATATATATATATTACTATTATTGTTACTCATTTGTTTACCAGAGCACTGCTCAGCTGACTTATGGTGGTATGGGGGGTTGAATCTGGGACTTTGGAGCCTCAGACATGAAAGTTTCACTGAATAACCATTATGCTATGTACCCCCTAGGTTTACTTTTGATGTTGCTTTAATTAATTTATATATATTATAATTAAAATGATTACAGCTGTTTGTATCTGTTTCCGTAACTGGTGCTTGTTGGTCTGCTCGTGCATAGCTTTAGGTTTGTGATGACAACCCCTTGTTCTTCGTGGAATTTTATCTGTGAAAGTTCTTTGAGACATGGATGAAAGTATGTTCCTATAGAGGAGATTGTGAGGTGCCATAAAAAGAGTGACTTCCCTGGACAGACAACCCCAGCAATGTGTCCTGGAGCTCTGCTTCCCCAGAGCTCCACCCCACTAGGGAAAGAGAGAGACAGGCTGGGAGTATGGACTGACCTGTCAATGCCCATGTTCAGCGGGGAAGCAATTACAGAAGCCAGACCTTCCACCTTCTGCAGCCCACAATGACCTTGGGTCCATACTCCCAGAGGGTTAAAGAATAAGAAAGCTATCAGGGGAGGGGATGGGATACAGAGTTCTGGTGGTGGGAATTGTGCAAAGCTGTACCCCTCTTATCTTATGGTTATGCCAGTGTTTCCTTTTTATAAATAAAATTTTTTTTAAAAAGAGTGACTTTTAATGCCAAACTTGCCTGACAACTATTAGGAATTCTCAGGAGTGCTGTCTCTCCCACCCTCTATGCTAAAAGGCCTAGGCAGGCCAGTAGCATCCCTGACTGCCTTCTTCTAAAAGGCAAATTATTTTGCTTCTCATTCATTGTAGGGGAGTGGCAACAAAGGAGGTTGCACTGAGGTCTCTGGTCTAGTCTGTTTGTTAGAGCTCTGGGTTTGTTATCCTCTGACCTCTAAACATCCTACAAGTTAAAACTCATAGAAGCTGCTAGGAAACTTTTTTTTTTTCACATTCTGGTTGATGGTGGTGTTGGAGATTGAATTTGGGAGTTTGAAGTCTCAGACATGAACACCTTTTTTATAACCATTATGCTATTTCCCCAGTCCCTCCATAAGAAAATGGTGGTTTTTAAAACCGTTATCTCACAGGTACAATTTCTCATCTTTTGTGATAGGTGTTCAAAGAGTTCTTTCGATGTTTGTTATTCCCCTGACAGCTCAGCTATATATTTGATAAATTAAATAAATATTCAGCATTTTTATTTTACTGTACTATAAAGGCTTCTCTTGACTCCTTGTCTCCTAGCCCAGTGCTCTGTTATCTGTACTAGCCTTACTCAGCAGGCTGTGTTCAATACCTCACATTAAGGACTATGACGTATACTGAAGAAAACAGTAACACCCACATTTTCAATTTCTTCCTCTACCATTTCAATATGATGGACATTTACTTAAAGATTCATCCGGGGTTCCTAATGAGATCCGATAGTGGTGTACCTGGTTGAGTTCACGTTACAATGAGATCCTTAAGTTCCTTGAAAACAGCAACATCATCTTGCAATTCCATAATAAAATCACAATCACCTGGGGAATTGCTGGGTGTAGGCGCAACTATGTAATAAGCATCTTTCAGAATTATAGTTGGACGCTAGATGGTGACGCATCTGGTTGAGTACACACATTACAGTGTTCAAGCCCCCAGTCCCCACCTGCAGAGGAGATTCAGGAGTAGTAAAGCAGTACTGTAGGTCTCTCTTTCTCTCTCCCTCTGTATGTCCCATTCCCCACTTAATTTTTCTCTGTCCTAGTAAACAAATAGGTAAATTAATAAATATAAAAAATATTTTAAGAAATCATAATTGTAGGGGCCTGGTGGTAGCACACATTATCTAGGTTCAACCCCCCAATCCTCACCTTCAAGGGTGGAAACGTTCTGAGTGGTGAAGCAGTGCTGCAGGTATCTTTCTTTCTCCCTCTCTCTATATCACATTCTCCTCAATTAACTTCTGTCCCATCAAAAATAAAATATACTATTTTAAAGTTATAATTGTATGTGTCCGTACTGACAAGTAGTAATGCTTGCCTTGTAGAAAGTAGGAGCGAGAATAGAACCATTTGATGTCTTACTTCCCCTCCTGCCCTGGGACTCTTCCCTCTCTCATAAACACATGAGCAGATAAAAACAAGAAAGAAACATCAAACCTCAAATGTAAGAATGTCTTGTGGGGTGTTTTTTTTTTTTTTTTAGTCTGGCACCATTTTTTAAAATCATACTTGAATTGTGTGCAAACTCACATAGGCTCTGTGATTCTGATGTTTATAACTGAATCTGTAAGAGTGATTGCTTGCCAAAATATTCCTGCTAGCTGTTGCTAATGTTATAACTGTTTTGTGTGTGTGTGTGTGTGTGTGTGTGTGTGTGTGTGTGTGTGTGGTCTTCTGTAATCTACTTTTGCCATATTATAGCTTAAGGTTAATGCAACACAAACAACATTATTAGGATTGTATCTTAAGGGCATGAAGTTCTAATTTGGGATAAAAATGACCAAGTATATTACTTTCCAAACTTTATTGCTTTTTGCTATTTCTCATTTTTTCCCTCCCCAAGTTATCGAGCATTCTATAAAACATAAGACTTTCTTGATTCTAAATATACACCCTTAACTTTTTTATTGCCTGAGAAAAATGGGAGAGAGAACATTTCTCAGATATAAAAAAAAAAAGAAAAAAAGTTAGATAATCCACTTGAGATTTCTGATACAAGTATAGCAGCACTTAAGCCTTTGGGACAAAGATCCCAATGAGAGGCCAGTGAAATAGAAAAAGTAATTTAAATTATCTTTTCAGAACCAGAAAGCCTGGATTCATTCATTTTTTTTTCCTTCTTCTTTCTAACCATGTTCAATACTTATTCCCTGTATAGGCTTTTCTGAAGATATTTGAAAGGCAAAAGTTAGCATCTTGACAGCTTGATTGTTAAACAAGGAAGTAAAAGAATGGCACCAGATACAGTCAGGAGAAGGAACTCTTGGTAAAAAAAAAAACAGATGTGGTCACACCTTTGTTAAGATTGATAGGATGTAGTCTCAAAATGGTTTCCAGTCCCCTTACTCTTAGCAGTAGAAGACTTCAGCAAACTGAGCAGAACACTAATCTAGAAAGCAGGCAGAAACTAAAGACTCCATTCTTGACGATTAGGTAGCCTGATGGATGCGGCTCTGCCAACCAGCTTCTCCCTGCTCCTCACCCTCCACTTCAACATTAGAGGCCTCTCGACTTACAGAGACTTGGAAACTGCTCTCCTCATTCTTATCTCTGCTCAGTCCACTGCTCTTAACTTAATTTTGTTCACTGACACCTTTGAGAGTGTGTTAAAGGGTAAAATCTTGTTCTTTAAACTGTTGATTGTAACTTCAGAGCATTCTTGGCCCTCTCCACCCTCAGCAGGTATACACAGTAAATGCCCCTGATCTAAACCCCTCTTGCTTGTTTGTTTTGTGGATCTAAAACCTCCTGACACAAACATAATTTCAGCATATCCCATTCAGAAAGAGGGTGCAAAATCACAGCACCACTCTGCCCTCTGTACTCAAGGAGCTCCAGTAGCACTGTGGTAGTATTCCCGTGTGATGCCGGGGTTCAAATCCAGGGCTTCATGAATGCTAAGACATGCACTCTGCTTTCTGTTGGGTAGGCTGTCTCCCAGCTCTGCAGAGGCTGTGGCCCAATACTTCCCTTCCCTTCCCTTCCCTTCCCTTCCCTTCCCTTCCCTTCCCTTCCCTTCCCTTCCCTTCCCTTCCCTTCCCTTCCCTTCCCTTCCCTTCCCTTCCCTTCCCTTCTCTTCCCTTCTCTCCCCCTTCCCCTCTCCCCTCCCCTCCTTTTCTTTTCTTGATAATTCTTTACTTAATGACACCAACAATTGGGATTTGTTTTTGTCCTATTGCATCATCTTTTTCTTTCATAAGTTTTTATTAGTGATTTAATATTGATTTACAATGTTGTAAGATAGTAGGGGTACAATTCCATACAGTTCCCACCACCAGAATTTTGTGTCCCATCTTTGCCATTGGAAACTTCCCTATTGTTTTACTCCTTTAAGAGTATCGACCAGAATTCTTTTTTGAAGAAGATGGGAGTTCTGACTTCGATAATTGCTTCTGCATGGAACATGGGCTTCAGCAGGTGGGTCCATACCATTAGACTGTTTCTATCTTGCCCTAGTTGCATAGAGCTCTGGAGAGGTGAGGTTCCAGAAAGCATTATTGAGAAGGAAATATTTGCCCTGAAAAGTAAGATGGAATCATAGTAGCATTTGCAACTTGGTGGCTGAAATGCAGTAAGATGAAAAGCAGGACAAATTGTTCAGTAAACAGGAGTGATAACGAAGGAATAGAACAGATGAAAGTAAGGACCTTAGGGTGGGAAGAAGCTAGGAAATATTTTTTTATGAATGTTCCTTGGAGCCTATGTCTCAGTAATCTTTTCTTGAGTTTGATAACTAACTTGGGGATAGACCAGAAATATTGTCTGGGAAGATGGTGTCAGAGTGGAGTGTAGAACTAGGAAGCTGGATTAGGGCAGAGTATTGCTTGCAAACTTGAAAGAAATATATAAATGCAATGAATTGTTTACCACAGTAATCTAACCCGGGGCCTGTATTCATTCATATTTAGCATTGGAGCCTGTACAACTTCTGAATGTGTCAGTTCTTTTCTTTCTCACATTCCATCATTTTCATCCATAAATAAAATTTCCTTTTGTTGATTCACTTTAGAGCTTAACTACTTCTTGAGTTAAACTTTCTATAAAATTGGGATTGGACAGGAGTCGGGTGGTAGCGGGTCAAGTGCATGTGGAGCAAAGCGCAAGGACTGGCGTAATGCGGTTCGAGCCCCGGCTCCCCACCTGCAGGGGAGCCGCTTCATAGGTAGTGAAGCATGTCTGCAGGTGTCTGTCTCTCCCCATTTCTGTCCTCCCCTCCTCTCTCCATTTCTCTCCTATCTAACAACGACTGTTGTTAAGTTCGGGGGCTCCAGCAGGCCGGGCTAGCGTCGCGGCGGTTGACAGAGACAGAGACTCAGGGACACACGACTGGGCTGAGAAGCTGCAGTTTAGTCTTTATTCACGAACGGGCAAATCACCACACCATGTGCTTCCCCATCATTCTTCCTCCTCGGCTCTTCCTGGTAGCTTCACCACACCATGTGCTTCCCCATCATTCTTCTTCCTCGGCTCTTGCTGGTAGCTTCCCCATCATTCTCCCTCCTCAGCTCTTGCTGGGACTCTGGATGTCCTTAGCATAGGGGGAGGGGAGAAAGCCGGGTGTGAAACTAGCAAGGGCCAAACCAATTCTCTCAGAGGTCAGGGGGAAGGGGAGAAAACCAATATGAAATATACCAACAAACGACGATATCAATAACAACAAAATATAACAACAAGGGCAACAAAAGGAAAAATAAATAAATAAAATCTTTAAAAAAATTTTAAAAATTGGGATTGGACTAGAAAGAAGAAAATAATGAGAACAATAAAGGCTCAGTGAATGAGGTGTTATTGTAAGGAGAAATTTATGACTATGTGGAGTATTTAGGTAAAAGAAATAGCACAACTCATAGAGAAGATGGTCAGGGCGAGTACATAGGATATACCAATTTTCCTCCCCTCCCCTCCCCTCCTTTTTTCTTCTTCTTCTCCTCCTTCTTCTTCTTCTTCTTCTTCTTCTTCTTCTTCTTCTTCTTCTCCTCCTCCTCCTCCTCCTCCTCCTCCTCCTCCTCCTCCTCCTCCTCCTCCTCCTCCTCCTTCTCCTTCTCCTTCTCCTCCTTCTTCTTCCTCTTCTTCCTTCCCCTCCCCTCCGCTCCCCTCCCCTCCCCTCCGCTCCCCTCCCCTCCCCTCCCCTCCCCTCCCCTCCCCTCCCCTCCCCTCCCCTCCCCTCCCCTCCCCTCCCCTCCCCTCCTCTCCTCTCCTCTCCTCTCCTCTCCTCTCCTCTCCTCTCCTCTCCTCTCCTCTCCTCTCCTCTCCTCTCTTCTTCTCCTCTTATCTCCTCTTCTTCTCCTCCTCTCCTCTCTCCTCTCTTCTTCTTCTCCCCTCCCCTCCCCTTCTCTCCTCTCCTCTCCTCTCCTCTCCTCTCTTCTCCTCTTCTCTCCTCTTCTTCTTCCCTCCCCTCCCCTCTCCTCCCCCCTCCTCTCCTCGCCTCTCTTCTTCTCCTCTCATCTCCTCTCCTCTCCTCTTTATAGTTTACTCTTTTAATCAAAGCACTGCTCAGCTCTGGTTTCTAGTGGTGCTGGGGATAGAACCTGTGTCCTTGGGAGCCTTGAGCATCAAAGTCTTTCACATATTCACTATGTTATATCTCCCTTACACAATATATACTAACTTTCAACTGAATTCTCAGCCTCCTTAAAATTATCCCTATCATCCCCCTTTGAAGAAAAAAATAATAATTCTATAGTTTAGACCAATGTTTTCTGCCAGGATATAGGACCCACTCATGATAATTATGTAGTTGAAATTATTTCTGCCAGATTCTCAATTCATCATGATAATAATGCAGCTTAAATTATCATGTATTGAGCCTCAGGTTTGTAATGGACACAGTAAAAGACATGTTTGTGAATGGCCTCATATAATCATTATAATCCACCCTTGTATGCAGCTGCTTTTCTCCTTCTTCTCCTTCTCCTCCTCCTCCTCCTTCTTCTCCCCCCTTCTTTGGAACGTCATCACATTGGGCTGACTTTTTCAGATAGAGACAGAGATGGAAGGAAGCAGGTTTGAGAGAGAGAAACATACACACACTGTAGCACTGAAGCTTTCTTCAGTGCATTAGGGACCCCTTTTTATAGAAGGAAACTAAGAATCTGAGAGGGCAGGCCAACACCATGCAGGCTATAAATCACAGAGCAAGAATATGAGCCCAGAGGGCAAACAAAATAGCTCCCCTGGCCAGCACGCTACTTTGCCATGCATGTGACTCAGATTCGAGCCTGGCTGCAGTGCTGTGATCTCTTCCACTCTCTTTACCTGCCTTTCTACCTCTGTGTCTCTATCTATACAACAAACAAACAAACAAATAAACAAACATGCACATGCCCAGGCTTTGATTCTGAAGTCTTTCTTCTCCCACTGTTAAAGTGCCTAGTGGGCTGCCAGTTAATAACAAGTGAAACAGTCATTAAATTCTGCAGAGTGCTATAAAATTATGTCTGCCTTTGTGAATCTGCCTGTAGTTAGGTTATTGTTCCTTCTCACTTTCTACAGGTAAATACAATTTATGAGATAATTTTTGAAGTGAGTGGCATCCCTGCACTAGAGGATAACCACTGACTAACGTTTCTTCAGATTAATATATGTATTTTGTAACCAGTCAGAACACTGCTCAGCTGTGGCTGTTGTTCGTATTAGGAATAAAACCTAGAACTTTGGAACCTCAAGCATGAAAGTCTTTTGCATGGCCATTATCCTGCCTCCCCAGCCCTAAGTTTTGATTTGTTTATAATTCAACACACTATCTGAAGGTTTTTGAAGGAAAAGAATATAAGTGCATAAACGAAAAGCAGGCCCTTCTTCAGTGTTTAAATGAATTTTGTAATCATGAATCCAGAAAGCAAAACTGTAGCATTCTACACCAGTTTGGCTTTATTGTCTGTGAAACAAGCACGTTTCATGTTATTTTACACATAACTCTTCAAAGATATATATATATATATATATATATATATATATATATATGTATATTCCTTTTCCAAAATCCCTTTGTTCAGTTACCAGTAGAGTATTACACCACTTTCATTGGGAAAAGGACTAATTTTTACCCTGTAATGATTGCACCTGTTCTGTGACAAAGCCTTGATATTTTTTTAAACCATTTTTTAATTTAATAGCTGAAGGAAGAAGATTGTCCCTAGGGGAACTGTGACACAACTTTACAATTTACTATTGTGAAATTGTCCTTCAGTGCTAAAATAGGAGACACATGAAAAAAAGAAAAAAAAAAGGAAGAAGAAAGGAAGGGTGAATGTGGGTGGAAAAAAGCATAGAATAACTGACTAAGCTTGAAGGTCATTAATGACATGGAGAAGAGTAAAAATGATAAAGTGAACAACGGAAGTCATATTCTGTGAAAAATGAAATAGGAATGCTCTTAGCAAGAAAAAAAGTTTTTAAAAAACGCATTTTAGTACATTTAGGGGGAAGGAAGAAATAAATTGGCTCCAAAGAATGGGTTCTAGTCTTTACCAGAACTTCAGAACAAATTTTCTTAAAATATATATGTGTGTGGGGAGTCGGGCTGTAGCGCAGCGGGTTAAGCGCACGTGGCGCAAAGCAAGGACCGGCATAAGGATCCCGGTTCGAGCCCTGGCTCCTCACCTGCAGGGGAGTCGCTTCACAAACGGTGAAGCAGGTCTGCAGGTCTCTGTCTTTCTCTCCCCCTCTCTGTCTCTCTCCATTTCTCTCTGTTCTATCCAACAACGGTGACAACAATAATAATAATTACAACAATAAAACAATAAGGGCAACTAAAGGGAATAAATAAATAAATAAATATAAATTTAAAAATATATGTGTGTGTGTGTGTGTGTGTGTAGATCAAGAAGAGCACATAGTTAGGAGAGAAGCCTTCCTGGAGGCATTTTATGCATTCCTCAGGAAGAAAATCCACTATGCAGCCCAGTGCCTGACTATGAAGAATGGCAGCATTCACTGGATAAAGCTATGGGGAGAGGAAGCTTGCTCAGCTTTGCTGTCTAACGACAGGCCAGAACTTTAGGCCAGTGGCTTTCAGTCCCTCTCATGAGGTATCCTGATCTTGCAAAACTGTCCATATGAACATCAAGCTCCCTCTGCCAACTCTGAGAGACTACCTTTTTCTACCTTTCTTCATCCTCATTGGGAAAGGCATTCATTGATTAGATGGCAGGGGCACTAATGAAATGTGCCAAACTCAGCTTGTTTTTGCAAAGTCTGACAGTTAAGTTTATGTAGATGTCTGGACAGAAAGTGCTGTCCTTACATGTGGCCCATGTGCATGATTTTAAAGGTCACTGTGGGATATGATGTATCTCTGAGCCTCTTTGCTTATACAGTGCCTAACTCAGACCCCTGATAAGTGTGCTCTTTTATGATACTATGGTTTATTTTCATGTTACTGAAAATAAAACAAAAACTAGCCACTGCCTCATGCTTGCACTCTTGCTATTCAATTTAGAAGCGGTAGGTTAATGATGGGCTTCTTTTAACTCTGTCCCTAGATATTTAACTTACAAGCCTCTTTCTGGTCTTATTACCAGGTGGGAGATGATTAGAGAGTACAGGGTGAAGAATATCAGGTCTTGTCTTAAAGTAAAAGATGAAATGATTGTGTCCCAGAAGCCATTCATGTCCACTTTGGGCTTTCTTGCCAAATGTTCTTGCTGTGACCTACTTTCACAGATGAGAAAAATGATTTTGCCATCCTTCTTTGACATTTTGGCTATGGCGAACTGTTCCCTTGTGCCTGAGTGTAGGTGGCCTTGTGAGGATAAGCATTCATTATTTCCAGGCTGCTGATGCATCACCTCTGTGGTGTCTATATTTGTCTTCTAAGAATGCATCATTACTCTCTAATTATAGATGATCTTGCGGGATTTGATCTTGTTAAACAGACTATGATGATATAAGACGTGCATGGAAAACAAACACTTGAAAAATTTCTAAGTCATAGTCATTGTTTAGGAGTCAAAGGGTACCTCAGTGTTCAGCATGACACTGGGGATAGCCTTCACATTGTCACTAGCACCATCTGCATTTTGCATCACTTGATCAGTGAAACTGCCGTTAAGTTTGTTAAAGAGAGAGGGAGAGAGAGAAGCAGAGAAAGCAAGACACCACAGCTCAGAAGCTTCCTTCAATGTGGTGGTGGCTGGATTCAATCCTGGGTTGTGCACATGGCAAAGCAGCACACTACCCAAGTGAGCTATGTCACTGGCCCCAGTTGGTGTTGTCAACAAGAAAGTTTGTCGTCTGATTCTAATTCTTAGAAGCTCACTGTGTTAGCCCAACAAACAACTCTTGGCAAGAAACAAAAATAAGGAATTCTCAAACCCACACTTACCTCCTCATAGCACTAGGAGGAGCAAATAAGGGTATCTGCCTCTTGGCCCTAAGTAGGAGGTCTTAGAAGCACTGCTGGGAAAAACTTTAAGAAAAGTTTCCTAAGCAGTTATTTTCTTACTAGGATGATTTCTCAAGTACCGTGGATGTATTAGGGTACTTGGGTTGAAAATATTGAAATACATGATCTCTTTTTAGCTCCAACCACTTAAAACTTTGAGACTACTTTTAGAAAAGCACTAGACCTGGTTTCTAGGTCCATAAGTCAACAATTCCATAATTTATTCATTCCAAGTAAGGAATGTTTATTGAGAGCTTTCTCTGTGTTAGACTTAATGGAGAGATATACAGAGGCTTAGATAAGACATTATCATTCCATAAACAAGTTGGCTCTTTGGGAGGGACAGTTCTTCTTCTAGCATTTGCCCTTCTTCTGTAGCCAGTCAACAGCGTCAGATTGAGCCTGATTCAAAGTTTCGAGACCTCCTTTGAATCTGGAGAGGTGGCAGTCGTTGACTATGTGGGTCATAGTCTGTCTGTAGCTGCAGGGGCAATTCGGGTTGTCTCTGGCTCCCCAGCGTTGGAACATAGCGGTGCACCGGCCATGGCCTGTTCGATAGCGATTGAGGAGGGCCCAATCATAACATGCTAGGTCAAAGCCGGGTTGACGCCTGCAGGGGTCTGTGATGAGGTGTTTGTTCTTTACCTCAGCTGACTGCCAGCTCTGTTTCCAAGAGTCTGGAACAGAGAAGTTCAGTGTAGGCATAGGGGACCAGATTGGGTGACGAGACGTCAAGCGTTGAACAGGGTGGGCGAAGATATCCGCGTATATTGGCAGGTCCGGTCGAGCGTAGACGTGGGAAGTCAACTTAGATGATGCCGCATCCCGACGAATATCTGGCGGGGCGATGTTGCTAAGAACTGGCAGCCATGGAACTGGGGTGGAACGGATGGTTGCAGAAATTATCCTCATGGAGGAATATAATTTGGAATCGACCAAGTGGACATGGGGGCTACAGAACCATACTGGGGCACAGTATTCTGCAGTGGAATAGCATAATGCCAGAGATGATGATCGTAGTGTGGAAGCGCTCATGCCCCATGAGGAGCTGGCCAGTCTTGCAATGATGTTATTCCTCGTGCCCATCTTTGCTGCAGTTTTTATGAGATGTTTGTGAAATGACAGGGTGCGATCGAGAGTAACGCCAAGATAGACTGGCTGGGCTTCATGCCGGATTCTCATGTCGCCAAGCTGCACATTAAGCTCATGCGAGGCCAAGGCATGGTGTAGATGGAAAACAGATGATACCGTTTTTGCAGTGCTAGGGATTAGTCGCCATTTTTTACAGTAATCAGATATCAGAGACATGTCTTTCGTGAGTGTTTCCTCGAGGATGTCGAACTTTGATGCCTGAGTTGCACAGCAGATGTCATCGGCGTAGATGAACTTCCTTGAAGAAGTTTCTGGGAGGTCATTGATGTAAATATTAAATAGCGTAGGAGCCAGAACAGAGCCCTGGGGGAGGCCACTTGAGACAGGTCTCCATCTGCTAGACTTGTCACCCAGATGCACCCGGAATCTTCTGTTTTGGAGAAGAAACGATATAGTGTTGGCCACCTATGGAGGCAGGCATCTTGAGATCTTGACTAGGAGACCATGGTGCCAGACCGTGTCATAGGCTGCTGTGAGATCAACAAAGACAGCACCCGTCTTTAAATTCTTCTGGAATCCATTTTCAATGTAAGTTGAGAGGGCCAGGGCTTGTTCGCAGGTAGATCTTCCTGGGCGGAAACCAGCTTGGGCAGGTGATAGGAATTTCTCTGTAAGGGAGGGACAGTGATATGGGGTGCATAAGAATAACCTTTTTTTTTTCTTTTGGACAACCAAAATACCAAGCATAAACCAGAGAAGATACATAGTTTCTACCTCTTAGTATCTGAGGATGGGTAGGGACTGCTTGACATTCCATGAAGCTATGTCACATGCAAGGGTTAGGTGTTAAACACTTAATACTTTTTTTCTTCCTTGAATCCAAGTCTAAGGAATTGCTCTCTGTAATTAGCAATAGATAAGGATATAAAGCTTAAGTATTTGACTATGTCAAGGATTGTGACCAAAGTGTAAGAGCCCTTCTGAAACTCAATGCCATTTAAACAGCAAAGTTGGGAGATGAGTGGAGGTTCTTATTCAATATCATTCCCCTACTGTGCAGCAGATGTGCCCACAGGAACAAATACACAGTGAGGCTGTCAGGTTTCCAAAAGAATTTAGTTAATGGGCTTCATTGCTCATAGACCTCAAATCCTTGCAAATCAACTCAAAGGTTAGAGACAAATCTAGAAGTTCAGCTTTCTGGGAGTAAGTGAGCGATGAGGTTCTTGTGGGCAATTTCTTTAACTTGAGTGTTTTAATTAGTGTATCCCGCCTGAAAGTTGAAGCAGCTACTCCTGCATAAGGAGAAGGAAAGCAGATGTGAATGCTTGTGCTATAAGTCAGCTCATTTAAACTTAAGGCAAAAGTTCTTGTCTGGGGAGAAGGCCAGAATATAGAAGGAACCCTGCAACATCTCCTCCAGAGGCATTTCTGAATAATCTCCTTGAATGGCTGAGGTAGACAGGTAATGGGAAAAGCTGACTCAGGGCTGCCTCCGGGCTTAGCAGAGAATCTATTCTGCAAACCACTGTAAGCATTAGGGCAGTCCTGAAAATCACTGGCAGAAAATCTAATATTATACAGTTCAGATTTCCTCAAGGGAAAAAAGAATATTTATAAGATTCAACATTAGTAACCAGAGTCATGAACTACATGCTTTCTGAAAACATCAGAGTTAATAGTACCTGGAAACTAGTTCAACATTACACTTTTTGGTCTTCCTCTCTCCTCCCCCCAACCCCCAGCTTAACTTTTTACTTTGTGCCAGAAATTTCAGAGGAAATTCAGAAAACTTTAGAAATCAAGTTGCCAGTTTGACACTGTGATGGGACAAAGGGAAATCTTCACCCACCTCCATGCTTATCAAACCCTCAATCCATCTCAGACTCTGCAAACTTGACTATGTAGAGATGCAACTGGCAAGGGTGATGTTTTGGGAGCACCACTGGAAGTCTGAGCTTTAATCCTATAACTGGAAGCCTGAGCTGACTCTCATCTTCAGCAGGTGCTAGTCCCTGCTCCACCAACACATGGTGTTAGCACCCAAAGCTGTCTCTGAATTCACTGTTTTAACATTTCCTTGAAGTCCAACTTTGGTTCCGTTGGGAAGTTTTAAGTAGACTATTCCAGTTGAGTCTCATACATGAGAAAGAATGGAAAAGATAGGAAGATGTTTGAAAAGGTGGCTGTTTAAACTATCTCCCACGACTCACCCATCTTTCCCCCATTTTTTCACATTTTATAAATCCAGTTTTTTTTTTTTAATTGGGGCATTAGTGCTTTACAGTCAACAATAACATACAGTAACAAAAAGTAAAATACAGTAGGTTGCACATGTATCACATTTCTCAGCTTTCTACATAACAATTCATAAATCCAGTTCTTACTGAAGTTATATTCATATCAGAATGTTGGGTTTTACTTTTTGATACACTCTAATAGTCTCTTTTGAATGGTACATTTAGACAACTGATTACTCATGATCTGTAGTGTAGTTAGGTTCATTTCTGCTGTATTTGTTTCTGTTTTTTTTGTTTGTTTGTTTGTTGCCCTCATTCTTTGTTCCTGTCTTTGTTTTCTACTCCTCCCTTTTTGTGTTTGCAATTTTTTAGTTCTTACTCTCCTTCCCTTTTCTTAGCATTTCATTTATTAAAGTTTTTCTTCTTTGCTTTTTTATTGGTTTCCCTAGAGTTTGCAGTTACATTTATAGCTGATCTAAGTCCACTTTCAAATAACTCCACAGAAAGTATGAGTACCTGATAAGGATAAAATAGTTCCTCTTCCTTTCTCCCTTCTTGTATCATTTCTTCCATTAATTTCACTCACACACAAGTATGCCTATATACCTATTTATAATATATACTTTAGCAAATACATTGTAGTAGTTATTTTTTGAGCAAACTTATCTGTGAGATTGATTAAGAATAAAACTTAAAACTTTCACTCTACCTTGACTCATTCCTTCTCTTGCATCCTTCCTTTGAGAAAATCAGAGGCTTTGGCATACAACATTTTCTTTATCTCTGAACAACTTTTTAAATTTCTTGCAAGACAGGTCTAATGACATCAGATTTCCTCAGATTTTGTTTGTCTGAGCAAGAGTTTTATCTCCTTAACTTTTGAAGGATAATTTCACACTGTTTAGATTTCTAGATGGGTGGGTTGTTTTCTGTCAACACTAGATATTTCATTTCCACTCCCACTCTCCTCTTGCCTGCATGGTTCTGAGGAGAAATTGGATCTTATTTTTAACTTTGTTCCTCTGTAAGGTGTCATTTTCCTCTGAATTCTTTAATGATTTTTTTTCTTTATCTTTGATATTCTATAGTTTGAAAATAATACATCTAGGTTTATTTGGAGGAAGGGTTGATGTTTATCCTGCTTTCATGTTCTCAAAGCTTCTTAGATCTGTGTTCTGGTGTCTGACACTAATTTGGGGAAATTCTTGGTCATTATCATTTCAAATAATTTTTCTGTTCTTTTTCTTCTAGTATTGCCATTACACATGTTAAATATTTTGTAGTTTTCCCAGAGTCCTTGGGCAGTCTGTTATTTCTCTTTATTCTTTTTGATTGTCAATTTTCAATGATTCTGTTAATATATTCTCAAGCTCAAAGATTTGTTTTCCACTGCTGGGTCTAGTCTACTTAATAAGTCTATCAAAGGCATTTTTTTTTTTCTTCTTTACTTCATCTTTTGGTCTCTAGTATCTCTTTAGTTCTTAAGATTTCTAGCTCTCTGCTTACATTATACATCTGTTCTTATATGTAGTCTGTTTTACATATTAGAACTTTTAGCATATTCATTATAGTTGTTTAAAATTCAGGTCAAATAAATATAACACCCCTACTATGTATGATTTTTAACATGTGTGTGATTTTTAATTTTCTTAGGAGCCAGACATGATGTGCTGGGTAAAACTGTTGTAAAAAGACCTTTGTGGGTGGGGGTAGATAGCATAGTGGTTATGCGAGCAGACTCTGATGCCTGAGACTCTGAAGTCTCAGGTTCAATCCCCCACACCACCAGGAACCAGAGCTGAGCAGTGCTCTGGTAAAAAAGAAAAGAAAGAGTATTCTAAAAAAAAAAAAAATGTGCTGGTGGTATGGGTTGAGGGAGAGGCCTGTGATTAGGCCTCAATCTTTTATTGAGCACTGTGCCTCTGAATTGTCTTAAGTGTTTCTCAGAATTTTGAGAATGTGTGTGTATGTGTGTGTGTGTATATGTGTTATTATTTTTTTTCTTCCCCCACTCCCTCTCTTGTTTTCCTTCTCCCATAAGGAAAACTAGTGGAATAGACATTTTCCCTTTCTCAAATCATTTAGGTTCTGCTGAACTCATTACTCCTGAGACAGACCTTGTGAAGAACAGGATGCTTTGGCATATTTCAAAAAGAGTTCACTTTCTCCTCTTCTTGCTGGCACTTGGGGAATTTTCTTCCCTATTTACTGTAAGAATTTGGTAGAGTTCCTGCAGGTAAATCTCATAAAAATCTCACTAGGTCCCCCTTGAAATTTCAAACTGTTAAATTTGGCTACACTGAACTGCTAGTAATTCATCAATAACATGTCATATTTTCATACCAGACCTGCATCGCCCTTGTGATTTCTGTTCTGTAGTCTCCAGTAATTTTTTCCTGTCTCCACTATCTTATTTTGCCTTATATCCTCCTTATGGACCCAAAAAATTTTTTGTTTTTTCACTCTGCTTATTACTTACTAGAACAGAAGGGCACTATCAGGCTCCTTTTATGCAGAACCAGAAATTCCCTCACTATGTTTGTATTTTCAGTAAGTACTACTAAAGTATGCTTCAGATATAAAATTCATTTATTCAGCAGTTCAAGTCATTGGGTTAAAATATGAAATGGTTTATTTTGTTCCAGTCTTCTCCTTTACCTACCCTTTGGACTAAAGATAGGAGTTGGGTTTTTTTGTAAAAAATATGTGAATATTAATTGTTCAGCTTAGTGAATTTGGGCAATCGTGTATATACTAATTTTCTCAGCTGTGGTATTCTTGACATAGTGAAGTAGGCATTTCTTTGCTTTTTGTCTGTTGGACTTTTAGAAAATTGAGAGGCGAGAGGGACAGAGAGAAAGTGATACCTACAGACCTATTTCACTGTTCGTGAAGCTCCACCCTACAGGTGGAGAGCAGGTCCTTGTACATGGTAATATGTGAGCTAGCCAACATTTCTTTACTTTAAGGACATCCTCTGAAACATGACAGTCAAACGTGCCTCCAGGCGTTACCACATCTGCTGAGTGGCAAAATATCCCTATTGATATACACCCATGTAACTACCATCCAAAATGTAGATATAGATTATATTTATTCTTACAGAGCATTTCTATTTAGACTTTTTGTTTGTATTTTCTCCCCTGAAACCACAGTCCCTAATTTCTATTATTCTAAATTCATTATGCCAGTATAGAGGCTTTGTATAAGTTAAATCACGCAGCACATATGCTTTATTTGATAGATTCTACTTCACATAATGCATTTATGAGTTGATCATATTAGTGCTTATTGGTGACTCATTCCTTTTTTTTTTTTTTTTTTTGCAGAATTTTCTTTATGGAGGGATTAATGGTCAGTCAGCAGTAAAATGTAGTAGTTTGTACATGTGTAACATTTCTCAGTTTCCCATATAACAATCTAGCACCCTTTAGGTCTGTCTCTGCCATCATGTTCTAGGACCTGAACCCTCCACCCTCTAGTCCAAGATCTGTTTTGTGTTTTCTGTCCTGTCCTTATTTTTTAACTTCTGTCTCTGAGTGAGATCATCCCATATTCATCCTTCTCTTTCTGGATTATCTCACTTAACAAGCTCCATCCACGATGAGGTGAAGAAGATGAAGTCAACATTTTTAATTGCCGAGTAGTATTCCATTGTGTATATATACCACAAATTGCTCAACCACTCATCTGTTCTTGGACTCTAGGCTTACTTCCAGGTTTGGGCTATTACAAATTGTGCTGCTATGAACATAGGTGTACACAAATCTTTTTTGGATGGATGTCTTTGGTTCCTTTGGATATATAACTAGGAGAAGAATTGCAGGGTCATGGGTTGGTCCACTTCTAGCCTTCTGAGAGTTCTCCAGACTGCTCTCCATAGGGATAGGACGAATTTATATTCTCACTGGCAGAGCAGAAGGGTTTGTTTGTCACCACAACCTCTCCAGCATTTGTTGTGGCTACCTTTTCTGATACGGCATTCTCACAGGGGTGAACTGATATCTCATTGTCTTTATTTGTATTTCTCTGACAACCAATGACTTAGAACATTTTTTCATATGTTTGTCAGCCTTTTGGATCTCTTCTATGGTGAATATTCTTTTTATATCATTTCCCTATTTTTGGAAGGTTTTTTTTTTTTCTGAGTTTGGTGAGTTCTTTATATATTTCGGTTATTAGTCTCTTGTCTGATGTATGGCAAATAAAGATATTCTCCCAGCCTGTAAGGAGTCTCTTTGTTTGGGTGGTGGTTTCTTTTATTGTGCAGAAGTTTTTCAATTTGATGTAGTCCCATTGGTTTATTTTTGTTTTTAGTCTTTTTTGTAATTGGATTGGTATCATTGAAGATGCCTATAAAATTTAGGTGGAAAAGAGTTCTGCCAATATATTCCTCTAAGTATTTGATAGTTTCTGGTCTAATATCCAAATATTTGATCATTTGGAATTTACTTTTGTGTCTCATGAAATGTAGTGGTTAATTTTCATTCTTCTGCATGTTTCAGCCATTTTTTTCCAACATTATTTGTTGAAGAAACTCTCCTTTCCCCATTTAACAGTCTGGGTACCTTTGTCAATAACTAGTTGGCCATAGATGTGGCAGGCTTATTTCTGGGCTCTTAGTTCTATTCCACTGATCAGTGTGTCTGTTTAGTGTGATGCCTCCAGTTCTAGTCTTTCTTCTCAAGTTAGTTTTGGTAATTCTATGTCTTTTCTGGTTTCATTGAACATTTGTAGCTTTTGTTCTATTCTCCTAAAAAAAAATTTTGGGTGGGACCTTAATGGGAATTTGTATATTTGTATATATAAAATTTGTATATTGCTCTGGGTAGAATATTCATTTTGATGATGTTAATTCTTCCAATCCATGAACATGGAATATCTTTTTCACTTTGTGTCTTTTTCTACTTCCTTGAATAGTGACTCATAATTTTCTAAATACAAATCTTTTACTCTTTTATTTTTATTGATTTACTTATAAAATAAAAAATATCAATAAGACCATAAGATAAGAGGGGTACAGTTTCATACAATTTTCACCACCAGAGTTCTGTATCCCATCCCCTCCCTTGAAAGCTTTCCTATTCTTTATCCCTTTGGGAGTATGGACCCAGGATCATTATGGGGTACAGAAGGTAGAAGGTCTGGGTTCTGTAGTTGCTTCTCCACTGAACATGGGCATTGGCGGGTCGATCCAGACTCCCAGCCTATCTTTCCCTAGTGGGGCAGGGCTCTGGAGAGGTGGGGTTTCAGGGTGCATCGTGAAGTCATCTCTCTGACCAGTGAAGTCAGGTTGGCATTATGGTAGCATCTGTAACTTGGTGGCTGAAAAAGCACTAATATGTAAAGCAGAACAACTTGTTTAATAATCAGAAATCTAAAGGTAAGAATATAGCAGATGAGGGAGTCGGGCGATAGCGCAGTGGGTTAAGCGCAGGTGGCGCCAAACGCAAGGACCAGTGAAAGGATCCCAGTTTGAGCCCCCGCCTGCAGGGGAGTCGCTTCACAGGCGGTGAAGCAGGTCTGCAGGTGTCTATCTTTCTCTCCTCTTCTCTGTCTTCCCTTCCTCTCTCCATTTCTCTCTGTCCTATCCAACAACAATGACATCGATAATAACTACAACAATAAAACAACAAGGGCAACAAAAGGGAATAAATAAATAAATATAAAAAAATTTAAAAAATATATAGCAGATGAGATTTGGAGTCTCTATTTTGGAAAAAGCTAGTGGGCCTATTATAGGTATATTCTAAAGGGCCCATGACTTTCCCAACTTTTGCCTGAGCCTAATAGCTAATATGCAGGTGGACCAAAGATATTATCTGGGAAGATGGTGTCAGAGTTGGAAATAGCACTAGAGAGCTGGATCAGGGCAGAGAGTAGCTCCTAAATATTAGAAAAGCATAGAAGTACCATTTTGTGGAGTTTTTCTTTCGGTTTCTACTTGCTGGCTGTTTTGCGTCACTGCAAACTACTATACACTTATGCTGTAAGGTATATATTTTTCCCTGACTTATGGGTACATGTGCACATGTGTTCTGTCTCATGGGCCCTGATCTATATATATCTAGGTTCTGTAGCTTTGTTAGATGCACCGCCTGATATGGAGTTGAGGAGTCCTATGAGCTAGGAATGGTCTCACCAGAGTTCTGTTAGAGCCAAATGGTTGACATTCCACACCTGGTGTCTCTGGACACAATCCAAAGTGAAATGTGTTGATGTGGTACTGATTGCATTGATTTGGTTGAGCTCAGTAGATACAGTATCAAATGGTATGGATAGAATGAAACATGCAGGAAGACAAGCCATATGCCTGGAGTTTCCAGGACTGGGAGAAGTATAGGTTTTATAGAGAATGGGGAAGGTTCCTGTTGTCTTGATGTTTAGGAAGGTTTAGGTTTATTAGGTTAGGTTTATTCCTAGATATTTTATAGTTTTTGTTGCTGTAGTGAGTGGCACTGATTCCTGGATTTCTTCTTCTTAGTGTTTGCATAAAGGAATGCCAATGACTTTTTTTTTTAATAAAATGGAAATATTGGCAAGACCATAGGATAAGAGGGGTACAATTCCACAGTTTCCACTAATAGAACTCTGTCTCCCAACCCCTCCCTTAAAAGCTTTCTCATTCTTTATCAACTTGGGAGTATGGACCCAGGATCATTACGGGGTACAAAAGGTGGAAGGTCTGGCTTCTGTAATTGCTTCCCCACTGAACATGGGCATTGACAGGTCGATCCATACTCCCAGCCTGCTTCTCTCTTTCCCTAGTGGGGCAGGGATCTGGGGAGATTGGGTTCCAGGACACATTGGTAGGGTCGTCTGCCCAGGGAAGTCTTATTGGCATCATGGTAGCATCTGGAACCTGGTGGCTGAAAAAGAATTAAGATATGAAGCAGAACAAAATGTTGACTAATTATGAACCACCACCACTTTGGAAGAAACTTCGGTGCTGTGATCTCTCACTTTCTATGACTCTTTGTCTCTCTATTTGAAAAAGAAAATCATTAGTCCTTATATGAAGCAAGACATCTCATTTATTTATTTATTCACTTATTTATTGTTTTTATGTTTCCAAACATGGTATGAGGTTCAGGGAGTGTTTTCCTGTAATGAAGTCAGTAGTTAGCCCTACAGGTATACAGAATTGCTTTTAATTTCTTTAGAGAAAAGTTCCACTGACCACAGACCCCACACAAATGACCCTACCTCATTCTTCCACGGTTTTGACAAACAAATTAATAGCTGGGACCTGCCCTAGACAAGGCAGTGAATCACCTTTGTGATTCACATTCCCAAGAGAACTTTTTCTGGAAGAACCTTTCTTTTGCTCATACAGGAATGTTTTTACCTAGTTAGAGAATTATATTCTTCATCTGGATAGATGTCTTTTCCCAACTAAATTTTGATCATAAAACTTAGATATTTTTTATTAGTTCCTGTGAAAAAGGAACAGACTTGTTCTTTCCTATTTTTAATGTGTTCTTAATTCTAGTCTACTGCTGGAATGTGTATTCCTTTGCTTCCTCCTTTCTTGTGGGACTTGGTTCAGTAGTTCTTGTGAGGTGGGGTTGATTGTGGCAAATTCCTTTAGTTCTTGAATATTTGAGAAAAAAATTTATTTCTTCCTCATATTTGAAGGTTAATTTTGCAGGATACAAATTCGTGGCTGAAATTCCCTACCATTTAGAGCTTTCAATATGCCATTCATTCCACTCTATCCTTGCCTCTAGGGTTTGTGAAGAGAAATCTGATGAAAGTCTGATAGCTCTGCCTTTGTATGTAACTTTTTAAAAATTTTCTTTATTGGGGAATTAATGCTTTCCATTCGAGAGTAAATACAATAGTTTGTACATGCATAACATTTCCCAGTTTTCCATATAACAATACAACCCCCACTAGGTCCTCTGTCATCCTTCTTGGACCTGTATCCTCCCCCTTTGCCCCCCCCACCCCAGAGTCTTTTATTTTGGTGCAATATGCCAATTCCACTTCAGGTTCTACTTGTGTTTTCTCTTCTGATCTTGTTTTCAACTTCTGCCTGAGAGTGAGATCATCCCATATTCATCCTTCTGTTTCTAATTTACTTCACTTGACATGAATTTTTCAAGGTCCATCCAAAATCAGCTGTAAGTAACTTGTTTCCTTTCCCTAGCAGCCTGCAAAATTTTCCCCTTGTTATTCAGTTTTGATAGTTTTAAAATAATGTGCCTTGGCTCTGGTATTTTTGTATTTATAAATCTGGGTGATCATTCTGCCTCCTGAATTAGAATGTTCTGAGGGTTTCCTAAGTGAGGGAAGTTCTCAGCTAAAATTGCTCTGAAAATGGACTCTGAGTCTTTGGCCTTGTCCTCCTCCTCAGATAGCACTCTTATATTCAATCTTTTGATGGAGTCTGCAATTTCAGAGAGTTGCTTCAGTCTTTCTGAACCATTCCTCTCCCTCATCTTTGAATTAAAAGAGTGGACTAGCTGTATCTTCTAGATTGGAAATTGTTTCTTCTGAATGTGTGAGTCTACTTCCTAAGTCTACTTCCTAAGTGTGGATTGCAGTTAGAGGTTCTTTTGCTTCCTAGAGTTATTTTTGAAATTTTCCTTCATGCTTCTTAATTGCTTAGTGAGTTCTGACTGAAGTTCTTCTTTTAAGCTTTGAAGACTCTTAGCAAACTGTGTTATGAGTTCCTCTCTTGTGTTTTTAATTCCATAGTAAAAAGCTCTTTAAATTCTTCTTAGATTCTTGGAGAATCTTCACAATGAGCTTTTGTAGTCTGTTTCTGAGAGTCTCTCTAAATCTGTAATTCCTTGGATTTCCTCTGCTTCATTTCTGTCTGGCTGATATGGCATGGTTAGCTGTTTAGTTCTGTTTCTCTGCTTGTGCATTTATCATGCTGCTTATTTCTGGCCAGCAGGTGGTGATATTGTGCTCTCTAGGTCTCTCTTGTTTGTATGATCTGTGCTGGGTGAGATGGGGGGGGTGGTTAGTTGCTTTGGGCTGTCTTGTAGTCACAAATGTTCTGTTTTATGTTTTGGCCTTGCCTTAAATTAAGAAGGCTAGCCCCACCCCACCCCCCCATGTCAAAGATTGGTAAGTTTTAAGCCCCTTTCTCTTTTCTTCTGGCACTAGGAACAACCTTCACTGCTTGATGCACTTAAAATGAAATCGCCAAAATGGTGCAGCTCAGCACCGTGCCAGCCAGAGCTTTAATTTGACTGCACTGTGCTTCATCCCACACCCTTTTTTTGCAAAGGCTGCAGATCTTTCAGCTGTAGGTTATGAGTTCAGCTGGGTCTCTTGTATTTATTTGTTGTTTTGGAAAGAAAGATGATTTGATCCCAGTTATTCCATGGCCATGCCTCTTGGAAGTCCCCATAGCTACTTCTTCAACTAGCAGGTGGAGTTTTTTTTTTTTCCCATCTTTATTTATTGGATAGAGACAGCCAGAAATTAAGAGGAAGGGGGATGTAGAAAGGGTGAAAGAGAGAGAGACACCTGCAGCACCACTTGTGAAGCTTTCCCCCCTGCAGGTGGGGACCAGGGGCTTGAACCCGGGTCCTTTTGCATTTGAACATATACGCTCGACCAGTATGCACCACCACCCAGCCCTGAAGGTGGTGTTTTATACTAGCCACTTATCCTATTACATTTGCAAACACTAAAGGTTTAGTTTTCCTTCAGATTCAATAGCTGCAATTTTGGTCCCTGTCACTGGTAGATGTTACAACTACTTTGGATAGCAAAACCAAAAGAAAACCTTTAAGCCTTGGTTGTTTTATCAATGTACATACACAACCACTTCAGTGTTTTCCTTTAAAAATACATGAATTCATTCATTAGCAGAGAAAAAGATGTATCTGTAGCAGTATTTGAAATACATAAAACATTTAGGCACAGCAGTAACTATAACTCTTCCATTTATTAAAGCTTTCTGGGCCATTTATGTCCTTTTTCAGTAATCCCCACAGCTACCAGGTGGGCAATACCAGAGGGAACCGGTATTCTATATATTCATTCAGCTCTCAGGTAAGGAGAGGGGATTCCAGCTAAGTTCTCCTCAGCCTCTAGCTGTGTGTTATGATGCTTTCTGCATGAATCTGCTTGTACCACTCCACTGAAGGTACTCTACCTGCATCTTTCCTGATCAATTAGATGTCACCTTTTTGCACCTTCCTGTTACCTACCTGATTCTTTTGACTTCTTATGGATTGTGGAATGTAGTGTCGGGGCAAAACTTACCACTCTGAGGGCCCTTTGTTATTCCATGCACTTTTTTTTTTATTTAAGAAAGGAGACATTAACAAAACCATAGAATAAGAGGGGTACAGTTCCACACAATTCCCACCACCCGATCTCCATATCCCATCCCCTCCCCTGATAGCCTTCCCATTCTCTATCTCTCTGGGAGTATGGATCCAGGGTCATTGTGGGTTGCAGAGGGTGCAGTGTCGGGTTCTGTAATTGCTTCCCTGTTGAACATGGGTGTTGACTGGTCAATCCATACTCCCAGTCTGCCTCTCTCTTTCCCTAGTAGGGTGGGGCTCTGGGGAAGCAGAGCTCCAGGACACATTGATGGGGTTGTCTGTCCAGGGAAGTCTGGTCAGCATCTTGCTGGCATCTGGAACCTGGTGGCTTAAAAGAAAGTTGACATACAAAGCCAAACAAATTGTTGAACAGTCATGGACCTAAAGACTGGAATAGTGCAGATGAAGTGTTGGGGGTATTCCCTGCATGCTCTTGTGTACTTCTGCTTTCAGGTATATATTTTTCCCTAGTTTATGGGCACTTGTGAACCTATGCTCTATCTCAGGGGACCTGGACTATATCTAGGTTTGGGGACTTTATTAGGAAGTGGACCACCTGGAATGGAATTAGAGAATACTATGAAAGGAAAGGTCTCACCGGAGTGATGAAGCTGAAGGGTTGTCATTCCACACGTGAAGTCTCTGGTCACAGTCTGAAGTGAAGCATGTTGGAGTGGCACTTGTTGCGTTGATTAGGTTGTGATCAGCAGATGCAATATTATTTGGTATGAATTGAGAGAAGCATGCAGGAAAGTGGGCCCCAACCTAAGGTTCCAGGACTGGGGGAAGTAGAGGCTATATAGTGGAAATGTGAGGTTCCTTCTGTCTTAGGGTTCAAGAAGACAGTGGATAGTTACTGTTATCATCACATTATTTGGTGATAGGGTTTAACTTTGGAAAGTCCCTTTGTTAGTGTTTGGGGTATAGTACCCAGCATCTTGTATATAGCTGTGCTGTCAGTTGCTTCTGTTCTCCCGGTCTAGGCTTTTGGGAGAGAACATATCAAAGACTGCCTATGTATTAAAAAGACTCAGTCTGTGTTTTAAGAAGTTCGACATATCATCAGTTTTTCGCCTCTCATATTAATTAAATAGTGGTTTATATAATGTTTACACTTTAATAGGATTGTACATAAACACCACTTCCACCACCAAAAGACTGTCCCATCCCCACCACCCACCACCACCCCCCCACCCTCCACCATGCTGGGAAGCCTAATGGCCACCCTCCTCTTCAGCACAGTATTTTTACATTGGTGCCCTGCTCTTGATATAATCAGATCCTGCTTTTAGTTTCCCTTTCTGTTCTTTGTTCTCAACTTCTGTTGATGAGTGGGGACATCCCATATAGCTGACTTAACATAATTCCTTCTAGCTCCCTCCAAGATGGGTCAGATAAGGTGGGCTCACTGTTCTTAATAGCTGCATAGTATTCCATTGTGTATATGTACCACAGCTTTCTCAGCCCTTCATCTGCTGTTGGACACCTGGGTTGCTTCCAGGTTTTAGCTATTATGAATTGTGCTGCTATGAACATAGGAGTACACACCTCTTTTTGGTTGGGTGTTAGGGAGTCCTTGGGGTATATCCCCAGGTGAGGAATTACTGGGTCATATGGAAGGTCTATGTCTAGCCTTGTGAGAGTTCTCCAGACTGCTCTCCAGAGAGGCTGGACCAATTTACATTCCCACCAGCAGTGCAGAAGGGTTCCTCTGTCCCCACAGCCTCTCCAGCATTTGTTATTGGTGTCCTTTTTGATGTATGCCATTCTTACAGGAGTGAGGTAGTATCTTAGTGTTGTCTTAATTTGCATTTCTCTGACAATCAGCGACCTGGATCAGTTTTTCATATGTTTGTTAGCCTTTTGGATCTCCTCTGAAGTGAATGTCTTGTTCATATCCTTTGCCCATTTTTGGATGGGATTATTTGCTTTTTTGGTGCTAAGTTTGCTGAGTTCTTTGTATATTTTGGTGATTAGTCTCTTGTCTGATGTTTGGCATGTGAAGATCTTCTCCCATTCTGTGAGGGGTCTCTTTGTTTGTGTGATAGTTTCTTTGGCTATGCAGAAGCTTTTCAATTTGATGTAGTCCCATTGGTTTGTTTCTGCTTTAGTTTTCCTTGCAGTTGGGTTTGTTTCCTCAAAGATGCCCTTGAGGTGTAGGTGGGAAAGTGTTTTACCAGTGTTTTCCTCTAAGTATTTGATAGTTTCTGGTCTGACATCCAGGTCTTTAATCCATTTGGAGTTGATTTTTGTTTCTGGTGAGATAAGGTGGTTCAATTTCATTCTTCTGCATGTTACAACCCAGTTTTCCCAGCACCATTTATTGAAGAGAGCCTCCTCCTTCCATTTAATCCTGTGGGCCCCCTTATCAAAGATTAGATGTCCATAGGTGTGGAGGTTTAGATCTGGGCTTTCAATTCTGTTCCACTGGTCTGTGTGCCTATTTTTGTTCCAGTATCATGCTGTTTTGATGATGATGGCCTTATAATATAGTTTGAGATCTGGGAGTGTGATGCCTTCATTTCTGTTTCTTTTCCTCAAGATTGTTTTGGCAATTCTAGGTGTTTTCTGGTTCCAGATAAATGATTGTAGTTTTTGTTCTATTTTCTTAAAGAAGCTTGGTAGAACTTTAATGGGTATCACATTAAATTTGTATATGGCTCTGGGGAGAATATTCATTTTGATGATATTTATTCTCCGATCCATGAGCATGGGATGTCTTTCTATTTCCTTGAGTAGCAACTCATAGTTTTCAGTATACAAGTCTTTCACTTCTTTGGTCAGCTTTACTCTTAGGTATTTTATTGATTTTGTTGCAACGGTGAATGGGAGTGATTTCTGGATGTCTTCTTCTTTAGTTTTAGTGTTTGCATAAAGAAATGCCACTGATTTTTGTACATTGATTTTGAAGCCTGACACCTTGCTATATTGCCTAATAACTTCCAGTAGTTTTCTGCTGGATTCTTTAGGTTTTTCTATGTATACTATCATATCATCTGCAAATAGTGAGAGCTTGACTTCTTCCCTTACAATCTGTATTCCTTTGATTTCTTCCTCTTGCTTGATTGCTATGGCAAGAACTTCCAATACTATGTTGAAGAGTAATGGTGATAGTGGACATCCCTGTCTAGTCCCTGATCTGAAGGGAAATGCTTTCAGCTTCTGTCCATTGAGTATGATGTTGGCTGTAGGTTTGCTATATATGGATTCCACTATCTTGAGGAATTTCCTGTCTAATCCCATTTTTTTGTAGAGTTTTGAGCATGAATGGGTGTTGGATTTTGTCAAAGGCATTCTCTGCATCTATTGAGATAATCATATGGTTTTTGGCTTTGCTTTTATTGATGTGGTGAATGACATTGATAGACTTACGGATGTTGAACCAGCCTTGCATTCCTGGGATGAATCCCACTTGGTCGTGATGAACAATCTTTTTGATATGCTGCTGTATCCCGTTGGCCAAGATCTTGTTTAATATTTTGGCATCTATGTTCATCAGAGATATCGGTCTGTAGTTTTCCTTTTTTGTTGTGTCTCTATCTGCTTTTGGTATCAGGGTGATATTGGCTTCATAGAAGGTGGAGGGGAGTGTTTCTGTTTCTTCAATCTTATTGAAAAGCTTAAGAAGTATGGGTACTAACTGTTTCCTGAAAGTTTTGTAGAATTTGTTTGTGAAGCCAGGACTTTTGTTGTTGGGGAGATTCTTAATAATAGTTTCGATTTCTTTGTCTGTGATTGGTGCATTTTCCATGCACTTTTCTACTCCTAAGCTCTTCCTGACTTCCAGGAGCTCCCAGCTGTTCTGTATTAAACAGCCTCTCTAAGCTTTCTGTGTGACTTAAAGTGGAAAAACTGAGGCTTGTGGTGAAATACCATATAAGTTTGCCCTCCAGGTTTATTCCCTTTGTCAGGAGAAGCATTTACTTTACTTTAGTTTTGTCATTTTAAAATCCTCACGAGTCATTCTTTGCATCTCCTTTAGAATAAATAATTGCAGTTTTAAGATCCCTGTTATTTCCAGCAATTGCAAATGGCACACATTAAATCTTTTAAGATGGTAACATTTAAAAAAAGATTTGCATGATATTATATTTTCAAAGCAATTCCTAAGTAACAAATGACTAAAGAAAATAGAATCCGGTTACATTACAGCCCTTTCTTACCAATTCTTTTTTAAAGTGATTTAATAAGAATTAAAAAGATTATAAGGTAACAGGGATGTAATTCCATTCAGTTCCCACCACCAGAGTTTCATGTCCCAACCTTTCCATTGGGGACTTCCCTGTTCTTTATCCCTCTGGGAGTATGGACCAAAAATCTTTATGGAGTGCAGAAGGTGGAAGGTCTGGCTTCTGTAATTGCTTCTTGGTTGAACATAGATGTTGGCAGGTTGACCCATACCCCTATCCTGTTTCTGTGTTTCCCTAGTTGTGTATGGCTTTGGAGAGGTCTCACCAAGTCTTAACTACGACTTGATCCTTCCAAGTAATTTTTTTTCTCTTTCTAATTAAACTGACTAAACTGCATCAATATAACTCAACCTGCTTTGTAAACTTACAAAAATTATTTTCTGCTATTTAAGGCCAATTTCTCCTTTCCTTTTTGTCTCCCTTCATTTGCCACTTTTCTTTTCTAATCAGAGAATTATTTCTCTCTAGAAAAAAAAAAAAGAACTTAACCAGTTTGTTTTATCTCCCCCCATACCTTATGTCTAATCCAAAAGAACGAGTCCATCTTCTATTTTTAAAAAGAGAATATCTACATTATTTCCACTTCTAAATCTGCCTGAAGGGCACTGGGGTTGGGCACAGCGGGTTACCATACATGGCATGAAGTGCAAGGAGCAAGGACCCACATAAGGGTCCGGTTTGAGCCCTGGCTCCCCACCTGCAGTGAGGGTGGCTTTACAGGAAGTGAAGCAGGTCTGCAGGTGTCTTTCTCTTCCCCCTCTGTCTTCCCCGCCTCTCTCCATTTCACTGTGTCCTATCGAACAATGACAGCAATAACAACAGCAATGATAAACAAGGGTAACAAAAGGGGAAAAATAGACGCCAGTAGCCATGGATTCATCATGCAGGCACTGAGCCCTAGTGATAACCGTGGAGGCAAAAAAAAAAAAAAAAAAAAAAAAAACCCTACCTAAAATTGGAATATTATGGATTCTTTTTTTTCACTAATATTATTACAATAATAATCTCTCACCATAATTAGATGGACAGCAGCTTTTATGATAGAATAAATACTAATACAAGGCTCACAAAGAAAGACCTGATGGCAAACCCAATCTTACTACTACCTTACAGTGATGAACAAAAGTTACTTAACTTCTTTGAACCTTAGTTTCTCATTTATATTCAATAATTTGAAGACAATTAAATTAGATATTTCATTCAAGTGGATTTTGTAAAGATTTAGTGAGATGAGATGATGCCTGGCAGTTAATTTCTTTATCCTATAAAACATCAATGTTTTTACTAAATAGCATATACATGCTACAAAAAAAAGGTTAATTTCCTTCACCTCTGTTGTAAAGAAGGAAATAGGTATTCACACTTAACCAATTCACAAGGGAAACAGTTATTAATCATTTGGGGGAAATGTCTAAACTCCCAGCAATTAAATAAATTCAAAAAGCATTTAGATGTCATTTTTATTTTATTAAATTAGTACTAATTAAAGAATTTATTGCTGTTAGCATCACCAGTTGCTATAACTCATTGGGAAAATATGCAGCAAATTATGGTAATGTTCATACTTTTCCATCTAGGGATCTCATTTCTGAATGCTATCTTGAGAATATTCTGAAATGTGGGGGGAAACAAATTGATATTATAGTAATTATATTAATATTATGATCTTAATAAGCCTGGGAGTAACATACATTTTCATGGATTAAATTATGTTGAAATATTTTGCAACCACTAGGAGTAAAACCTTACATTATGGCACATTAAAAACATGCACTTATAAGAGTATGAGAAAAAGCATTTATAGAACTCTATGGTAATAAACCGATTATGCTAGGATATTATCATGTTTCTTTTTTCCCTTTTTCCTGTTTCTCTAAGTATTCTTTTTGGTGGCCCTTGTTGTTGTTGTTGTTTTTTTTTCTATTGTTGTAGTTATTATTGTTGTTGTTGCTGTCATCATTGTTGGATAGGACAGAAAGGGGGGGAGAGAAAGATAGACACCTGCAGATCTGCTTCACTGCTTGTGAAGCGACTCCCCTGCAGGTGGTGAGCCGGGGGTTTGAACTGGGATCCTTGTGCTGGTCCTTGCGCTTGGTACCACATGCGCTTAACCCGCTGCACTACCGCCCGACTCCCTGCTACCTGTAATTTTAAACTAGAGTGACCCTTATAAAAGAGGCTGTAGCAGGTAGAGCACTGAGTTTTCATGTATGAGGTCCTGACTTTAGCCCCAGCATCATATCCACTAGAATAATACTCTGGTTCTTTCTCCCACTAATAAATACATCTTTTTAAAATATTAAAATTAGAGTTTTCATTTGATGCAAGATAGATTTATTAAGTGTTCATTATGTATTTGGAGAATTTTCTTTGGCAACTTGGACTTTAAAAAATGTCAAATCTTTCCTCATAATGTACTTCAGGACAAAAACAAAAAACCAAGTGGGTATGCTTATTCAACTGTTTAGAGTAACTGCTGATACAGTTTGTAACCTAAGCATTTAAAGCCAGGCTGTCACTTTGATCCATGTTTAATATAGTGGTGTACTGTCTCATTAAAGACATCTGCTCTAGGACTCATTCCAAAATTAATGTACTGACTTGCTTGGGTCATTCTACTGAGGAAAATGTGATCTCTGTGCTATATTGACCAGAATATCAATATGAGGAAGACTTTGAATCAGGTATCTCAGAGCTATATCAAGAGGTAACTGAATTAAGCTCAAGTACATTAGTCAAGATCTTTTACCATGTATTATAGGATTGGTTTTACTTGGGAGAAAAATGGTTTGTTTCATGAAAGATGATGAATGACATAGTGGGGGTTGTATTGTTAATGGGAATCTGGGGAATGTTATGCATGTACAAACTATTGTATTTACTGTTGAATGTAAAACATTAATTCCCCAATAAAGAAATAAATTATATAAAAAAATGGTTTGTTTTTAGATCACTTCATTGGGGAAATGCTACTTTACAAGACAGTTGTTGTTACGGGTGTAGTTTCACATCTCCTCTTGATAAATGTCAGCACACCATACCCTTCACCACAGTACACTGGATCCCCACCCCTATTTAGTTGAAATGCACACTGAAATAGTTGTAGACTTATCTGTATTTGTAGGAAGTAATATGGATGCTTGTTTATACACTTTGTCCAGTTTCCTCAAATGCTACTATTCTATAGAACAATAGTAGAATAATAGAAACATGAACTAATGTGGTATAGTCTTCCCATCATTCTCAGATTTCCCCAATTCTACTGGTACAGTTAGTACTTAATTTTATTAGTAGGTCCTTGGAAACTAACAGAACAAAACTGGGTTAATGAAGAATTTTGTTTTATTCACACACTGTTGTTTGGTATACCTTTTGTTTCATCAATGTTACAGTGGAACAGAATTACTTGAGGGCCTGCTGTTTTCATTTCTTTCTTTTTTTTTATGTAAGAAAGGATAAATTAACAAAACCATAGGGTAGGAGGGGTACAACTCCACACAATTCCCATCACCCAATATCCATATCCGACCCCCTCCCCTGATAGCTTTCCCATTCTCTATCCCTGTGGGAGCATGGACCCAGGGTCATTGTGGGTTGCATAAGGTGGAAGGTCTGGCTTCTGTAATTGCTTCCCCGCTAAACATGGGCGTTGACTGGTCAGTCCATACTACCAGTCTGCCTCTCTCTTTCCCTAGGAGGGTGGGTCTCTGGGGAAGCAGAGCTCTAGGACATATTGGTGGGGTCTTCAGTCCAGAGAAGCCTGGCTGGCATCCTGATGGCATCTGGAACCTGGTGGCTGAAAAGAGAGTTAACATACAAAGCCAAACAAATTGTTGGACCTAAAGCTTGGAATAGTGGAGAGGAAGTGTTAGGGGGGTACTCACTGCAAACTCTAGTGTACTTCTGCTTTCAGGTATATATTTTGCAGTAGTTTACAGATACGTGTGAACATATGCTCTCTCTTACAGAAACTGGTATATATCTAGGTTTTGGGACTTTGTTAGGAAGTGAACCACCTGGGATGGAATTAGAGAATACTATGAAAGGAAAGGTCTCACCTGAGTAATGAAGCTGAAGGGTTGTCATTCCACACTTGAAGTCTTTGGACACAGTCTGAGGTGAAGCATGTTGAGGTGGCAATCATTGTGTTGATTAGGTTGTGATTGGCAGATGCAATATTATTTGATATGGATTGGGAGAGGCATACGGGAAAGTGGGCCCTATCCAAAGGTTCCAGGTCTGGGGGAAGTAGAGGCTCTATAGTGGAGATGTGAGGTTCCTGCTGTCTTAGAGTTCAAAAACACAATGTATAGTTAATGTTATCATCACATTAATTGGTAATTGGGTTAACTTTGAAAAGTCCTTTTGTTAGGTTTTGCTGTACAGTACCCAGTATCTTATATATAGCTGTGCTATTGGTTGCTTCTGATCTACTTGGTCTAGGCTTTTGAGAGAGTCCGCATATCAAATACATAGCCTGTATATTAAAAAGACTCAGTCTGTGTTTTAAAAACTTCAAGACATACAATTAATTTTCCCCCTCTCATATTAATTAATTAGTGATTTATATGACTAAATTTTATTAGGAGTGTACATAAACACCATTCCCACCACTGAAAGACTGTGACCCATCCCTCCCACCCACTCCCACCCCCCACTGGCCCAGGAAGCTGCATGTCTACCCCTCATCATGTTGGTATCTTCTAATTCTGCTTTTAAATACCCCTTCTGTTTCATTTGCTTTAAATCCCCCCTGCTTAACACTGCATTCTATTTACATAACCACTGTATTCTATTTACATAACCACTGCTGTCTATTTACATAAATCACTTTTACATTTACATAAAGCACCACCTTCCCTCCAGGGCATTGGTGGTTTAGTGGTAGAATTCTCACCTGCTCCACCCCCTCTCCTTGTCACACCCTGATCCTCTCCTTGTCACACCTTGATTTTCACCAGTCACTTTTCTCTCCACCCTCTCTGCGTCACATCCTGTTCACAACCTACTTGGGAAGTATATATAAAGAAAACATTGTTCGTTTTAGTTAGTTGTTAGTTTAGTCTAGCTTGGTATAGATTGCGCTGCGTCCTGCATGAATAAAGAGATACTGCATACAGCTCAACCATGAGTCCCTGGTCGTCTGTCTCCCGTCTGTGAAGCTCAGCCCGACATCATCACAGGGTTTTTACTTTGGTGCCCTACTTACAATTTGGTCAGGTCCTACTTGTAGTTTCCCTTTCAGATCTTCTTACTCAACTTCTGTTGATGAGTGGGGTCATCCCATACTCATCTTTATCTTTCTGACTTAGCTCACTTAACATAATTCCTTCTAGCTCTGTCCAAGATGGGTCAGAGAGGGTGGGATCATTGTTCTTGATAGCTGCATAGTATTCCATTGTGTATATATACACCACAGCTTTCTCAGCCACTCATCTGTTGTTGGGCACTTGGGTTGCTTCAAGGTTTTAGCTATTATGAATTGTGCTGCTATGAACATAGGAGTACACACCTCTTTTTGGTTGGGTGTTATGGAGTCCTTGGGGTATAAGGAGAGGAATTACTGAATCATATGGAACGGCCATGTCTAACCTTGTGAGAGTTTTCCAGACTGCTCTCCACAGAGGCTGGACCAATTTACAGTCCCACCAGCAATGCAAAAGGGTTCCTCTGTCCCTGCAGCTTCTCCAGCATTTGTTATTGGTGTCCTTTTTGATGTATGCCACTCTTACAGGAGTGAGGTGGTATCTTAGTGTTGTCTTAATTTGCATTTCTCTGACAATCAGTGATCTATAGCAGTTTTTCATATGTTTGTTAGCCTTTTGGATCTCCTCTGAGGTGAATGTTTTGTTCATATCCTCTGCTCATTTTTGGATGGGGTCATTTGCTTTTTTGGTGCTAAGTTTGCTGAGCTCTTTGTATGTTTTGGTGATTAGTTTCTTGTCTGATGTATGGCATGTGAAGATCTTCTCCAATTCTGTGAGGAGTCTCTTTGTTTAATAGTTTCTTTGGATGTGCAGAAGCTTTCCAATTTGATGTAGTCCCATTGGTTTGTTTCTACTTTAGTCTTCCTTGCAATTGGGTTTATTTCATCAAAGATGTCCTTGAGGTGTAGGTGGGAAAATGTTTTACCAGTGTTTCCCTCTAAGTATTGGATTGTTTCTGGTCTGACATCTAGGTCTTTGATCCATTTGGAGTTGATTTTTGTTTCTGGTGAGATAAAGTGGTTCAATTTCATTCTTCTGCATGTTACAACCCAGTTTTCCCAGCACCATTTATTGAATAGAGCCTCCTTCTTCCATTTAATGCTTTGGGCCCCCTTACCAAAGATTAGATGTCCATAGGTGTGGGGATTTATTTCTGGGCTTTCAATTCTGTTCCACTGGTCTGTGTGCCTATTTTAGTTCCAGTACCAGGCTGTTTTGAATATGATGGCTTTATAATATAGTTTAAGGTCTGGGAGTGTGATGCCTCCATTTCTGTTTCTTTTCCTCAAGATTGTTTTCGCAATTCTAGGTGTTTTCAGGTTCCAGACAAATGATTGTAGTGTTTGTTCTATTCTATTAAAGAAGCTTGGTGGAACTTTGATGGGTGTTGCATTAAATTTGTATATGGCTCTGGGGAGAATATTCATTTTGATGATATTTATTCTTCCAGTCTATGAGCATGGGATATCTTTCCATTTCTTGGTATCAGTTTCTATTTCCTTGAGTAGCAACTCATAGTTTTCAGTATACAAGTCTTTCACTTCTTTTTTTTTTTTTTTTTTTATTTATTCCCTTTTGTTGCCCTTGTTGTTTTATTGTTGTAGTTATTATTGTTGTCATTGTTGGATAGTCAGAGAGAAATGGAGAGAGGAGGGGAAGACAGAGAGGAGGAGAGAAAGACAGACACCTGCAGACTTGCTTCACCGCCTGTGAAGCGACTCCCCTGCAGGTGGGGAGCCGGGGTTCGAACCGGGATCCTTATGCAGGTCCTGGTGCTTTGCGCCACCTGCGCTTAACCCGCTGAGCTACAGCCCGACTCCCAAGTCTTTCACTTCTTTGGTCAACTTTATTCCTAGGTATTTGATTGATTTTGCTGAAACAGTAAATGGGAGTGATGTCTGGATGTCTTCTTCTTCAGATATAGTGTTTGCATAAAGAAATGCCACTGATTTTTGTACATTGATTTTGTAGCCTGATACCTTGCTATATTCCGTAGTAACTTCCAGTAGTTTTCTGCTGGATTCTTTAGGTTTTTCTATGTATACTATCATATCATCTGCAAATAGTGAGAGCTTGACTTCTTCCCTTCCAGTCTGTATTCCTCTGATTTCTTTCTCTTGCCTGATTTCCATGGCAAGAACTTCCAATACTATGTTGAAGAGTAATGGTGATAGTGGACATCCCTGTCTAGTCCCTGATCTGAGGGGAAATGCTTTCAGCTTCTGTCCATTGAGTATGATGTTGGCTGTAGGTTTGCTATATATGGATTCCACTATCTTGAGGAATTTCCCGTCTATTCCCATTTTTTGTAGAGTTTTGAGCATGAATGAGTGTTGGATTTTGTCAAATGCTTTCTCTGCATCTATTGAGATAATCATGTGGTTTTTGGCTTTGCTTTTATTGATGTGGTGAATGACACTGATAGACTTATGGATGTTGAACCAGCCTTGCATTCCTGGGATGAATCCCACTTGGTCGTGATGAACAACCTTTTTGATTTGCTGCTGTTGGCCAAGATGTTGTTTAATATTTTGGCATCTATGTTCATCAGAGATATTGGTCTATAGTTTTCCTTTTTTGTTGTGTCCCTATCAGCTTTTGGTATCAGGGTGATGTTGGCTTCATAGAAGGTGGAAGGGAGTATTCCTGTTTCTTCAATCTTATCGAGAAGCTTAAGAAGTATGGGTACTAACTGTTTCCTGAAAGTTTTGTAGAATTTGTTTGTGAAGCCATCTGGTCCAGGACTTTTGTTGTTGGGGAGATTCTTAATAATGGTTTCAACTTCTTTGTCTGTGATTGGTGCATTTAGGTTTTGTAGTTCTTCTTGGTTCAGTTTTGGAAGGGCATATGCTTCTAGGAATTGTTCCATTTCTTCCAGATTCTCTAGCTTGGTGGCATATAGTTCTTCATAGATATTTCGCATGATTCTCTGGATTTCTGTGGTGTCAGTTGTGATAGCTCCTCCATCGTTTACAATTCTATTAATTTGAGTCTTCTATCTTTTTTGTTTTGTGGGTCTGGCTAGGGGTTTGTCAATTTTGTTTAATCTTTCAAAGAACCAACATTTGGCTTCATTGATCTTTTGTATGGTTCTTTTATTTTCAATGTTGTTTACTTCTGCTCTAATTTTAGTGATTTCTGTCCTTCTGGTTGCTTTACGGTTCCTTTGTTTTTCTTCCTCTAAGTCCTTCAGGTGTGCAGTAAGGTCGTTCATTTGTGCTTTTTCTTGGTGTTTAATATGTTATTGTATGGCTATAAGTTTCCCTCTCAGTACTGCTTTCGCTGTGTCCCAGATATTTTGATAGGTTGTGTCTTCATTTTCATTTGTTTCCAGGAACATTTGAATTTCCTGCTTGAGTGACTCTGACCCAGTGGTTCTTAAGGAGCATGTTGTTTAGTTTCAAAATTCTGTGACTTTTAATAATTGTCTGTTTGTTGTTAAATGTTAGTTTTACTCCACTGTGGTCTGAGAAAATACTTGGGATGATTTCGATGCTCTTGAATTTATTGATGCTGTCTTTGTGGCCCAACATGTGGTCTATCCTTGCGTATGTGTTATGTGGATTTGAAAAGAAGGTGTATTCCAGTTTTTGGGGGTGAAGGACTCTGAAAATGTCCAAGAGGTCTAGTCTGTCAATCTCTTCATTCAATTCTCTTGTATCTTTGTTGATTCTCAGCTTTGTTGATCTGTCTTAGTGTGAGAGTGGGGTATTGAAGTCTCCCACTATTATTGTATTACTATTGATGTATTTTTGAAATTCTTTCAGTAAGTGCTTGACATATTTAGATGGTCCCTCACTGGGTGCATAGATGTTATTAATTGTTAAGTCTTCTTGGCTGATTGATCCTCTAATAATTATGTTTGAATGAAAGTCTAGCAGGATATATTATCCTTGTTTGAAACCCTTTTTCATTCAGGGCTCGAGCGATATCTTGCCATTCTCTTCTGGATTTTAGAGTTTGAGTGGAGAAGTCTGCAGATAATCTTATGGGTTTTCCCCTGTATGTGACTTTTTGTTTCTCTCTTGCAGCCTTTAGGATCCTCTTTTATCCTTACTCCTTCTCGTTGTGACTATGATGTGTCTCAGTGTCTTCAGGTCTGGGTTGATTCTGTTTGGAAATCTCTGGGCCTCTTGAATCTTGATGTCCTTTCTGTTATTCAGGTCTGGGAAGTTTTCTTCTATTATTTCCTCTAGAATGTTTCCTTCCCCTTCCTCTCTTTCTTCCTCTGGCAGGCCAATTATATGAATGTTACTTCTTTTGAGATCATCCCATATGTCTCTGTTGTTGTTTTCAGTGTCTCTCAATCTCTTTTTGTGCTCTTTCACCTCTTTCTTAGTTTTCTCTAACTCATCCTCTGTCTGACTAATTCTGTTTTCTGCTTCTGTTAGTCTACTTTCCCTTCCCTCAGCTTCTTTCTTCATTACAGCTATTTCAACTTTCAGTTCTCTAATTGCCTCAAGATAATCAGTATTTTCCTTGGGGGTCTCAACTGTTGTTTCCCTAACACTGCCATTCCTTTCCTCCAATGTTGTTTTCATTTCTGTGATTAATAAGTTTATTATTGCTTGCATACTTTGCTTATCTATGGTTACTTCTCACTGATTTGTAGTTTCTTCTGGGCTCTTGTCTTCATTCATTGGAATAGCAGTTTTATTTGTTTTTGATCTACCCATTTTTTTGATTTATGTGTTTCTTATTTTTATGTTCTGTTGTTCCTCAGTTGTTGTGTCTTGAGTACAAGCAACACTGTACTAAATACCTTTATGACAAATGCACTCACTAACCTCAGGAATACAATAGCAACTGAAGCAAGTATTGAAGCAGTTTAATAACTACCAGTTAGCCAAACAATGTCTCCAGTCTGTGAAAAAATAACAACCAAGTCCAAGTGAAGAAGAAAGAGAAAATAAAGAAGGGATAGCAAGAATAAACAGTTATGAAAATCTACTATCCACTGTATATTCTACGGGTAAGAAGAGGAGAAAGGGAAGTAGAGCAGAGATACACACATAGAAAGTCCACTCTGAGTCAGATTTCTTCTACAAAATAATTCACAAATTCAGACAGGCAAAGAAGATGGAAGGAAGAAGTATATGACAAGATAAAAAAAAAAGAGAAACAAGAGAGAGAAAAGATAAGAAAAAGAGCTGTAATTAAAGAGCAGTGAAAGGAAAGTTTTAAAAATTGATTACTTTATTTTTTATTTTATTTAATTTATTATTTTTTTAATTAGGTAGGAAGAGGAAGAAGGGGAGAGTCTGTAGAGGATGTAGGAGTAACGAGACAAGTTCCTCTCACAATAGATAAGATGCCCACTACCCTAGCAATGAAAGATAGCCTAAGAGTTAATTCTGATCAACCTAAAGGGGGGGGGGAGATATATACCTTTATATAATATTAATAATAAAATAAAGCATGGTAAAAAAAAAACCCTTTCCCAGATTGCCTCAAGCCTCCTGAGCAGAGGCAGCTGATTGGTAAGAAAGAAAAAAAAAAAAAAACCCTCAGGACTAGACAAGTATAGCAGGAATAGACAGTTATACAAATCTATTATCCACTGTATATTCTAGGTTGTAGCTAGAGGAGGAAGGGAAGTTGAGCAGAGAGAGTCCACTCTGAGTCAGATTTCTTCCCCAAAATAATTCCCAAACATGTATCAGTGAATTCAGAAAGCTGAAGGATTAAGGAAGGAAGGATGACAAGAATGAGAAAAAGAGAAAAAGAAAGAGAGAGAGAAAAAAGAAAAAGATAAGAAAAAGAACAGTAATAAAAGAGCAGTGAAAGGAAAGAGTTTTTTATTTATTTATTTTTTATTATTTAATTAGCTATGCGGGGGGGAGGGAGAGTTTTTTTTTATTTATTTTTTATTATTTAATTAGCTATGTGGGGGGGGAGGGAGGGAGGGGAGCTGCCTGAGCAGAGGCAGCTGGTTGGCTACTTAGAAAGAAAACTGCCAAAGGTTTCAGAAGGGAATAGACTTAGAATGAATGATACCCCCTGGTGGGACAGGAATCTTGGTAAAGAAAGAAGCTCAGCAGGGGAGCCTGCTAGGAGCTCGTCCCCAGGGACTGGTTATGGGGGGGGGGAGGGAGTGTGCTTTGGGAATAATAATTTAAAAAAAAATTTTTTTTCCCTTTTCTTTTTACTCTATTTTTTAACCCAAATTAAGTTATAGTCACCTCCTTGGTGTCACCGCTAGGACCCCTTATTGACTGGCCTGCTAAAGGCAGAAAATCCTACCGTTTCCAGTTGATGTGGTCAGAGCTCAAGCCACTAGCAGCTTCTCAGTCCGCCATCTTCCTGCTGTTTTCATTTCTATATGTGTGATCATCTTTCCCCTATCATTTATCCCCAAAGGGTATACGTATGGAAATTATTTCTGGGGTACAGAAGGTGGTAGTTATGACTTCTGTAATTGCTTCTTTGCTAAACATGGGTGTGTGCTGGTTGAACCATACCCCCAGCCTGTCAACTGTCATGTTTTTGTATCCACCACCATAATCAAAAAACACTGATCAGCTCCCATCACCCTAAGGATCTCTCCTGTTGTTTTTATTAACATACCATCTCTTCTCTCATCCCTGACTTTAGCAACTACTGCTGTTTTCCATTTGTAAAATTTTGTCATTTTGGAATTATGTAGTAATGCAGAATTTTAAGATTGACTTTTTTTTTTTTAATTGGGGGACTAATGGTTTACAGTAAATACAGTTGTTGATACTTATGTAAAATATCTGGGTTTTTTTTTTTTTTTTTTCAAACACTCTCACCCCCAGCCTAAGTTCTCCTCCACTATCATGTACCAGGACCTGAAAACCCTCTCCTAGAATCCTTTGCTTTGGTGTAATACACCAAACCCAGTCCAAGTTCTGCTTTGTGTTTCTCTTTTACGATTGGCTTTTTAATGTCAGCACAGTTCCCTGGAGATTCTCCTAAATCATTTTCTGTATTGGCAATTCAATGTTTGTTATTACTGAGTAGTATTCTATATTATAGGTATACCATCATTTGTTTAGCTATTCATCTGTATAAGGTTTCCTTTTTTTAAAATTATTTTTTATTATTTGGGAATTAATGTTTTACATTCAACAATAAGTACAATAGTTTGTACATGCATAACATTCCCCAGTTTCCCATATAACAATACAACCCCCACTAGGTCCTCTGAATCCTTCTTGGACCTGTATTTCTGCTGCCTTAAACATTAGTGAACAGTTTTATGTAAACATAAACATTTCTTGTGATAAATGCTGAAGACTTTAATTGCTGGTTTACGTAGTAACTGGATGTGTAGTTTTCAAAGAAACTGCCATACTTTTCTAGAAAAATCTATGCCATTTAATATTCTCTCAAGAAACAAATGGAAGTTTTTGCTTATTTGACAGCTTTTGATGTTTTCATTGAAGCCTTATTTTAAAATTAAATGTGTGATGGTTTCCTTTTTAAAATTTTATTAGTGATTTAATATTCATTTACAAATTACAAGATAATGGGTACAACTCTGTACCATTCCCACCACCACAGTTCTCTATACCCATTCCCTCCATTGTAAGCTACAGAAGTTCTCCTAAGGTTGCAGGTATGGGTTAAGTATTCTTTCTACAACTGTCTGTATATGTATAGATTTACCCATTTTTTCCATGATCCAATCCTCTCTTACTTTCCATGTCACACATCCAAATGTCCCTCCCTTTTCCCTCTTCTCTCCCTGGGTCCAGCATTGGATCGACCTTCTCGTGGTGCATCCCGTGAGTACCCATTCATTGGGGAAACTGACGATCCTTCCTAGCCGACTGAATCCACATGGATCCCAGTCACTTTCAAAGCCAGCAACAAGCAGCTCCTGACAGCTTTCAACCTGACCTGTTGACTGGCTACAGAAGAAGGGCAAACGCTAGAAGAAGAAGATAGAGTTGGAGTTCAAAGCCCTCTGGTCATCTTCCCCTATCACTTTCTCCCACTGGGAGTATGGGCCAAAATTGTTTTTGGGGTGCAGAAAGTGGGAGTTCTGGCTTCTGTAATTGCTTCTCCACTAGACTTGGGCATTGGCAGGTTGATCTATATCCCCAGCCTGTTTCTATCTTTCCCGAGCTGGGTGCGGCTCTGGAGAGGTGAGGTTTCAGGATACATTGGTGAGGTTGTCTGCCCAGAGAAGTTAAAATGGAATTATGATAGTATCTGCAACTTGATGGCTGAACCATAGTAAGATATAAAGCAGGACGATTAATGAGCAGTAACCAAAAAGTACGAATAGAGCAGATGAGAATATGGATCTTAGGGTGGAAAGAAGTATGGAAGTCTGTTTTAGGTATGTTCGTAGGAGCCTATGATTATTGTAGGTTTTGCTTGAGTTTGATAGCTAGCATGGAGGTAAACAAAAATATTGTCTCAGAAGATGGCATCAGTGTTGAGAAAAGGCTAGAAAGTTGGATGAGGGGAGAGAGTAGCTCCCAATCTCGAAGGAAATCTGTGAATAGTATTAACTGTTTACCCCATCCTCCTGACCCAGGGCCCATATATTTAGCACAGAAGCCTGTGTAACTTTCTTAATCCTATAGGTTTGAGGTCACAGTTTGTGGTCACAGCTGGAAATATTCCAGGCTGCACTCATTTTAGGACCAGTCTTCCTCAAGTGGTAGGGTAGGATGATCTCAGACTCCCTTTGTAGAGTAGGGCAGTCCCTACCACTGCTAATTTACCGTGAGGCCCACAAGAGGGCTTATGCTGATGGTCCTGATGGAAGTGACCAGTAAGGATCTATTAGAGGTCTAGCTCCGTGTGATGGTTTCATTTACCTGATTTATCCAAATAATTTTGTTAACATGACTATGTGGAAAAACTAAATTTAGAAAATAAAATTGCGGGGGCGTCGGGCGGTAGCTCAGTGGGTTAAGCCATGTGGTGCAAAGCTCAAGGACTGGAGTAAGGATCCCCATCTGAGCCCCCGGCTCTCCACCTGCAGGGGAGTCACTTCACAGGCGGTGCAGCAGGTCTGCAGGTGTCTTTCTCTCACCCTCTCTGTCTTCCCCTCCTCTCTCCATTTCTTTTTGTCCTATCCAACAACGAACATCAACAATAACAATATTTACAACAAGGGCAATAAAAGGGGAAAAAAATAGCCTCCAGGTGCAGTGGATTCATGGTGCAGGCACTGGGCCCCAGCAGTAACCCTGGAGGCAAAAAAGAAAAGAAAATTGCATGAGAGCATATAGAATCAAAGAAAAAAATTCACCTAATTTTTCATGGAGTAACTTTGCAGAGTTGATCAGTTTGAAATATTTGGCTCCTTTGCCTTTTAAGTAACCAAAATAGGAACTGAGCTCTCCTTTTGTAGATAATGGTCCTAGCAAATCACTTTTGTTAATATTGGGAAATGGGACTGGAAATAGTAGTGGTTGTTGTTGTTGTTTTTGTCTCTCAGCTAATTAGCCATGTCATTCTAAATATGTCATGTAGCATCTTTAAATTGACTCAGCTCAATCAAATGGTTTGTCTAGACCAGTGGTTCTTACACATATCAGAATTGCCTGGAAAACTCATTAAGATACCAATTATTAGACCTTACTTCTAAAGTTTTCCAATTAAGCAGATCTCAGTGAAGGATAAGACTGCCTTTGTAGCAAATTCAGAAGTGATGCCAGTGAGGGCAGTCCGGAAATAATACATGAGAACTACTGGTTGAGGTGATACTAAAAATGCCCTCTGCACTCAGCAGACAGTACCAACTTTCCTCTGATGCCCCACTGTCCAAAAAAAAAATTAAATAAAGAATACCGAGTGGTCTGAGTACTTGTGCAATGGTAGAGTAAGGCCATGCTGATGTAAAGATTGGAGTTTGAACCTCAGCACCACCTATGTCAAAGTGATGCTCTGGTGTTCTCTCTCTCTTAACTAAAAGAAAAGAATGTATCAGAACCTAGTAACTGTTGCATCTGTCCATGTTTCAGCCCCCCTCTAGAGATACCAAGATGTTATCTTGGGCAGGGGAGATTGCATAGTAGTTATGCAAACAGACTCTTATGCCTGAAACTCTGAGGTCCCAGGTTCAATCCCCTGCTCTACCATAAGCCAAAGCTGAGCAGTTCTGGGGGTGGGGGTGGGGGCGGGGGCGGGGGGGAGGTGTTATCATTATCTCTCTCTACCATATGTACATCTCTCTTCTGGATATTTCACATGCTTCTGGCTTTCTACCTTATGTCTACTAGAAAATTTACCTTGCTAATCTTGTCTTCCAAAGATATGAATATCACCAATATTCATATATGGATAAATGAAATACAAAGTAAAGATTCAAATTGATTTACAGATTCACATCTTCATTTTCCTCCCTACTTTCTGTAACCTATTATAGAATTTGTATCGACACCCTAGAGTTGGGAGACTTTAGTGATGTTTCTTTAATATTTCTGTTCATAGTTAAGGACATAAATGATTGTTATTTTAGAGATATATAGGAGCATCTTCCTCATTGTATTTTTCCTTAGGTCTCAGTCTTTTTGTCCATTTTTTCCCTGTTTGCCATTTTGTTATTCATTTAGCAGGAAAAAGTAGACACTACTTTGTGACATGTTGTTTTATTGCCTTTCGTTATCAGGTCAATATTTATTATTTCAGTAATAATTTCCTCTTTCCAGGTACTACTTCAGAAACTTCATTTTCTTTCTCCTGGGAGATATAAGGCTCCCACTTTGAACTTATTCCACTTTAATAGATTAATCTCATTACTTAAATGTTTCCCCGTGTTGCCTGCTAGTTCCATGAGGGGATGACTTCTTCTCAGTGTAGATTATGCCTGGGACAATGTACTTAGAAGTACTTAACAACTGATTGAATTGAATGAAAGAAGTCAAGTGCCAGCTTGAGAGAAGTATTTGTTATCCAACTCAAAAAATGTGAATCCAATGGCCTAGGAGGTCTCACAGTGGATAAAGAAAGCATTGTACTCTCAAGCACAAGATACCAGTTCTATTCTCTGGCATCATATATGTCAGAATTGTGTTCTTACTCTCTCTCTCTCTCCAAATAAATAAGTAAATAAATAAATTTTTTTTAAATGGTCGAGTCCAATTGTCATCAACATGTGCCTGACCCATGTTGAATTAGTGAATTAGTAAAAATTATGTAACCTGAATGTCAAACATATTTTGATAAATACTTGAAAATATTATCTCTTCTGTTATATTTATACTTAGTTGCATTTTTAAAAAATTTTATTTATTCCCTTTTGTTGCCCTTTTTTATTGTTATAGTTATTATTGTCTTTGTTGGATAGGACAGAAAGAAATGGAGAGAGGTGGGGAAGACAGAGAGGGGGTGAGAAAGATAGACACCTGCAGACCTCCTTTACCACTTGTGAAACCACTCCCCAGCAGGTGGGGAGCTGGAGGCTTGAACCAGGATTCTTATGCTGGTCCTTGTGCTTTGTGCCACCTGCACTTAACCCGCTGTGCTACTGCCTGACTCCCAGTTGTGTGTTTTAAACGTGAGCCATGCCAAGACAAAACACATATGCAAGGCCTCTGCTTAAATATTCAATATTTTTATCTTTATTTTTTTTCCTCCAGGGTTATTGCTGGGGCTAGGTACCTGCACCATGAATCCACTGCTCCTGGAGGCTATTTTTTCCCTTTCGTTGCCCTTGTTTTATCCTTGTTGTGGTTATTATCATTGTTGTTATTGATGTCATTGTTGTTGGATAGGACAGAGAGAAATGGAGAGAGGATGGGAAGACAGAGGGGGGAAAGAAAAATAGACACCTTCCGATGTGCTTCACCAGCTGTGAAGTGACCCCCCTGCAGGTAGAGAGCCGGGGATGCGAACCGGGATTCTTACACCGGTCCTTGCCTTTGTGCCACGTGAACTTAACCCGCACGCTACCGCCTGACCCCCAATTTTTTTATCTTTAAGTCCACAAAATCCCCTTGAGAAGAATGATTGTGTCCGGCTGCCTAGTTATTCTAAAGAATATTTTTTAGAGCGTATGATTTTTATTAAGTTTCTCATTTTCCAGTATCTTATGTTTTCATCTGTCTTGTTTAACATATCCCGAAGCACTTATGTAAGCTTTTAAAGAAAAAAAAATTTTTTTTGTGCAGTCCGCCTTGAGAGCATTCTCTCTATTGATTAAAATTCCCAATCTATATTGAAGAATAAAGTCTGCTAATATAAACCTGTTAACTAAGATAAAAGTGCATTAAAAAGTACTTAACATGTTATGCATGTAATTTAACAGTTACTGCATGTCCTGTCTTGTTAACTGCCCCTGCCTATGGTGATTTAAGAAGCTTGTTTTTAAATGATGACTCAAAACAGAAACATTATTTTTAGACATGCTGGCTGCTTCTTGTCCAACTCATATGTACAAACTCAGGTACACAGACCACAGTTACACTTTACTGTCATCACATCACTGTCATGTTCCTTGTTTTTAATAATTATTTTATCCTTTGTACTTTTATATCCCAGAAAACTAACAGTGGAAGCTGTGATTGTAGTTGTACTTGTATAATTGGAAAGGTCTTAAAGACTTATTTTTGGAGAGTGAAAGCAAAAAGATAAAGTGAGAAATGCAAAGTCCTCACAGTAATGGAGCAAAATAAAATTATTCTCTCTTAAAATAAATGGCAGTTATGGGAGACATTTTTTTTTGTCATGGATAAAAGCTAGAGGAACTCAAAATTGACATTTGAAATATGTTAACTTACTGTTTTTTAAATAAAAAGAAGCTAAAATGCACTGTACAGTACTGTTAGCCAGGATGACTACAGCTTCTTGTTATCAAGTCCTGCAAGACACATAATGCACTTGGCAGTCAAAATCATCCAAAGTAGAAATGTAAACAGAAAAGGGTGTGGGGAGACATAGGCCAAATCTTAAAGTTTTTAAATTTTTTGAAATTTAAAGTTGTTGGTAGTGGGGCAGGGCTCCATTTTGTGTCATTAATTTAATCCACTTGGACATTTATGTAATTGTTCTCCATCTTGAGTTCATACTCACTGTCATGGAAGGAAAAAAAAAAAAAAGCTTTGTGGCTTTATCTCATTTATCTGTGAAGTAATGGTGAGAAAAGCATGAACAAAGAATCAGAATGTCTTCCTAGATCCATCACTGCCACTTAATAGCTTTCTATCCTGAGAAGACCACTTGTTTTTTCTGGTTTTTGTTTCTTCCTTTATATAATACTTTTCAGATGCCTGCTTTATTTAAATCACAGGGCAGTGCTTGGGATGAGTGGACTCAAAATAGGCTACTTATCTTGTAAAATGTTTTTGTGAGTTCAGGTAGGTGCTGTTATAATTCCCATCTTGCAAACAAAGAAAGACTGAGAGGTTAACAAGCTGTTTAAGGCAACACAGCCAATCAGGGAGAAATCTAGTTCTAAATTCACACCTGTAATTTCATCATTTTTTAAAACATATGTTTATTTATTAACGAGAGGAAGAGAGAACCAGAGAAGTGCTCTGACATTTGATGTTGGGGTCAAATTCAGGGCCTCATGCACGCAAATTAGGTCCTCTATCCACTACACCACCTCCAGGTGATGGCTTACATGGACGATAGGAGAGTTCCTGCTTTGCCATGCACATGACCCAAGTTTAAGCCCCTTTTCTTCCTCTTCTCCACCACTCATACACCTCATGGGAGTACTACAACACTGGGAGAAGCTTTGGTACCGTGGGATTGCGTGCGCTCTCTTGCTCTTTCTCTCTCTCTGAAGAAAGTTGACCAACAACAGTGTAACTATGGAGATAACATAAAAAGGAAAGAAGAGTGAAATAAAGGAAATAAATCACATCCTTTTTCAACAGCCCTACTGACATTTAGAGGCTAAATTTTTCCTTATTGTAAACTGTGCTATACATTATAGGATATTTAGCAGCTGCCCTAGCTTCTACTCCCTAGATCAGTAGCATCTCCCAAGTTCTGACAAAAGTTCTGACAAAAGAATATCTCCAGACAGTGCTAGATAGCCTCTGGTAGGCAAAACTGTTCTGAGTTGAGAGTCTGTGATTTCAGAGCAAAAGTTCTTACCCACTTTTATGATGGCAGTGGATCAGGATTATTGTCATTCTTAATTATACCTCTTGAGAATACTTCATGACATAGCAATTTTCAGAATTAGAAGAGAGATACCTGGTTTTTATCTATTGGTTTCCTTTTTTTCTGAATTTTAGTGGTGGCATTGACTTCTTTGGAACATCCTTGTAACTATTCTTATAGAAGCAGAATACATCATCCAGAAATCAGTCTCAACCACCTCTAAACTCCTCCCTCTGTAATTCCATGATCATTCTGTAACGGGCCTACTGATCTCTCCAGAGAAGGTTAGACCTCTCCAATATGTCCAAAACAGTTCATCCCAAAACATGCCATTTGGTATCTGAATTGTTTCAAATGAAAGTCAACTGAAACCCTACAAGTCCAAAGAAAACTCCCTTAGTGGGCCCAAACAGTGGCACACCTGATTAAACACATGCATGGCAGTGTGCAAGGACCCAGGTTCAAGCCCCTGGTCCCCACCTGCAGGGGGAAAGCTTCACAAGTGGTGAAGCAGGGCTGCAGGTGTCTGTCTGTTCCTCTCCCTCTGTATCTCCCCCTCCCTTCTCAATTTCTCTTTGTCTCTATCCAATAATAAATAAATAAGTATATATATAAGTAAGTCAGCAGAATGGAAATTGGGGTTTTATCCATAATTAATATTTGTTTTTATTCAGAAATAACCTTTCTACTAGAGAAATCTATATCAGAGGGCACAAACCTCATTATTGAATATTTTGTCTTTGTCATATGACTCACCCTATCATTTGAGTCCTCCACTTTCCTTGAAGGTCCTGACTCCTATACCATTTCTTAGCTAAAGATAATCCATCCCTATTTTGCCACACTGACTATGGAATTCCTCCATCCATGTAGTTTGTCCGTATATAATTAAATTTGTTCTTTCTCCTATTAATCTGATGTTAATTTGATAGCTATACCATCCCTGAAAATCCAGAGGCTATGGGGAAATTTCTTCTCCACTTTCTCATCTGAGAATATTATGGGCTCCTTTCTATCTATTTTCTGAGAGGCAAGGGGGAAAAAAAAGCAGTTGTATTTGCATAACCATTATTTCACTTAATCTTTACACTAAAACCTTGAGTTTGTATCAATTATCCATGTATGTGCTTTGTTTAGTAATCTTAACCTTTCTTCTTTGCCTCCTCCTTCAGCTTTGGTGTTCTCATTGCAGAACTTGATATAGAAACTCAGCAGGAAGTTGATATGGAAACTCAGCAGGTGCCTTTCTTACCAGCACTATATGAAGAGTAACAACCTCCTGTGTTACTCAACATAAAGCAGATGCTTTCTGCCCTGCATGACTCTTCGTTTTGCCTTTCCCCTTAACAAGGATCTTTAAATATTCAATACATACTGCTTTGACTACATAGGGGACTTTCAAACCAACTGTCCAAGAGAAAGATGTTTTCATTTCTGTTATTCACTCTAGCCTTATTCTCCCAACTCCAAAAGGTCTAGGGTGAGCTTTCCACCCTCCCCCACAACTTCCCCATCTTCATCTCTAATCTGCATTCCATTCTCTTTATGGTATTAGCAGAGTTCCAAATTTATTATCACCTCTGAAATAAGACCTTCTGAACATTTACAATTATAATTTTTGTTTGTTTCTTCAGCATTTAAAACTCTTGTGTGTACATTGGTACACACATTGTGTTCAAGGGCCTGAGTTCAAGCCTGTGGTCCCCACCAACAGGGAAGAAAGTTCTTTCTCTTTCTCTTTTCTGTTTTAGTCAGGAAAAATAAAGGAATGACCACTGGAGGCACTGGAGTTATCATGTAGGCACTAATAAGATTCAGTGGCAAAGAAATTCATTTTAAAAATTGTGAAATTAGATGCATTTGATATGAGCCTTACCAAGTAGTCTGAAAAATGTGTTCTATATAGACCTATATGAATTAAATTTTTTCAAGCATTGTCTCATGATGAATTGCTATTGGCAAGCACAATACAGATAATTGAATATAATTAAAAAGCAATGTTGGGAGTCGGGCAGTAATGCAGTGGGTTAAGCGTACATGGCACAAAGTGCAAGGACCGGTGTAAGGATCCTGGTTCAAGCCTCCGGTTCCTGCAGGGGAGTCACTTCAGCAGGTCTGCAGGTGTCTGTCTTTCTCTCCCCCTCTCTGTCTTCCCCTCCTCTCTCCATTGCTCTCTATCCTATCCAACAACAACGACATCAATAACAACAATAATAACTATAACAACAAGAAAAAACAAGGGCAATAAAAAGGAAAATAAATAAAGAAAGAAAGAATATTTAAAAATATTTTTTTAAAAAAAGCAATGTCGGGAGTCGGGCTGTAGCGCAGCGGGTTAAGCGCAGGTGGCGCAAAGCACAAGGACCGGCATAAGGATCGCGGTTCGAACCGGCTCCCCACCTGCAGGGGAGTCGCTTCACAGGCGGTGAAGCAGGTCTGCAGGTGTCTATCTTTCTCTCCTCCTCTCTGTCTTCCCCTCCTCTCTCCATTTCTCTCTGTCCTATCCAACAACGACAACAACAACAATAATAACTACAACAATAAAACAACAAGGGCAACAAAAGAGAATAAATAAAATAAATATTTAAAAAAAAAAAAAAAAAAAGCAATGTCATTATCTGAGGAAGAGATTGGTGCAGTTACTATGATGAGGAACTGAGATTAGGGGATCTCCAGGACTCAAAAGTTTGCTCATACAAGTTCCAAATATATGTTTGGGTTAACAGAAAGGAGAATTACTTCATGGTGATGCAAAACTTTTACAGTGTCAAAACTTTTTTTAACACAATACAATTAAAACTTTAAGTGTATATAAATCATTTTAATTCCTATATGATTAAAAAAATAACTTCTGTTCTACAATAATAATGCATATCCCAATGAAGAGTTTGCTTTAAGTGCTTAACTGTAGTTTAGGAAATTCCAGGCATTGAACCTGGGACCTAAGAGCCCCAGGCATAAATGTCTTATGTATAACCATTATACTATCTCCTTGGCCCAAGGACATTTTTGTTTTTAGGTCACTGTAAGTCCTTATTGACTAGATTTACCAGGTTCTGGTTTACTGTGCGTTCAGTCATTTTACCATGTTATATAAGTGATTTTTTTTTTTTGTTCCTCTTCCATTTCCAGGTGGCCTTTTTGAAGATGTAACTGTTGGATCCAGGTGTTGCACTTCCTGGCAGGCAGCTCTCCACAGCATGAAGCACATCAGAGGCCAGCAGTCAGCTTACCGGTGGTGATTATAGAGACAAGAACCACAACTAAAGAACAAGAGCTCTGCAGTGAAGATTTAAGTTTACTTGTTTGCACAGTCTCCAGGAGAAGAGTTAACTTTAGATTTGTGAAAAACCAAGGCTGTGGAGAAATTCACTGTAGCAGGTTGTGGGCCAGTTGAGATAAGTATAGACATTACCTCTCTAATTCCCACAGAGAGGAATTGTCAAATATACACTGTTGCCAGAACCACCTGAAAGGCCCTCAGGTAGTGGAGACCCATCTGTTCTGTGTGAAATGCAGTGAGCGCCAGTGTTTGTGGAACTGAGTGTTAACTGCTATAAATCCTAGTATAAGAAGTAAATGTCGTTTCATTTTCAAGGCTCAGAAAAGAGTACGGGTTATCTTAACGTTTTACACTCCCTCTCCAGGGACCTAAGCCAGGGATTGAGTTCACCAAACATACAAAAAGAGTTTATTTTACAAATAAAATATAAAATGTATTGCACCAAAGTAAAAGACTCTAGAGTGGGTGGGTGGGGGGGAGAATACTTGTCTTTCAGAGGACCTAGTGGGGGTTGTATTGTTATATGGAAAACTGAGAAATGTTATGCATGTACAAACTATTGTATTTACTGTCAAATGTAAAACTGATTCCCCAATAAAGAAATAATAAAATAAAAAAAAAGAAAGAAAGAAACAGTAGGTTCAAAGCTGAGGTCTGAGCCAGGCAGGTCATATTTCTATCTCACATTTGAGAAGACAGCTCTGGGTTTGTGACTGCTACCCAGCCCAGTCTTCAAACCACTTAATATTTCTTTCCTCAAAAAAAAGGGAGTGGGGGAGAAAAAGAAAAAAAACATCCCCACCTACAGAGAGGTCACTTCACAAATGGTGAAGCAGGTCTGCGGCTATCTATCTTTCTCTCTCCGCCTCTCTTACTTCCCCTCCTCTCTCGATTTCTCTCTGTCCTGACAAAAAAAAAAACAAACCTGATTTTTCTGTTCTCTGATTTTCTAACATTCATATCACAGGAATCTCTTGGCATTGTGATTTGATAGCTCTCTCTTCCTGTTAGTTTAGTTTAACCAAAATGTTTGTTCAACCACAGAGCAGTGGTGTTTAACTCCTAATTCAGAAAGTGGTTGACTCACATAGGAGTGAAACCCATCTGTGTAATGCAGTGGAGTCATTTTATTAAGCACAGTTAAGTTTTAAATATTAAAGGTCTTAGTATTATGCCCAAGACACAACTCTAAGAGGCTTTGCCTTCATTTCAGTGACTAAGCTTCCAGACAGCATGATAATGTTTCATGCTGTTGGAACTCTTTGCAACTTTGCACCTCTTCTTTCCTTGAATACAGCTGAGATTGGCTGTCTCGGATAGAAAAGGCAAAATCAAACTGACCAGAGGCTTGTGGTTTAGAGGGTGTTGTGACAACCCCTTCCTGGGAGCAGCCAGACTGACTCTCTTTCCACTTTAGTTGAACCAAGACAGAACCTTGCTGCTAAGGACACCTGGTCCTAAGCTCAGTTGGACTGATCAGTGCAAGCTGTACAATGGAATCTTCCTAGACCTACGGTGAACAAATCTGAGACTATTTTTCCACTACTTTCCATACATACATCCTACCATCATTGTCTGATCCTCTAATGAGTGTGTCCATTCCTCCCCTTCACAATATGAATGGCTTTTCCTAGAAAAATACCTAGATAATCATATGCTATCACATCACCCTAATTACTGTATAAAACCAGAACACTACTTCCTCTGTATGGAAGCCTGCCTCCGATGACTTAATATTTCTTTCCAAACAAACAAAAACAAAAACCACCCTGCATTTTCAAGCCAATAAACTCCTTTTTTGGTGAGCTTCTTCATCCAGAATAGTCCATTTTAAGCACAGTTGTTTCATTCAACCTGTACAATCTCTCCAAAATTTTTCTCCTAGCTTCTGATAGCTGAAATGGAATCTGCCTTGTGGTTATTCAGCATGTGAATTCTTTAAAGATTTCTTTTAATGCAACTTTGGATTTATTTATTTATTTATTTTTTACCAGAACATAAGCTCTGGTTTATGGCGGTGCTGGGGATTGAACCTGATACCTTTGGTGCCCCAGGGAAGAAAGACCTTTTGCATAACCATTATGCTGTTTCCCCAGCTTTATGTAACCATGGGAAATGAACCCATGGCTTTGCACCTTAAGCAGCTTCCCCAGCCCAATTAATTTTTTTTTTAATTTCTTTGAGAGAGTGGATGCTGCATGTGATACTCTCAGGATTCCAGGCATCAGACTCATTGAAGGCATGTGTCCTGCTAGCTGAGCTGTCTCCCATTCATGCTTTTCATTCATGCTTTTCCCCATACTGTCCTAGGTTCTGTGACTGGACCTATCAATTCATTCTGCTAAAAGATAGCCTAATAACCAGTGGAAACAGCTTAATTACTTACATTGGCATGTGTTTTACACACACACACACACACACATACACACACACACTGGATCTCTTAAAAAATGGCCAAGTGATTGAGGTTTATTTACCTCCTTAGACTAAAAAAAAGTAAAGGGGATTGCAGCCTCTAGGAGGGAAGGTAGGGAGTAGGGAAGAAATGTATGGTACTCAATGGTTGTCTTGCTATGGAGATAAATGCTTGCTATAGGAACAGTTGTTTCCTGGAGTAGCTTTCCTAGGACAGAAACATCCTTACATATGTAGCTTTCCCTTACAAAAAGGAAATCCATACTTTATTTTTAGGCAGTTGATGGGAAGTAAGCTACCAGCCTCTGCTGGTTCTCAATGGTCTCTAGCTGTAATACTTAGGTGAATGTTGCCTTTTTAGGGGATGACATTCTGGTCCCTTTCAGCACACTGAAGGATGTTTAGCAGGACCCCTGGCCTCTATTCCCCAGATGCCAGTTGGATCCTCATTGTGTTGTAATAAATATCTGCAGACAGTGCCCTGGTATGTAAATTCAATCCCTGTTGAGACCCACTGTTGCAAATGATGTGATCTAAGAATTGAAATCCAGTGATTGCCTATAGTTAGATATTGCCACATACACAGCTTTTTACAAATTTTGAGCCCTTTACTGGCATTGTAACTTGGCCTTAGTATGCTATTGTTTTCACAAATGAATTCATTCCTGATCAATACATTTGTGTGTGAATATTTCTCAAGGGTTCAGTTTGTATTGATCTAACGGAGACTAGAATAAATTTTATGAAGCAGAGTTCAACCTGCTTCATAAAATTCTATAAAATAGAATTTTCTTCTGAGAAACTTTTTTCTCCCTCTAGAAAAGGAAGTTGTTACCTTATTAATGGTTTGATGGTGCAGGTACTTATGATTCAGAATGTTAGAGGGTAGTTTAGAGAAAGCAGCATCCCTCTCCCAGGATTCTCCCTACAAGAAGCCAGAAGGGACTAGAGGCTGGGGTCAGAAGCATATCAGGCCCTATATACTTCCTCTGAATGGACTATAAAGCTTGGGAAACCATCATCGCTCTCTTTCTGGGGCGTGTGGGGGGTGGGGGAGTCTACATGCCTGCATGACTTGTACTTTCTTCTTTTCTGTCCTTAGTTTCCTCTAATAAATGCTCATCTCCCTGAAGCATAACTGGTTCTCTTGTGATTCCCCACAGGAGGGAACTGGGAAATGGCCCCACTTAGTTGTATCCTCTTCCCCTACAAGAAGATAATTGAATAACTACCACTCAACAAAAGCCAGCAGAAAACTAGTCAACTTTACTAACCTTGACTCCCTGAGTAAAATCAAATTGAGTCAAATGTAGTAAGACACCTTCATCTCTAATTTGGGACTTAGATGGAACCAAGCCAATGATTGATTTGCCCGTGTCCTTTCTGGGGAGTGGAGGCTGGGTGGATAGAGATGTGGATTTGTTGTGCATCAAGTAGCAATGAAAAGCAATGCTATTTATAAGGGGGAGAGAAAGAGAATCAGAACATCACACTGAAACATGTGATGCCAAGGATCAAACTCAGAACAATATGCTTGATAGTCCAAATCTTTTTTTAAAGCATTTATTTTTATTTTTTTAATTTAATTTTATTTTGATAGAACAGAGAGAGATTGAGATGGGGTGGGGAATAGAAAGGAAAAGAGACAGAGAGACACTTGTAGCACTTTCTTTAACCCCTCGTGAAGCTTTTCCCCTATAGGTGGGAACAAGGAGCTTGAACCCAGGTCATTGTATATGGTAATACATGCACTTAACCAGGTATGTCACCACCTGGCCTCAATAGCCCAAATCTTTATTCGCTGTGCCACCTCCCATGAAGCAGAATGCTCACTGGACGTGTTACCTCACGGTTTACTAAGATTTCTGAAGAGGATCTGCTCCGTGAAGAGGATGGAGCACTATCGCCCTTCAGTACTGCCTGATAGTTTTCTCAAGACACCTGGCAGTAGGACAATGACAAGGTGCTGCCTTGTGTTAACATCTCCTTCCGCCCCTAAATCCTCCATACTTGAGGGCTTTTTCTGTCAGTGCCTAAGACCATAAGCATGAGCTCTCTCAATTAATTCCTGGGCTTTTTCTCTATGCAGCTAGTAAATTTCTCCTCACTTTTTCTCATATTAATTCACTTCATGCTTATATGGTTATTTGCCTCTTCATGAGTAAGCTATTTATGGAACTATTTATTTTCCCCAAGCAAGGATACACTGATATAGCTAAAAACTTTTTAAACCTTACTCATTGCAGAAAGTCCATCTAGGGCCAGGCAATCAGATATTAATTGGCTTTGTACTTAACCGCTTAGGTAGTTTAATGGTAATTAAGCCCAATCAGTAGTCCCTGTGGTAAAAAAAAAAAAAAAAAAAGCTGACAAGGTTAAATGATAGTCATCCTAGTTTTGTTTTCCCCTGGAACATTTGTTTCTGTTCTTTTGTATGACAATGATTAATTAGAACCCATGTTTCATTGTAATTCAGAATTCTAGAGATGGCTGTTATATCTTATTTGGTCTGTAGGTTTTTGTTTGTTTGTTTGTTTGTTTTTTTTAACCCTGAAGGTTATTTCTAGGTGCCTGTATGACTCCACAGTTCCTGATAGCCATTTAAGTTTTATAGATGAGAGACAAAGAGGAGAGATCTCTGCAACACTGCTCCACTGCTTGTGAAGTCATCCCCCCCCACAAATCCATGTGGGGACTGAGGACTTGAACCTGGGTCTTTGCATATGATGCACAGTTAGAAAAGAATTAACATCATTCATCAGAAGAATATTCACTATTGCCTAAGTGTCTACACATTTTTAAATGATCTTAAAGACTACTCACTGAAACTTAATATAACTTATCTTAGACCCCCAGAGGTGCCTTAAGCTTTCTAATGAGCCAGCCAGAGCTCGCCATCATTTCTTTATCTGAGAAAAATGTGTCTGGGGGGGTGGGGGTGGAGAGGGTTACACGTATCAGAAGGGAGGGCAAATTTCCCCTTTACTCTTCTGGGTTCTTGGGTTAATGGAGCAATAACACCCATATCTGACAGACTAATAGAAGAAATGAACAAATTCAATTACACAAGTGAGAATCTACATATGTGTATATTTTACAACTAATGGGATAATAGTGGGATTTGTGGCCTGAGGTAAGTGTAGGATAGGGCATTGAGGTCTCGGGAAGAGAAAAGGGAAACTCATGATAAGGTGACTCACCTAATGAGATGCTTAGCTATGTCTGCTGGTTTGAAGACCGAATATTTGTCCTGCCATACAGATAAATTCCTCTGAGAGAGATTATTTCTGGTAAAAATCCCAACTCTGTGTGAGATCTGATTTTTCTTCATCCCTTTTTTCCTTCCTTCCTTCCTTTCTTCCTTCCTTCCTCCCTTCCTTCCTATCTTTGATGGGACAAAGAGAAATTGAGAGAGGAAGGGGGGGAGAGAGGAAGAAATACAGAAAGACACCTGCAATTGCTTTACCACTTGTAAAGCTTTCCTGTTGCAAGTGTGAATCAGAGGCTCAAACCTGGGTCCTTCTGCATGTGCACTTAACCAAGTTCTCTACTGCACGCCTCCCACATTTTTTTTCTGTGTATTTAAGGGAATGATCATTTTTCTCATGAGCCATCAGTGTCCTGGTTGGCTTCAGTCTGAAATAGTGGCATATCTTGGGGAAGACTTATTCAGAACATATTAGGGAGATCTGAAAATTTAGAGGAAGTCTAACCATTACACAAAAGCCAATTATCTTAAGAAGTTAGTTCTCCTGCTTTAAAATAAATGACAAAAAATTGCTCAAAAGATTTTTAATATATATTTTGATTAGGGATTTAACACTGATCTATAAGATTATAAGGTAATAGGGGTGTAATTGCACACGTCACTCACCACCAATGATCTGTTCTCCAAGATATCTCTAGTGCTGTTCATGATAGTTTTCTTAAGGTGACAGATAAGCATTGACAATATAGTTTTTATTTTTTTCAAATTTGTGTTTCAATTTTCTATATCCCATATATGAGTGAAATTATAGTTGTTCACTTTTTTTAGATACTTCACTAAGCATAACCTAAAGAGTCCATAGTAATAGGGAACCTAGGGTGGAAAGAAGCTAGAATGTCTATTTTAGGTATGTATCTTCCTAGGAACTCAGGTCGTTAGTAACCTTTGCTTGAGTTTGATAACTGATATGAAGGTGGACTAGAAATATTGCCTAGGAGAATAGTGTCAGAGTGGAGAATAGAACTTGAAAGTGGGGTTACTTGAAAAAAATATATATATAAATGCAATTAACTGTTTAACAAATTGGTCTGCCCTGAGGCCAAGTATATTCAGATTTAGCACAGGAGCCTGAATAACCTTCCCATCCCTGTCAATCTGACTTCATAGTCTATCGTCACACCTGGGAACATTCTAGTCTGTGCACATTACAGGACCATTTCTCTTCAAGTGGCAAAGTGGGATAACCCAGACTGTTTTATTATTATTAATAAAAAGGAAACACTGATAAAACCATAGGATAAGAGTAGTACAACTCCACACAATTCCCACCACCAGAATTCTGTATCCCATCCCCACCCCCACCCCCACGCCCCCAACAGCTTTCCTATTCTTCAGCCTTCTGGGATATGGGCCCAAGGTCATTGTGGGATGCAGAAGGTGGGAGGTCCAGCTTCTGTAATTGCTTCCCCACTGAATATGGGTGTTGACAGGTCGATCCATGCTTCTAGCCTGTCTCTCTCTTTCCCTAGTGGGGTGGAGTTCTGGGGATCAGAGCTCCAGGACACATTGGTGGGGTTGTCTGTCCAGGGAAGTCTGGTTGGAGTGATGCTAGCATCTGGAACTTGGTGGCTATAAAGAGAATTATCATATAAAGCCAAACAAGTTGTTGACTAATCATGAACCTAAAGGCTGGAGTAATGCAGATGAAGAGTTGAGGGGGGGGTCTTCATTTTGTAGATAGCTAGTAGGCATATTTTAGTTATATTCGAAAGGGCCTGTGGCTATACTAGTTTTTTTTTTTCCCCTGAGCCTGAACTCTTGATATGCAGGTGGATCCAAGTTATTGTCTGGGGAGATGATGTCATGGCTGTAAAAAGGACCAGAAAGCTGGATCACGGAAGAGAGTAGCTCCCAAATATAGGAAAGGGGTATAAATATTGTTGACTGTAAACTCCATTGATTTGATCTGGTCAGCCCTTCAGCCTCATTACTCCAGTGAGACCTTTCCTTTCATAGAATTCTCTAATTACATTCCAGGTGGTTCACTTCCCAACAGTCTCAAAACCTAGATATAGATCAGGTCCCATGAGATAGTGCATATGTTCACATGTATCCATAAATTAGGGCAAAATATAAACCTGAAAGCAAAAGTACACAATAGAGTTTAGTGAGTCAGTATGAAATTCATAATGAAATAGTGTCTATTTAGACTTAGATACCCTCCTCACCTGTTTCCTATTATATTTCCCTAACTCACTCCCAAGCTATCCTTATCAAAGCAAGGATTGCAAATGCTGAATAAGGGAATGAGACTGGCATACTTTAATGATGACTCTTTAGTCACTATCAGGCCACCTCATCAGCTGGGGCCCTATTCGGGGAGTCCTGAGATTCTCAAACAGACATGATGGGCCTAGACCTTGCATAAATCCCTCTCTCCATTGTTAAAAGTCATCTATATCAGGAACAACAAAACAGACCCCTTTGTGGACCCCCATATGACCTTCCCCTCAACTTGGATCAACAATGGTAGAGAATGTGCATCCTCTGAAGGGAGGGGAGGGTGGACAACATACTCTATGCTACACCTGAGGAAGATGGGTCCTGATATTGGGGCAGCTTGGAATGTTCCTACTCTGACCACAAAATGTGAGCTCAGATAAACAGGGATGCAGAGGTCACATAGGCTCCAAAACTGACTATAGGCTCCAGATTAGATCCAGACTTTTTTTTTACAGTGTCAGACAGTCCTTCCTAGTGCTAATGCTCAAAACATTTTTAAAAGCATCCAACTTGCAAAACTACTTTTTTCTTAAGAATAGGCCCACTTCTGATATCTTTAAACATTTGTTTAACTTTTAGTTATTTTTTATTAGTGATTTAATAAATTATAAGATAATAGGGGAATAATTTTACACTGTTCCAGAGTTCTGTGTCCCATTCCCATTGGATTCTGCAGTGTTCTCAACCAGATGCATCATCACCCAGCCCCCTGTCTTGCTTTTCATCTTACCAATATAAGCTGATTCTATAACTACCTATCTCTACAGATATACTTTCCACCCACTTTTTCCATGGTCCTACCTTCATTTCCTTTCTAGTTCACCCCTACACCTATTATCACTTTCAAGGGTCTTTCCTTTAAACTCCTCTCTCTGATAAGCAAAACTGAAATGGTGCCTGGTTTCCTCTGGTGGTTCCCAATTCGCTTCCCTTTCACTGATGGTATAAATACAAAATTTTTGGTGACAAACACTTAGGGTCCTGGTGGAACAGGGGGGCAGAGCCCTCTGGTTTATTTTCACTATCACTTACAAATCTGGGAGTATGGGCCAAAATTTTTTGGGGTGCAGAAGGTGGGAAATCTGGCTACTGTAATTGCTTCTTCACTGGACAGGGACATTGGTAGGTTGATCTATACCCACAGTCTGTTTCTATCTTTTCCTAGCTGAGGTAACGTTGTGGAGAGGTGAGCACTGGTGAAATCATCTGCCCAGAGTAGTTAGATGAAGTCATAGCAGCATGTGGAACTTGGTGGCTTAAATCCAATAAGACGAAAAGCAAGACAGGGGGCCGGGTGGTGATGCATCTGGTTGAGCATACATGTTAGAATGTTCAAAGACCCAGGGTCAAGCCTTCAGTTACCACCTGCAGGGGGAAAGCTTTGTGAGTGGTGAAATAGTGTTGCAGGTGTCTCTCTGTCTCTTTTCATCTCTATCTCCCCCTTCTCTCTCAATTTCTGGCTGTCTATTCTATAGATAAAGATAATCAAAAAAATTAAAAAGTAAAAGTGTTTTTAAAAAAGCAGGACAAAATATTTAAGAAGCAGGAACCTTAAGGTAGGAATAGAACAGATTAAAGTAGGGTTTTTAGGGTAGAAGGAAGGTAGGAAGTCTATTTTAGGTATGATCCTAGAAGCCTATGTCTTAGTGATCTTTGCTTGAGCTTGATAGCTAATGTGGGAGTGGACTAGAAATATTGTCTGGGAGAATGGTGTCAGAATTGAGAGTAGAACTAGGAAGCAGGATTAGGGCAATATTTCTCACAAACTTGAAGGAAATATATAAATGTAATTAACTGTTTATCACAATAATCTAACCTGGGGCCATATCTATTCATATTTAACACAGGACCCTGTATAATTGTTGAGTCCCTGTCAGACTGAGCTCACAGTCTGGTCACAGCTGGGAATATTCTAGAGTGTACTCTTTTCAGAACCAGTCTTCCTCAAGCAGCAGAGTAGGATGACCCACCTTCCCTTTAGAGACTGGGGCAGTCTCTACCATTGCAAGTTTATCATAAGGGTATGTTCCATAAGAAGTCTACAGAAGGATTTATGATGATGTTCCCAATGGATGTTACCAGTGAGGGTACAGAGAGAGGGTCTATTAGAGGTTGAGGCCCCTTGAATCTATGGCAGAATCCAAGGATTAACAGTCTAGGTCCCTGGGTTATGGGACTGCCTATAACTTTCTACAGTCTGGTCAGAATGGGGAGTTCACTGCATTTTCACTATTTATTTTGCTCTGCTGTTATCCATGTCCTGATGAGTCTTTTCCTATAAATCTTCTAATAATTATTTGACCTTTTTTTGACATTTCATGGATTCAATCTTTTCTCATTTTATGTGTATGATTTATTAGCATATTGGTTACAAATTTCAGTACAGCTATCAGAAAGATCCAAATTAGGAATTCCAAAGTGGGTGAATCAATTTAACAGAATCCCAGCAGTAGACTTCCTATTTGGTGTTTCTAGCATAAAATTTTCTAAACTTAAGAAGAATAAGGGTCATTACCATTTGACCAGAACCCTTTCATGCCTGAGGAGGCCACAGCAAGTTTTCTGCAGAATTAATGTTGAAAGGAATTGTAGAAACAAAGTATTTTGTAAATACCTACAAAATAATTAACTCTAATTTTCCATAGATTCTCAGGAAACAACCCTATAATCTGTACATCCCTTGTATTTCTGTTCACCTCATTTTGTCCCTCCCTAAGCAATGCCATTCTAGAAAAATGAATCAGAAGCATCAGCCTTGTTCACCTCTCTATTCCCTTCCAGATTCAAGAATTAAAGTTTGGTAACTACGTGGCTTATTCAGTTTAAACTTTCGTCTCACAGGAGGATGACTGTCATGATTAGTCACAACTTTTATGCTTCGTAATGAATATTGAACTTAGCATATCATCCCATTAAAACATTCTGAAAAATTACTCATAGACCCTCTACTCTTGCTACCTCCCTTCTCAATATTCTGAATAATAACTTCAACCAAGGGCATTATATTTTGACTGTTACTGTACTATAAAGTTTAGTGCAAATGCAAGTTGAAGGGCTAGTTTTGTGCAAGGAGTGCTTGAAATAAGATTCCCAGGATAACAAAGGAATTGAAATAAAATTCTGCCTTCTAATTTAATAAAAATATGAGAAATGATGAGTTCAAATGAAAAGAAAAAGTAGCCAAGGTTCTTTCTCTTCTAGCATAGGCACATGTCTTATTGTTGGTATCACAAGAAAAATAAGGTGATATATATATATATATATATATATATATATATATATATATGTTCAAGTTTTATTAAAAGAAACATCCAACAAATTTAAAATGTATGTGTTAGAAATCACTAGAGGAAACAGAGGAAACTTGATCAATAAATCACATTTCCTGTGTATCTCTCCAACCCTATGATAATTGTCCAAAGTTATTTTAGAAGAAACTGTTTCAGAACTTGTGTTTATTTGTTCTTCTGCCTCATTCTATCAATCTAAGGATGTCTTCTAAATTAAGGTTGCTGTTTGTGGAACATTTGGTAGTTGTTTTCCTTATACAGTCAATAAAGTGTTCCTGAAATGTTTGCTGCCATTAGATCTTGATTTTTGATGGGATTAACTTTCATAATGGAGGTGAGATAAAGTGTATGACAAGGAAAAGCTACAGTGAGTGATGATATCAAACCACTGGTATGTATCCCAGTTATGGTTGGAGTCCAAAATAGCCCTTTCAATGACTGTGAGAAATAGCCAAATAGTCCAAAATAGCCCTTTCAATGACAGGAGAGGCCCTTAGTAGAAAGGCCAGGAGACAGAGACTCTAGGGAAGACCAGCATTTCAAAACAGTAAGAATTGTGCCTAGATTGGAGAAAAAGAGACGAGACAATGAAGAAAGAAAAGAGTTTTGCTTAGAATGTGAAAAGCACTGAAAACCAGAGAAACTTCTCTTTCATTCTGACTTTTCGGGGATAGAATATAGCATGAACAGAAATCACAATGTAGGGGGTCAGATGGTGGCACACCTGGCTAATCACACACATTACAGTGCAGAAGGACCCAGGTTCAAGCCTCTGGTCCCCACTTGTAGGGGGAAAGCTTCATGAGTGGTGGAGCAGGGCTGGAGTTGTCTCTCTGTCTCTCTTCCTCTCTATCTTCCCCACTCCGTTATTTCTCTCTGTCTCTATCCAATAATAAATAAATAAATAAATAAATAAATAATAAAAGAAAAAACAATCACAATGTATATGTGGTGTGTATGTGTTTGTGTCCCTAAGGGCCTTTGGATTTATATGCAGAGGCTAAGATTTTAACCTAGAGCCAGGATTCCTAGGTTAAAGTGTTATACATATAACCTTGACTTATTTCTGTAACCTCATTTAAAAATGGTATTTAAATAATAACACCCATTTCACGTGAATTTTAAAGTATTGTATGGATTTGTGCACACAGTGTGTGGAATTGTACCTGGCACACACTGTGTGATATATTTTAGCTATAGCAATTATCTTATGAATGTGCTGCTCTTATAGTCCTTTCCTTTGCACAGAAAATTTCTTTTCTGAGGTTTTAAGCAGAATGACATGATAAAAGTGATACATTAGGAAAATTAATCTGATAGCAGAGCACAAAATAGATTGTGAAGAATAAGGAAAGATTTTTTTGTTGTTCTTGCAAAACTAGTAGAGACTTGGAAATTAAAAAAAATTATCATAGAATGAGTTGACCAAATAACTTTATCAGTGCTTTCTTTTTCATCTTTTAGTTATTTTTGAGGGCTGTGGAGAGTGCAAAAGGAAACATACTGCTCTATCTGCAGTCAGCTTTGAACTCACACGGGCTAGGATAACCCATTCTAAACATTTTCACATAGACTTTTAAAAATGAGTTCTTTTTAAAAGTCTTCTCAAGTTATCAGAAAAATCTTTTGCAAAAATCTTTATTGATGAGGAAGATAAGAGAAAGAACCAGAACTCAGGACCACATGCTTGAGTGTCTAATGCTTTATCCACTGTGCCACTGCGCCACCTCCCGGGCCACGAAAAAAATTATTAAATGAGGAAAGAAATCCTACCCCAAAGTTTATAACAGGAACTCTGGACAAAAATTCAATTTACTGGTCCGACCTCTGTGGAGAACAGTCTGGAGAACTCTCAGAAGGCTAGAAATGGACCTATCCTATCATCCTGTAGTTCCTCTCCTGGGGATATATTCTAAGGAACCCAACATACCCATCCAAAAAGATCTGTGTACACATATGTTCTTGGCAGCACAATATGTAATAGCCAAAACCTGGAAGCAGCCTAGGTGTCCAACAACAGATGAGTAGCTGAGCAAGTTGTGATATATATATTACTCAGCTATAAAAAATGGTGACTTCACCATTTTCAGCACATCTTGGATGGACCTTGAAAAATTCATGTTAAGTGAAATAAGTCAGAAACAGAAGGATGAATATGGGATGATCTCACTCTCAGGGAGAAGTTGAAAAACAAATCAGAAAAGAAAACACAAGTAGAACGTGAACTGGAATTGGCTTATTGCACCAATGTAAAAGACTCTTAGGTGGGTGGATGGGGAGATTATAGATCCTAGAAGAATGACAGAGGACCTAGTGGGGGTTGTATTGTTATATGGAAAACTGGGAAATGTTATACATGTACAAACTGTTGTATTTATTGTCAAATGTAAAACTTTAATTCCCCAATAAAGAAATAAATTCAATTTACCTTTTACATTATTCCAAACATACCTGAGTTTCTTTTTTAAAATTATTTATTTATTATTAGGTCAAGACAGAAATAAATTTAGAGGGGAGGAGGAGCTATAGAGGGAAAGAGACAGATACCTGCAGCCCTGCTTCACAACTCGTGAAACTTTCCCCCTGTAGGTGGGGATCAAGGGCTTGAACCTGGGTCCTTGAGTTATGTAATGTGTTCGTTTAACCAGCTACACCACCGTGTGGACTCTTTGGGTTCCTTTTTCATTGTTCTACAACACTGGTTCTCAGAAAAAGCCAGTTGTTCTATAGAACAAGAATTATTCCCAGGGTGGGGGAGATAGTATAATGATTAAATAAACAGACTCTCATGCCAGAGGCTCCCAGGTCCCAGGTTCATCCCATGAACTACCATAAACCAGAGCTAATTGGTGCTCTGATGGGAAAAATAAAGGGACTCATTCCCTTATATTCTTAATTCTCTTTAGTATTGTCTTCATCCCTAATGTTATTTAAATTCAGATATGTGAGTACCTTTTCTTCTTAGAGGACACATTGTTGCAATGAGTTAGGACATAGCATTTGAGTATCATCTAGTCTGTGTAGTTCAACAAATGAGACCAGATGAACCAGAAGAAACCATACTCTTCCTGTTCCTAAGTTCATCTACTACACAAAGTCCTTTAATGTCCTGCAAAATACTGATTACATGCAAGTTACCCTAGAAGGTGCTTGTAGGTATCTTCTGCCGTTTTCTCCCATCATCTAATCCAGCATCATTTGTTGGTGGAGATCTTAACTGTAAATTATGTACAGGGGCCCTATCCTATTTGAAGTGTGATGCTATACCTTTCCAGATACTGTCAACAGGGCAAATGGTTGCAACAGTCTTGGTGTGTTAGCCCATGTAGTATAGAGTGCTAGGAGAAAGGACAGTCACTTCTTAACATTTTGTGTTGCATTTAGTGACAAGGGCACCAAAGCTGTGGTTCCCTCACTCCAGTACCTATAATACTGCTGTGGTAAATACAGCTTTGCCAAGTTTTTAAGTGTGGAGTTTACATCCTAGCTCAGAATCTGAACTTAAAGACAGATTTGGGGGCTAGAGAGAAAGCATAAAGGTTACACAAAAGACTTTTATGCCTGAGCCTTCAAGGTCCCAGGTTTAGTCCCCAGTACCACCATAAACCAAAACCTAGATGTACTCTCATCTCATCTCTCTCTCTCTCTCTCTCTCTCTCTCTCCTTAAAAATAAAATAAAATATTTAAAAAGAAGAAATATTCCTTTGGAAAGAAATCAGAGAATTCTGAACATAGGACAGAATGAAAAAAAGCCACTGTGGGTGTGAGTAGGAGATAACTCACTTGGTAGAGTGCATACCTCACTATGTGTAAAGACCTGGCCACCCCATGAAAGCAAAACGCAAAGGGAGAGCTTTAAGAGTGAAGGGTGGTGCAGCTGTCTGAGCACACATGTTATAAATGCACAAGGAAGAGATGTGGAAGATAGCACAATGGCTTTTCAAAAAGACTTTCATGCCGGAGGCACTAGAGGCCCCAGATTCAATTCCAGCATTATTACTATAAGTGAGAGCAGAATAGCGCACTGGTAAAAAAGAGAAAAAAAATTGGCTCAAACACCCAATCCACATCTGTAGGGGTCAGTGCTATAGGAACAGTGAAGCAGTTCTGCAGGTATCTCTCTTCTTCCTCTCTACCTTACCCTTCCCTCTCAATTTCTCACTATCACACTTAAAAAAAATTTTTTTAAAGAGTGATGCTGTGGTGTCTCTTTTTTCCTCATTGTCTCAGTGTCTCTGTTGCTCACTGTGTCTGAAGAGAAAAAAAAAAGAATTCTCCTACAAGTAGTGGAATCACACAGGCAGGAAAGATCTGGCAAATCAACAAGAACAACAAAACCAGTGTTTTGTTGTACGATACTCTAAATCTGTCTTTTTGTTTAGGTGTGTGTTTATTATTTTGATAAAATAAATACAGAAATATAGAAAGGTAGGTAGGTAGGTAGACAGATAGCTAGGTGGATAGATAGACAGACAATAGATAGATAAACAGACAGACAGTGCTCAACTCTAGCATATGGTGGGGCTGAGCATTGAACCTGTGACCTTAGATTCTCTTCTCTTAAAATGACTTTTTCCCAGGAAATCTCTTGGTCCCTCATATTGACAGATTCAGGCCAAAAAATCTCAAATTATTTATATCCAAGTTGGGATTGCAAATAAATTTATATTCTTGACTCTTCTATCTTTATAGAAATACTGTGTTATGCATTAGCCATTTTCTTCCTTTATTTTTTCAGTTTTGAAGATGTTGTGTAGAAATCTGAAGAGTATTTTTTTTTTTTGCCTGAAGTTATGGCAAAAGTTGATTGAATCCAATTGAGTTTTGCAGCTACATTCTCTTCCAGAAAAGTTATATTCTCTTATCTTTAGTCATTCCACTTTATTTCACAGAGAAAATTGTTCCAAAGCTAAACTTTCATGTAAGATTTCCACTAGACTTCAAGTTCAATTTATAGTGATTCTGTGTTTTATTTTTGTGTAACAAAATTAATCGAGGTGAGAATCCCTTGAGGGCAGGTCCAATATTTTATTCATCTTCTAAACTTTGTTTATAGCATGATGCCTAGTACAGAGAATTCATTCAATAAATGTTGGTTTTATTAATTACTCCATTGAGGACATTGCTCTTGGAAAACTAGAAAAGTTGAATCAATAGGGCATGATTGATTTGAGTCAATCCATTCTTAAGAAATGTTTTTGCATCTCTCTGACAAATCATTTCACATCTTTTAGCATTTACTTCCAATATCATTTCCACACTGGAAGATTTTCCTCAACACTTCCAGCTTAAAAGAATTTGTTTCTTTTTTGAAGATATATTTTTCAAAAGTAAAATGATTAAGGCTTTTGTCTAAATAGAATTACATTGATGGCATTCACCCAGGACTGTAAAATGGAGATGAAAATTCAATCTTTATTGGATTACACCTTCTTACGTGAGCATAATGACCAGGTTTACCAATCCATTCTGTGTCTTGACTCTTTTCTGACCTGGCTTGGAAACTTTGTGTAAAGTAGCACTTTATCTCTTATTAATTCCAAAGATGACAGACACAGGATTTCATTGTCTAGTTAGCGGTGCTGTGTTTTCTGATTAGCTGCTTTGCCCTTTCTGAGGCTTTGATTTATCGGGGCAGAGCAAGCACTGGCTTTTGTATGTGCTGAAAGGAAACTAGGGTAAGAAAAAATTTATAGTTCTCGCTTTGGGATTTTATAAAAAGAGGTTATTTTCATCATATTGCTATAGGAACTATCCTAAAACAAAGGATCCTGTAGTAATTGGGAACCAGAAGAAAGACACTGAATGATTGTCACAGTTAACTTTTAAGAAAGTGTCAAAGTTATATTTTTTATGTCAGTTAGCTCTTCTGAAATCTTATCTTAATTTTACAGAGAACAATGTCTTCCAATCTGGCATCAGAGCTGTGCAAAGCAGCATTTCTGTAACTCCCAGGCAAGTCACAGTTGCCAAAACAAAGTGGGGGTGGAAAGTAGCAGCAAAAAACTGACTGGTAGCACTTTTCACCTGGGAAAAAAGCTACCAAAGAGGAATGAAAAAATATAAGTGCCAAGAAAAACAAAAACAAACAAACAAACAAAAAACATTTTCAGTTGTCCATGGGGTGGTGGTGGGGGGAATGTAACAAACATTAGACATTACTAAATTTGTTTGGGCTTCCCAAGCCTATTTTTTTTTTTCTCCCTTTCTAACTCCATAAAGTTTGTGTTTTTTTGTAAGTTGTCTTGCTATATGATACTTCCATAAAACCATATTAGGGAAGCCTTAAGAATCAGTATTTTAAAAAATAGAATAAAGTCTGAGTTTCTCCTTCTGTACCAGCCAAGACTGTTCAATCATTACAGTGAGTATGCAAATTCTTCCAGACTTATGACTAATTACAAATTCTAACACTAATTCCTAGAATTGAGAGTAATCAGGATTTTAAGATCTTGTATATACATGGTAAGTAGTGGAAGAGGGGTTCCACTGGTAGATGGGTAGGAGCCAGAGAAGATAATTCTAAGGAGAGAACAGTAGCAGGGACAAATGTCTAGGGGTAGAAAAGTACACAATAAGTATATCAGATGGAAATCAGCTGGTTTAATAATATGTAAGGTTTTCAGGCACTTAGAATATGCTAAGTATTGACTCATTTATTTGTCAAAACAAAATTATGCAAAAGATACATAATGCATCTTATGTTGTACAAAATATACCATTCTCTAACTGAAAATGGGAACTTGAGAAATTCAATGGCTCATTCAAGATCACGCCAAAGCCATACATTTATAGAAAAGTGGCAGAACGAGTATTTAACTCTAAGTTGGTGGAATCTACAGCATGAGATACTAATCACAGAGGTATCTGTAGTCTATCAGTTGTGACAGAAAAGAAGCCTTTCTCAGAGAAAGACAGGGCAACAAAGAAGTGGCAGTTGAACTGGGAACTACAAGGACACTCAGCCTTTTTTTTTTTTTTTTTTCCTTTTTCTGTAGATATTTTACTTTATGAGAGAGAGAAGGAGAGAGTCAGGTAACTGCTGGGTCTTAGGTGGTTACAGGAGGGATTAAACCTGGGTTTCCCATAGAACACGTGCTCTGCTTCAGTGCTATCTCCAACTGATAGGTAACTGTTTCCACTTGTCACTAAGCTTATTACTGGGGCTCCTTGCTTGCACTATTCCAGGCAGCCACTTTTTTCTTTTTTCTTCCAATTGAGGGTAAGAGACAGAGATAGAGTGAAGGAATAGAAATGATCCACAGCTGGTAAGGCCTTTCCCTGCAGGTGGGCAGTAGGGGATAGGTGGCATGTGTGCTCTATGAAGTAAGCCTGCCCCCTTAGCCACTTTTACTAATAGCTTGCTGTATATCTCCAACTGAATAAAATATCTGTCCTTCAAATCCACCTGGTCTAAACACATCTTCCCTTAGACACCCACTCTGCAACCTTTGAGTTAAGGTTCACCACTTCCCTTGTTTCATTGTCAGGGCTGGAGATGCAGGAGACTCAAAAAATTATTCAGAGACTTGAAAATTCTATGTCTAACCTAAGCCTGGAGGTGACTTCCTTTCACCTATATCAGCATAGGAGTGAGTGAGGGCCAGCAAAAAGGCTTTCTCCATGGGGCCATGGTCCTTTTATAAACACGGTTTACACAACATCAGATACTTCAGATCCAAGGCAGTAGATTTGTGTGAGAAGCAGAACCAACAGTGGGGTAAATGATTAAAACTACTTAAAATGTAAGGTGTGAATCTAAGGATGGTAGGGTTAAACTCAGCATATAAGTGACTGATATTTATTAGATGCTTACTCATACTCTCTTCCATAACAAAAGTTAAGTCTTAAATGTCCAGAAGCTCTGACTACCTACAGGCCCATTAACCTAACCATATATCAGAAATATGCAGACAGCTTACTGGAAACATTGTCAAACATTGAATAGATACAGATACATTTAATATGAATGTTCCCCTACATTCCCTTACAACCCTCCTCAGTTTTTTAAGTCCTTCCAATTGGCCTTCTTATTCCAGGTCAATTACTGTTACTCTATTTTCCACCATTACTAGTGTTATCTAGATTAAAAAAAAAAAACCTACTAATGGAAGTTCCTCTGTTTCTACCTCCTAGCTCCCAATATAGTCTTCAGTAGCTAGCTAGAACAAAGTTCAGAAATTGAGATGCTAGGTGGAAGATGACCAGAGGGCTCTGAACTCCACCTTCATCTGGACCAAGAGAGGGAGGAGGAAAAAAAGAGGGACATTTGGATGTAGTAATAGGTGTATTTGTGACTTGGAAAGGAAGATGGAACCCTAAAAAATGGGCAAATATATACAAATATAGAAAGATAGTAATAGAAATAATAGTTAACCCATATCTGCAACCTTGGGAGAACTACTGTAGCTTATAATGGAGGGGTTGGAGACCCAGAACTCTAGTGGTGGGAACAGGGCAGAGTTGTACCTCTTTTATCTTGTAATTTTTAAAATCAATATTAAATCAATAATGAAAAATTTTAAAAAAAAGAAAGAAAAATGTTAAGAAACCAGGACTCAATTCATACCATTCCTCTTTAAAATCTCATGACAGGCCAAGCAGTGGTGCAGTGGTTAAGCACTCATGTTAAAATCTCATAACTGGGAGTCAGGCAGTAGGTAACGCAGCAGGTTAAGCACATAGGGCGCAAAACACAAGGACTAAGGATCCTGTTTGGAGCCCTGGCTCCCCACCTGCAGGGAAGTTGCTTCATAAGCGGTGAAGCAGGTCTGCAGGTGCCTATCTTTCTCTCCCTCCCCCCTGTATTCCCCTCCTCTCTCCATTTCTCTCTGTCCTATCCAACAAGGACAAGAACAATAATAAGTACAACAACAATAATAAAAAACAAGGGCAACAAAAAGGAATAAATATTTTTTAAAAATCTCATAACTACCCTCAGGATTGCCTGTAGAGTTTCTCCAGACTCTTTAACCCAATTTTCCTTTTTTAAAATTGTTATAGTTTATTATAAACTAGAAAATATTGACAAAACCATAGGATAAGAGGGGTACAGTTCCACACAATTTTCACCACTAGAACTCCCTATCCCATCCCCTCCCCTGAAAAATTTGCTATTCGTTATCCCTTTGGGAGCATGGACCCAGGCTCATTATGAGGTACATAAGATGGAAGGTCTGGCTTCTGTAATTGCTTCTTTGCTGAACCTGGACATTGGCAGGTCGATCCAAATCTAGTTTTCAAGGGCTTCTTCAATAGGGTCCTAACCAAATTTTTGGATTTGCTTGTCTACACCAATAAGATTCTTCTGTGACATTCTAGCATCATGCACGAGCAGAAGTTCCATGGGTTATGAAAGAGTGCTGTGGTTCCACTCCATTTCTCTATGCCTCTCTTTCTTTCCAAAATGAATGAAAATGGCTGCCTAGGAGAACTGTGGGATTGCATTACGCATGAGAACTCAGTGACTCAAAAAAAAAAAAAAAACTCTTCTGTGTTTATTAGAAGTTGTTTTTTCCTTTCTCCCTAATATTGAAGTAATGTTGATTTATAAGACTGTATATGCTAGGGCTTGGCAGTGACACACCGAGTTAAATATGCACATTACAGTGTGCAAGGACTCTGGTTCAATCCCCTGGTCCTCATCTGCAGGAAGAAAGCTTCACAGGTGGTGAAGCAGTGCTGCAGGTATCTCTCTATCTCTCCCCCTATCTATGTCTTCCCTCTTGATTCCTCACTTTCCCTATCCAAAAAACAAACAAACAAAAAGACCATATATATTTTAGGTATATAATTTCTTTTTTTTTAATTATTTTTTAATATTTATTTTTATTTATTTATTCCCTTTTGTTGCCCTTGTTGTTTTATTGTTGTAGTTATTATTGTTGTCATTGTTGTTGGATAGGACAGAGAGAAATGGAGAGGGGAGGGGGAAGACAGAGAGAGGGAGAGAAAGATAGACACCTGCAGACCTGTTTCACCGCTTGTGAAGCGACACCCCTGCAGGTGGGGAGCCAGGGCTTGAACCAGGATCCTTATTCGGGCCCTTGTTCTTAGCGCCACCTGCACTTAACCCGCTGCGCTACAGCCCGACTCCCAGGTATATAATTTCATCTTGCTTTGAATTGTGCGCACGATACCTGCCAACATGGTGTCAAGTCTCCCAGTCTTAGAGTCCACTGAACCACCTATTCTTTATCTTCCTCTGTGAGAACCTCAGTTCTACCTAAATCTTTTCTTTTATTTCATTTCCTTTTTAAAAAAATTCTACAAATGGGTGAGGTCATTTGGTCTTTGACTGTTTCCTAACTAATTTTGCTCATGACAGTCTCCTTTAATTCAAGCCTAAAATGCAAGAATTCATCTTTTCTTAAAGCTGAGTAGTATTCTATTATTTAAATATATCATGTTTGTTTTATTTATTCACTCATCCATTGAGCACTTGGGTTGTTTCCACATCATTTCTATTGTAAATAGCACTGAGATGAATATAGGTATGTAGATATCTCTTCAGATTTGTGTTTTTGTGTTCTTTTGGATAGATGCCTGGCAGTGGAATTTCTGGACTATGTGGTAGCATTAATATTTGAAAGAGACTTTCCTGCCTGAGACTCCGAAGTCCTAGGTTCAATCCTCCACACCACTATTAGCCAGAACTGAGCAGTGTTCTGGGGGGAAAAATAACCAGATGGTGGCACACCCAATTGAGAACACAAGTCCTGGGTTCAAGACCCTGATCCCCACCTACAGAGGGTGAAGCAATGCTGTAAGTCTTTCTTCTTCTCCCTCTAGATCGCCCTCTTTCTTTCAATTTCTCTCTGACCTATAACAACAACAACAAAGCAAAACAAAGCACAAAAAACTTAAAAAAAACTTTATTTATTGACTAGATACAGCTAGAAATAGGGAAGGATGAGATAGAGAGGGAGAGAGACTGAGAGACACCTGCAGCTCTTCTCCACTGCTCATAATGCTTTCCCCCTGCAGGTAAGGTCCAGGGGCTTGAACTTGGGTCCTTGTACATTGTAACATGTGTGCTCAGTCAGGTGCACCACTATCTGGCCCTCAAAAAACTTCTAATTACTACACAAGACACTAGGAGAATTTAGAAGAATGAACATAGAACATAGTGATCTAGAGACAGCTCAGTTGTAGGGCAAAACTGTATGAATAGTATCTTGAGTTCCATCTTCAGTCCTGAATATGCCGGAGTGGTGCACTGATTCTCTCTCATTTTTTAAAAACTGTATTAGTGATTTTATACCGATTTACAAAATTATATCTTAACAGGGTTATAAATCCATACTGTTCCCTCCACCAGAGCTCTGAATCCCCAATCCCTCCACTGTAAGCCACAGCAATTCTCCTAAGGTTGCAGGCATGGGTTAACTATCATCTCTACAACTCTCTGTCTACATTTGTACATAATCTCCTCCTTTTTTTTTTTTTCCAGGTCCCGTCCTCTCTTCCCCTCCAAGCCACATATAACCCTACTACTACATCCAAATCGCCCTCCCTTTTTCCTCCTCTCTGGGTCCTGATAGAGCTGGAGTTCAGAGCCCTCTTATCTTCTTCCTCCTATCACTTCTCCCCCACTGGGAGTATGGATTAAAGTTGTTTTTTGGGGTACAGAAGGTAGGAGTTCTGTCTTCTGTAATTGCTTCTCCACTGGACATGGACACTAGCAGGTTGATATATACCTCCAGCCTGTTTCTTTCTTTCTTTTTTTTTTTAATTTTAATTTTATTTTTTTCCTTTTTTTTTTAATTTACGAAAGGAGACTAACAAAATCATAGGATGGGGGGCGGAGTTAAAACTCCACACAATTCCCACCACCCAAGCTCCATATCCCATCCCCTCCCCACTAGCTTTCCCATTCTCTATCCCTCTGGGAGCATGGACCCAGGGTCATTGTGGGTTGTAGAAGGTGGAAGGTCTGGCTTCTGTAATTGCTTCCCCGCTGAACATGGGCGTTGACTGGTCGATCCATACTCCCAGTCTGCCTCTCTCTTTCCCTAGTAGGGTGTGTCTCTGGGGAAGTGGAGCTCCAGGACTCATTGATGGGGTCTTCAATCCAGGGAAGCTTGGCCGGCATCCTGATGGCATCTGGAACCTGGTGGCCGAGTGATGAAGCTGAAGGGTTGTCATTCCACACCTGAAGTCTCTGGACACAGTCTGAAGTGAAGCATGTTGGGTGGCATTCGTTGTGTTGATTAGGTTGTGATCAGTGGATGCAATATTATTTGATAAGAATTGGGAGAAGCATACGGGAAAGTGGGCCCTACCCTAGGGTCCCAGGATTTGGGGGAGTTTAGGCTCTATAGTGGAAATGTGGGGTTCCTGCTATAGAAGTTGAGAAAGAAGATCAGAAAGGGAAACTAAAAGCAGGATCTGACTAAATTAAAAGTAGGGCACCAAAGTAAAAACCCTGTGGTGAGGGGGAAGATGGACATGTGGCTTCCTGGGCCGGGGGTGGGGTGGGGGTGGGTGGGTGGGTTGGATGGGACACAATCTTTTGGTGGTGGGAATGGTGTTTATGTACACACCTATTAAATTGTAGTCATATAAATCACTATTTAACTAATATGAGGGGGGAATTGATTGTATGTCTAACAAGGGACTTTTCGAAGTTAACAAATAATGCGATGATAACAGTAACTATCCATTGTCTTCTTGAACTTCAGCCTGTTTCTATCTTTCTCTAGTGGGATAAAGTTCTGAATTGGCAAGGTTCCAGGACACATTGGTAAGGTCGTCTGCTCAGAGAAATTAGGATGGAATCATGATAGTGTCGGCAATTTGGTGTCTGGAAGGTGGCAGAATATAATGTGAGACAAAATTGTTAAAGAACAGGAGTCAAAAAGTAGAAACAGAGCAGGTGAGAATAGGAATTTTAGAGCAGAAAGAAGCTAGGAAGTCCATTTTAGGCATGTTTCTAGGGGCCCACGACCATGGTAGTTTTTGCTTGAGTTTGATAGCCAGCATGAAGTTGAATAAAAATTTTGTCTGCTCTCTCATTCTTTAATTGAATTACTATATATCTTTTAAAATGCCAGAAAAGTGAATCTACATCTCAGAACATTCTAAGACTTTCACCTTTTCACATCATGCACAGACACACAAACAATAAATAGAGATCACTGATCCACTGAAAATGTTTGCTGAGCTACAGTCAAAAGCACATTCTCTTGGGACAAAATAAATAGACATTTTATGACTTATACGTCTCATTACCATCTAGAGAAGAAATGTAAAATATAGCTGTAGCTCACTTAGTGTGTCTCACTTAAAAAATAAAGTAAGTTAGTTTTTACCATTTATTAACTTTGGGAAATTATTTATTATCTTTAAGTCTATATTTTCTGTGAAATAGAGATAATAGTGGTGCCTTAGTTTTTAGTAAAAAAAAGGATGCAAATAATATGAACTTGATGGCATGCATCACTGCAAGGATTGAATGAGACAATCCATGTAAGTTTCTTTTTTTTTTTTTTTTGAGCTGTACGCAGTATCTCTTTATTCATGCAGGACGCAGCACAATCTAAGCCGAGCTAAGCTAAACTTAAACTCCCATGTAAGTTTCTTAGTACACCTGGCACTGTGTAATTGAATAAAACATGTTAGCTTCTTTTTTTTTTTTTTTCCTCCAGGGCTATTGCTGGGCTCGGTGCCTGCACCATGAATCCACCGCTGCTGGAAGCCATTTTTCCCCCTTTTGTTGCCCTTGTTGTTGTAGCCTGGCTGTGGCTATTATTATTGCCATTGTTGATGTTGTTCGTTGTTGGATAGGACAGAGAGAAATGGAAGGGGAGGGGAAGACAGATAGACACCTGCAGACCTGCTTCACCGCCTGTGAAGCGACTCCCCTGCAGGTGGGAAGCCAGGGGCTCCAACCGGATCCTTACTCCGGTCTTTGCGCTTTGCACCATGTGCGCTTAACCCACTGCACCACCGCCCGACCTCAGTTGGCTTCTTTTAGAACAGGAAAATAAGGTGTTTCAAAGAGCTTCAATTATGAGGCAACTACTTACTTGACAAAAATGTATAGTAAGGTGATCCTTTAAATAGTGGCATAGCTAGTGCATATTGAGGAAACAATATTTCTGTACTCCTGAATAAACTTGTCTGCCACAGAAAGCCAGCAGAGGCCATTGTTCTATGTGTTTGCTTTATCAGACCGTGATATTGTTCCAGTTCCATTTCCTTCTCAATTCACACTTTTCCTTCCCTTTGGTTCTCATATCTTTCTATTCAGTAAAAATGGAAAATAGTTGAACATATCCTCAGCAAAATAACATTTTAAACACATGACAGCCATTTATTAACTTTTCTTTGTTCCTAAGTTGAACAAATGAACTCATTTAAACTTTTTCACTTGGTTGGAATTTTCCAAAGTTGTAATCATCACTATTTTAAAACCTATGCATGCTTTATCTGTCTCACATAAATGTGGAGCCCAAGGAAAGACACTTTATTGAGTGATGATGGTCTGACTAATGCTGATTCACTTAGAAAATGAATTTCCTACTCCTACTTATGTTTCCTAGTCCAGTCTCAAATGTTCTTTTCTTTAAACTTTTTTATTTATAAAAAGGAAACATTGACTAAACCATAGGATAAAAGGGGTACAACACACAATTCTCACCACCAGAACTCTGTATCCCCTCCCCTCCCCTGATAGCTTTCTTATTCTTTAACCCTCTGAGAGTATGGACCCAAGGTCATTGTGGGATGCAGAAGGTTGAAGGTCTGGCTTCCGTAATTGCTTCCCCACTGAACATGGGCATTGACAGGTCGATCCATACTCCCAGCAGGTCTTTCTCTTTCCTTAGTGGGGAAGGGCTCTGGGGCATCAGAGCCCTAGGAGACATTGGTAGGGTTGTCTTTCCAGGGAAGTCTAGTTGGCATCCTGCTAGCATCTGGAGCGAAATGAATTTTTGACCAATCATGGACCTAAAAGCTGGAATAGTTGAAGAGAAGATGAAGAGTTGGGGGGGTCCTCCATTTTGTAGAAGGCTAGTAGGCCTATTTTACTTATATTACAATGGGCCTATAGCTATACTAGTTTCTTGGTGGTGTTTTTTTTCTCTTTTTCTTTGTTCCCCTGAGCCTGAAATCTGATATGCAGTGGATCCAAGTTATTGTCTGGGGAGATGATGTCATGGCTGGAAAAAGGACCAGAAAGCTGGATTAGGGAAGAGAGTAGCTCCATAATATGGGAAAGGGGTATAAGTATTGTTGACTGTAAACCCCACTGATTTGATGTCATCTGGGGCCCATAGTCAGTTTAGGAGCCTACGTGACCACTGCATCCCTGTAGATCTGAGCTCACATTCTGTGGTCATGAGTAGGAACATTTCAAGCTGCCCCAATGTCAGGACCCATCTTCCTCAGGTGTAGCATAGAGTATGTTATGTTGTCCAGCCTCCCTTCAGAGGACGCAACTTTCTCTACCATTGTTGATCCAAGTTGAAGGCAAGGTCATTTTGGGGTCCACAAAGGGGTCTATTATGTTGTTCCTGAAAGAAATGACTGGTAACAATGGAGAGAGGGATTTATTCGAGGTCTGGGCCCATCATGTCTGTTTGGAAATCTCAGGATTCCCCGAATAGGGCCCCAGCTGATAAGGTGGCCTGATAGTGACTAAAGAGTCATCATTAAAGTATGCCAGTCTCTTGCCTTTATTCAGCTTTTGCAGTCCTTGCTTTGATGAGGTTATCTTTGGAGTGAGTGAGAGAACTGTAATAGGAAGTAGGTGAGTAGGGTATCTAAGTCTAAGTAGACACTTTTTCATGAACTTTATACTGACTCACTATAGACTATTGTGTACTTTTGCTTTCAGGTATTTTGCCGTAGTTTATGGATACATGTGAACATTTGCTCTACCTCATGGGATCTGGTCTACATCTAGATTTTGAGACTTTCTTAGGAAGTGAACCTCCTGGAATGGAATTAGAGAATACTATGAAAGGAAAGGTCTTACCCGAGTAATGAGGGTGAAGCATTGACATTCCATGCTTAACATCTCTGGAAGTGAAACATGCAGAGGTGGTACTCGTTGCATTGATTAGGTTGTGGTCGGCGGATGCAATATCATTTGGTATGAACTGAGAGAAGCCCCACCCTAAAGGTTCTAGGACTGGGGAAATATAGGCTCTATAGAGGGAGCGGGAGGTTCCTGCTGTCTTAGGGTTTAAGAAGATAATAGATAGTTATTACTATAATCACATTATTTGGCAATTGGATTAACTTTGAAATATCCCTTTATTAGGATTTGCTGTATCATACACAGCATCACCATAATTTATGTCTTTGACATTATTTGTATATAGCTGTGCCACCAGTTGCTTCTGTTCTCCCTGGTCTAAGCTTTAAGTGAGTCAACCTATCAAAGACTCAGCCTATAGTCTGTGCATTAAAAAGTCTGAGGCATTCAATCAATTTTCTCCCTCCCATATTAATTAAATAATGATTTATGTGACTACAAATTAATAGGAGTGTACATAAACACCATTACCACCACCAAAAGATTATGTCCCATTCCTACCCACCCCCCACAAAGCCGAATATCCATCCTCACCCTCAACTCAGGGTTTTTACTTTGGTGCGAATGTGCTTTTATTCTTTCAGGGATTGGCAACTGAAAGAATTTGGTGTCAAGGTAAAGTTTATCCACTGTATGTTTTTGCAAAGAAAGTTGTCACGACAGGATCATACTCACTGGTGCATATGATCTATGGTTGCTTTAGTTCTACAATTGTAGATTTAAGCAGTTGTGGCAAAAACCTTATGATCCTCAAAATCATCAACTATTTCTCATCTGGTTTGTAGGGAGAAAATATATGCCACCTCAAAATTCTTTGTCATGAATATTATATCATAGGGAAGGCTTTGAAATCTGGGTTGAGGTTATCCTTTTGTAAGAGACATTGAGATGCGAGGAGAACCTCTCTGTAAAGGAGCCTACCTCACTCTTTTGGGAAGGCCAAATCTCCTTCATAATTATCAATGGAGAAAGTAGGCTCTAAATACGTATAAATGTCTTGCTATTGTTAAATTTCATTTCCTGGTAACCTTCCAAAATCCATTTACCCATTCCTACCCAGTAGCCTTTGTTCTTAGCTGAGATTATTTTAGATGGAAGCCAAATGGGTGAGTCAGTCTGGGTCATATATATATATAGTATGCCTGTTATTATTAAACTCCTGTTTCACCTCTACTTCTTTTTCTTTTTTTCCTACTTATCAATCTGTTTAATGCCTTCATAATATTTGCCAGCCTAGAAGAACCCAGATATATATAGGGGAATTTACCTTGCACCATTATAGGTTTTTAACACCTGCTTTAAAGTGTTCTTATGTTGCTGATACATGATTGTTTGAATACTTTTCCCCCGGTTTATTCTCTTTTTCTCTCCTATTAATTGATATGAAGTCACACTAGTCTTTTAGCATTTGTCCAGGGAATTACATAAAACTGTTTGCTCTGGAATAGTTCTCTCTGCTTGGCATAGTTTCTTCCCCTCTGCTTATGCTTGTGTTTTCTTTTCTCCTCTTTTCTCTTCTTTTATTTTCACCTCCTGGGTTATCTCTGGGGCTCAATCCCTGAACAACAACTACAATGCTCTGAGAGATTATGTTTTCCCTTTTTTTCCTTCCTAAAATTATTTTATTAGTGATTTAATAAAATGCTACAAGATCAAAAGATTACAGGTGTATAGTTTCACACTGCACCACAGTTATGACACTCCTGTTGCCCCAAGGATAACCAGCATAGTTTTCACAGTGTTAACTTCTTACCTTCTTCTCACATGAAGACCCCCAATTTCATCTGCTTTATTCCTACTGTTGGATTCCTGTTTATTAATGTTGTCACTTTTTGTTTTATTTGATAGGACAGAGAGAAGTTGAAAGGGGTGGGAGAAGTGGAGGGGGAGAGAGAGAAATACCTGCAATCACTGCTTCACCACTCATGAAGTGTCCCTGTGCAGGTGGGGACCAGAGGCTCCAGCTCCTTATCTTTTTCTATTGCAATGCATGCCATCTTCTCAGAGAACCTTCTTTAACCTTACACTCAAGGTTCCTTCTTTACATAACAAGCAGATATTTCTGATATGACACTGCTCTTTTCTTCAAAGTATTTATCACAGTCATAAATGAGTTTTTGTTTAGAACTTCTTTCTCCCTCCTCTTATCTGTGATTTCCACAGGTAAGAAACAATGTCTATCTTATTTATGAAAGGCTAGTCTCCCCAGAGACTTCAGCTTCTTCTCCTAAAATGTCCAGAACAAGTCTTCTCAATATCTGTCATATTGGCATGTGAATTATTTCAACTTGAGATCAATTAAGACTATGCAGTCTCACAGAAACTATCCACAAGGATAAAAATCAAAATTCCCAGAACTAGGATTTTTATCAGAAATAGCCTTTCTTTTACTTCTTCTTCTTGTTCTTTTAAAAATATTTTTATTTATTTATTAATGATAAAGATAGGAGGAGAGAGAGAGATAGAACCAGATATTACTATGGTACATGTGCTGCCAGGGATTTGAAATCAGGACCTCATGCTTGAGAAGCCAATGCTTTATCCATTGCCCTACCTCCCGGACCACTCTTATTATTATTTTTTTTAATATTTTTTATTTTATTTATTTATTCCCTTTTGTTGCCCTTGTTGTTTTATTGTTGTAGTTATTGTTGTTGTTGGATAGGACAGAGAGAAATGGAGAGAGGAGGGGAAGACAGAGAGGGGGAGAGAAAGATAGACACCTGCAGACCTGCTTCACCACCTGTGAAGCGACTCCCCTGCAGGTGGGGAGCCGGGGTTCGAACCGGGATCCTTATGCCGGTCCTTGTGCTTTGCGCCACCTGCGCTTAACCCGCTGCGCTACAGCCCGACTCCCCACTCTTATTTTTTAAAATTGTTTTCTTCAGTGAAATGTTTTATAAGATAATGGTTATGAAAAAAAAAGACTTTGGGGGCTGGGCAGTAGCACAGAGTGTTAAGGCATGAAGCTCAAGGACAGTCCTAAGGATCCTAGTTCAAGCCCCTGGCTCCCCACTTGCAGGGGATTCACTTCACAAGCAGTGAAGCAGGTCTGGAGGTGTCTATTATTCTCTCCCTCTCTTTGTCTTCCCTCCTCTCTCGATTTCCCTTTGTCCTATCCAACAACTATGATAACAATAATGGCAACAAAATGAAAAAAATGGCAGCCAGTAGCAGTGGATTCCTAGTGCAGGAATTGAGCCCCAGCAATAACCCTGGAACCAAAATAAAATAAAATAAAATAAAGTAAAATAAAATAAAATAAAATGGTTATATGAATACAGTTTCTTATCTCCTTGTGATTAGTGTCTCCTTGCCACTCCCTTTACCATTTTGTACTGGGCTGGTCTCTCATGTCCTCTGTCCTCCCCACCCCTTTAGAATCCTTGGCTCTGTTTCAACAGACTCCAGTGAGTTTCACTCTGTTTTTCCTCTCTTTCTTTGTTTCCAAGTTCTACCTATGAATGAGGCCATCTGGTATTCACCTGTCAGTTTCTGGCTTATTTCACTTAACATGGTTCCATCAAATTCCATCAATGCAGATAAAACCCTCCTATCAGAGACATCCACTTCTGTGACAGGGCAAACATTTAATTATAGTATAGCTAGTCCTCATCATATGAATAATCTTGCAAGTCTTCTTTCCTCTTTTTGAAGCCCCTGGGTCTCTAATCCATTTCTTCATTCATTTCTACATTTAGACAGACTCTCTTTACATATGTAATTACTTTATGTTTCTTTCCCCTCACTAATCTATCTGATGCTATTTGATTGCTCAAGCAGTCTGAGAAGAATCTAGAAGGGATGGTGAAAGTGTCCTCACTGCCCTTACATTCACTTCTCTGCTCCCAGAGTCTGGTGCATGATAGATGCTCAATAATTAACATCTGAATGAATGAATAAATAAATGATGAATTTGCATGTATTTTGACTCTCCTTTTACTTCTCAGTTTGGATTTTCTTTTTAGATCTAGTACCTTGTTTATATAATGTTTGTTTTATTTTCTCTCCTTTGCTCTAAATTACAAAGGTCATATTGTATTTGAAAATTCTTTTTTATTTCTCCTTTGGGATAATTTTTTCTTCTAGTTTGATACTATCTGCAAACTTAATAGGTGTTATTTGGTAATTTACATAGCTGGGAGCACAGTAAAGAAGACAGGTTGTACTGCTTACTCTGCTGCCTTTAAGTCATTTCAGTAATAGGAACACTGAGTCTTCACAGAGAAAGTATTAGCTCATTCCTGAATGAGCTGCTGGAAATAGTATATTAGAATATTAATGAATACCTTGTAAATTGCACAATGTTTGTTTCTGGAATATTTGTATTTTGATGCCAGTATGCATTTTGATTTCTATAAAACCATTCCCATAAGCCAAAATTGATTACACTTATAAAGTATTCTCTAATTAGAAAATTTTCCTTTAAAAAAACTTGTCTGCAGTAAATGTCTCTTCAGAGTGAAATGAGATTCAGCAGCGTAAATGAAAATCCTTATGCAATGTACCAATTATGGCGCTGATTAAACTGATCCTGTTTTACAGTGATGGCTGTGCTACAATGAAAGCTTGCTCTTGCTTGTCTCACCTATCACTTCAGCAGACTAGCCTCTGGGTAGTCTCCAGCAGCTCCTTCTTTTTTTTTTTGCTTTAGTTTTTTTTTTTTCTTTTTTTTTTTTTTAATTTTTTATTTAAGAAAGGATTAGTGAACAAAAGCATAAAGTAGGAGGGGTACAACTCCACACAATTCCCACCACCCAATCCCCATAACCCACCCCCTCCCATGGTAGCTTTCCCATTCTCTATCCCTCTGGGAGCATGGACCCAGGGTCGTTGAGGGTTGCAGAAGGTAGAAGGTCTGGCTTCTGTAATTGCTTCCCCGCTGAACATGGGCGTTGACTGGTCGGTCCATACCCCCAGTCTGCCTCTCTCTTTTCCTAGTAGGGTGTGTCTCTGGGGAAGCTGAGCTCCAGGACACATTGGTGGGGTCTTCAATCCAGGGAAGCCTAGCCAGCATCCTGGTGGCATCTGGAACCCGAGTCATGAAGCTGAAGGGTTGTCATTCCACACGTGAAGTCTCTGGATACAGTCTGAGGTGAAGCATGTTGAGATGGCAATCGTTGCTTTGGTTAGGTTGTGATCGGCGGATGCAATATTATTTGGTTTGGATTGGGAGATGCATACGGGAAAGTGGGCCCTATCCAAGGGTTCCAGGACTGGGGGAAGTAGGGGCTCTATAGTGAAGATGTGAGGTTCCTGCTGTCTTAGGGTTCAAAAAGACAATCAATAGTTAATATTATCATCACATTATTTGTTAATTGGGTTAACTTTGAAAAGTCCCTTTGTTATGGTTTGCTGTACAGTAACCAGTATCTTGTAGATAGCTGTGCTATTGGAAGCTTCTAATCTACTTGGTCTAGGCTTTTGAGAGAGTCCGCATATCAAATACATAGCCTATATATTAAAAAGATTCAGTTTGTCTTTTGAGAAACTTTGAGACATACAATTGATTTCCCCCTCTCATATTAATTAACTACTGATTTATATGTCTACATTTTGCTAGGAGTGTACATAAACACCATTCCCACCACCAAAGGACTGTGACCCATCCTTCCCGCCCACTCCCACCCCCCACTGGCCCAGGAAGCTGCATGTCTACCCCTCACCACTGGGTTTTTACTTTGGTGCCCTACTTACAATTTGATCAGGTCCTGCTTTTAGTTTCCCTTTCAGATCTTCTGAGTCAGCTTCTGTTGATGAGTGGGATTATCCCATACTCGTCTTTATCTTTCTGACTTAATTCACTTAACATAATTCCTTCTAACTCTGTCCAAGATGGGTCAGAGAAGGTGGGTTCATTGTTCTTGATAGCTGCATAGTATTCCATTGTGTATATATACCACAGCTTTCTCAGCCACTCATCTGGTGTTGGGCACCTGGGTTGCTTCCAGGTTTTAGCTATTATGAATTGTGCTGCTATGAACATAGGAGTACACACCTCTTTTTGGTTGGGTGTTATGGAATAGTCATTGGGGTATAACCCCAGGAGAGGAATTATTGGGTCATATGGAAGGTCCATGTCTAGCCTTCTGAGAGTTTTCCAGACTGCTCTCCACAGAGGCTGTACCAATTTACATTCCCACCAGCAATGTAAAAGGGTTCCTCTGTCCCCACATCCTCCCCAGCATTTGTTGCAGCTGTCCTTTTTGATGTATACCATTCTTACAGGAGTGAGGTGGTATCTTAGTGTTGTCTTAATTTGCATTTCTCTGACAATCAGTGACCTAGAGCAGTTTTTCATATGTTTGTTAGCCTTTTGGATCTCCTCTGTGGTGAATGTTTTGTTCATTTCCTCTGCCCATTTTTGGATGGGGTCATTTCCCTTTTTGTCCTTAAATAAGCACTGCCTATGAGTGAGATCACCCAGGATTAATCCTCTTTTTGGCTTATTTCACTTAACATGATTCTTTCAAGCTCCATTCAAGATGAAGTGAAGAAGATGACATCATAATTCTTTTTTTAAAAAATATTTATTTTATTTATTTCCTTTTGTTGCCCTTGTTTTATTATTGTAGTTATTATTGTTGTCATTGTTGTTGGATAGGACAGAGAGAAATGGAGAGAGGAGGGGGAAGACAGAGTAGGGAAGAGAAAGATAGACACCTGAAGACCTACTTCACTGCTTGTGAAGCAACTCCCTTGCAGGTGGAGAGCCAGGGCTCGAACCAGGATCCTTACGCTGGTCCTTGTGCTTTGCACCACTTGCACTTAACCCGGTGTGCTACAGTCCAACTCCCGACATCATAATTCTTAACAACTGAGTAATATATATATACCACAACTCTCTTAGCCAGCCATCTATCACTGGACACCTAGCTTGCTTCCAAGTTTGGGCTATTACAAATTGTGCTACTATGAACATAGATATACATCATTTTGGATGGGTATATTTATTTCCTTAGTATATATTCCCAGAAGAGAAATTGCCAGGTCATAGGGTGGGTCCATTTATAGCCTTCTGACAGTTTTATAGACTGTTCTCTACACGTGTTGGACAAATTTGCATCCCCAGTAGCAGTGTAGAAGGGTTCATTTACTCCAGCAACCTCTCCAACATTTGTTGTTACTATCCCTTCTGGGGTATGATATTCTCACAGTAATGAAGCTCATTGTTGTCTTTATTTGCATTTCTATGACAATTGGTGGTTTTGAGCAATTTTTCATGTCTGTTGGCCCTTTGGATCTCTTTTTTGGTGAATATTCTGTTCATATCTTGTACCCATTTGTGGATGGGCTCATTTCATTGTTGCTTGGTTTAGTGACTTGTTTAACTCATGTTGTGAAGTTTAGATGTATACTGGAGAATGAAGCTTTCCAGTTGAGTCAGATCTATCCTGTTCCCTGTGAAGATATTGCTTCTTGGGTGAGAGAAAAGAAAAGAAAACAAAACAAAACAAAATAAAACAAAACAAAACAAGAACAATAACAAGAACAAAACCCAAAAAAGTTCATTCTCTGTTTTGGAGAGGTATTTTTCCCTTAACAACCAGGCAAAGATGCAGAATACCAGACACCTGCATATACAGGTCTTTAAGAAGTGTCAATCCCTCTCCCCAGCTCCTGTGAGAGAAAGTTGATGAGAAAAATGGGAAAATGGGGGAGGGGGAGATAAGGAGATCTGTTAAGCAAGCCACTCACAGAGTATTTCATGTGGACTCTCCTGTGAAAATGTTTACATTGACTTTGAATGTGATAAGAGAGGAAAAGAAATGGGGAGAGAAATTAGAAGGGGGAAAGTCATATTTCATGCAGATATCACATCCTCTGATAAACTGCAGAAAAAGATTGACCTGCCTTTTCAATTCCTTCCTTCCTTCCTTCCTCCCTTCCTTCCTTCCTTCCTTCCTTCCTTCCTTCCTTCCTTCCTTCCTTCCTTCCTTCCACTCTCTCTCTCTCTCTTCCTCTCTCTCCTCTTAAATATTTAACTCTTAAATATTTATCATTGCCACCAGGGTATTGCTGGGACTTGGTGCCTACACAATGAATCCACCACTGCTCCTGGTGGCCATTTTTTTTATTTGATAGAACATAGAGAAATTGAGAGGGTAAAGTGAGGTAGAGATACAGACATCTGTAATGTTTGTTTCACCGCTTGTGAAGCTTCCCCCTGCAGATGGGGAGCAGGGTTTGAACCCAGGTCTTTGTGCGTGGAAGTATGATGTTTAATTAGGTGTGCCACTGTGTGGCCTTTCTGTCCAGATGCCTTATTTGCTAATGAAAAACAAGCATCCACGAAGGAAAGAAACATTCACACATCAGGTAGAACATAGCTCTCTCTTCAGGAGCATGAGGGCTCTGAGGCTTTAATAGATCTATCTGTTAAAATTGCTACAATGACAAGGGAAAAAAAAGGAAGGAAGAAAGAAAAGAAGGAAAAAGCACAGCAACTATAGATCTATAACTATATGTATGTGTTACTTGACCAGATGGCAGAGTTAGGCATCTTGCTGCTTCTGGTTACCACAGGGCTGCTATCAGAATTCAATAATCATTCCTGTTCACTGTATTGGATACAAGACAGATTTTGTAGAAGGATGACTGCCCATTTCATCCAAGATCCTTGGAAGTTTATCCTCACGGGGTGCAGTAACTTCCCGTGAGGGCGGCTGGAGGTGTGTGTTTGTTTTTTGGCTAAATAAATTATGCCACTCATATTTGTAAAGGAGTTGGGAGTTGTTGGATACCCAACTGTAACAGGTGCTTATTTTGTGCTAAACTGGGATAATTTGCTATATGAAATGGTGCTGGAATATAGAAATAGCCTCGATTCAACCTTTCAACCAAATATATTTGCCACTTGAAATGATTAGCAGTTAGAACAACAGCACCTGGCACGTTTGCAGACGTATTTCAAGAAAATTTTGGGTCATGAGCTCAGTGGCATTTATTGAACTCTACTTTTGTATTTTTGCCCATTTGTAAGTCACAACCTGCTTTCACTCTCCTGACTGAATACTAATGCCAGGAAGAAGGTAAACGACCTGCTTTGGACAGTTAGGATGAGAATATTGAGAAGCTGATCTGGTCCCAGGGATTTGGCCTTTGAGGCAGAGCAGAAGCTACTTTGCAAATGCCAACCCTTGTTTGTCATGATCATTACCTGGGGAAATCTGTGACTTTAAAGACATGACGTTGCTTTCATAAATAATATTAACTAGGTTATATACTTATCAGTTATCGATTATTCATGGGTCATAACCATGAAGGCAGCCACTCGAGCCCATCCTGTTGTGATGATTAATATTTTATTAGTGCGTAGATGATAGAATAAATACAAGCAAACGTTGCCTACAGAAGAGGAGGCCAAACTGAACTAACTGTGCAAGTCCAGAAATGAGAGGTCTTGCCAATCTCCTACTTTAATATGTCAAGGAAGTTTAAGAATAAATAAGGAGGTGTTCAGCAATTTGTTTGGCTTTGTATGTTAACTCTATTTTCAGCCACCAGGTTCCAGATGCCGTCATGATGCCAACCAGGCTTCCCTGGACTGAAGACCCCGCCAATGTGTCCTGGAGCTGTGCTTCCCCAGATACCCACCCTACTAGGGAAAGAGAGAGGCAGACTGGGAGTATGGACCGACCAGTCAACACCCATGTTCAGCGGGGAAGCAATTACAGAAGCCAGACCTTCCACCTTCTGCAACCCACAGCAACCCTGGGTCCATGTTCCCAGAGGGATAGAGAATGGGAAAGCTATCAGGGCAGGGGATGGGATATGGAGATCAGGTGGTGGGAGCTGTGTGGAGTTGTACTCCTCCTATCCTATAGTTTTGTTAATGTCTCCTTTCTTAAATTAAAAAAATTAAATAACAAAAAAAAAGAATAAATGAGGGGGACAAGGCAGTGGCACACCTGGTTGAGTGCACATATTACAATGCTCAAGGACCTAGGTTCAAGCCCCCATGCCCGCCTGCAGGGGGGAAAGCATCACAGTGGTGAAGCAGGGCTGCAGGTTTCCCTGTCTCTTTCCCTCTCTATCTCCACTACCCCTCTCAATTTCTCTTTGTCTATCCAATAATAAATAAAAGGTAAAAAAAAAAAGGAAAAGGAAAAGAAAATCTTTTAAAAAAAGAATAGAGTGGCATAAAGTAGAACTGCTTATAAAGAGAGTGAAACTCTTCTTTGTAACAGGAATAATTTAGTGTAAGTTAGAGTTGACTTGAGAGAGAAGCTTGCATGTGGAGAAGCTGCATACTCGAATGCATTTCACGGAAAGCTTTTACTTCCTTCTTTCCCCCACCTATGGAGAAAACCTGCATGCATTATCAGCTCAATGGTAATTCAATCTTACTGTAACACATGAAGATAGTTATTGGCACAACACCTCTCAGGAGTGTTTTGTTAGAAAAATGAGGGCCATCTGTGCAGGAGTCTCTGGGTAGCACTTCTTGCTTCTCTTTTGTTCTGTAGAATTGCACCGCTTTGTACTCTCTCACTTTCAGCAAAAAAGCAATTTTGTAAATGGTGCACTCAAATGCTCTGATGAAGTTATAACTGATAAAGGCGTTGAGATGAGGATGCTACAGTGAAAAATGAGGTATGTCAAAGAAAACTGATTTGCAATCATAAAATGCAGACAAGGTGGTCTGGAGTGGTGTGTGGATTTCATGCTGTCAGCTGCCCACTTCTAGATTTGGTCACAGCCTGGGGAAGCTATATATTGTCAGAAATGCTTGTGGATGCTAATATGTCAACACTTGTTCAATGTCAAATTATATTAGAAGGTTTCATCTCCGTTAAATTTCAACAGTTGCCTCCAAACTTGATTACATCTCCTCTGGTCAAATGAAATTTCCTTTTAAAACTGTCAGCCTTGAAAAATAATAATAAAAAAAAAACACCAGAGAACGTGGGATGATGCTTAATGCCATGGGTATTGTTTGCATCTTTTAATCATGACCTAGTAGATCTTAGATATAAAACTCCACTCGCTTCCCAGAAAATATGTAAGGTGCACACCATTCTTTCTGCATTCCTTCACCTGATGATCTTTTCTGCTTGGCTTAATAATTTCCCCTTAAGTCATAGAAGCTGGATAGCAACTCTAACTGCTTTGCCTTTATTGGTTGTAAATTCTTTACCAGTGTTACTCTCCTGCCATTTTCTCCTTCTCTGTATGTATGTTTCTCTTTTTCTTTCTTAGTACATTAACCCCTTCACACAGACCTTTCTACTTTCTCACTATCACAGATGTTCTTTGCAGACATTCTGTATGAAATAACCTGCAAATCTTCTCATGACAAAACACTTGGAAATTCTGGGTGAATGGTTTAAAAATTTATTTATTTATTGGAACTAGTGCCTCCATACATTTTCTAGTTATCCACTGTGTGTGTGTGTGTGTGTGTGTGTGTGTGTTTATAATGGTGTAGTGCCAGGACCTCACATACGCATGATTCCAAAGCTCCCAGGCTGACTTTTTTTTTTTCCTCCAGAGTTATCACTGGGGCTCAGTTCCTACACTATGAATCCACTGCTCCTGGAGGCCATTTTTCCCATTTTGTTGTCCTTGTAGTTGTTATTGTTGCCATTGCTGTTCTTGTTGGATAAGAAAGAGAGAAATCAAGATAGAAGGGGAAGACAGAGAGGGGGAGAGAAAGGTAGACACCTGCAGACCTGCTTTACTACTTGTGAAGCCACCCCCCTGCAGCTGGGGAGGTGGGGCCTCCAACAAGGAACCCTGAGCGCCCCATGCTTGCGTTTCACACCATGTGCTCTTAACCCGCTGCGCTACTACCTGTCCCCCCAGGCTGACTTTTTTTATTCTTTTCATTTCAAAGAGACATCAAGAGAAAAGGCAAGATAAGGAGAGAGGAAGTGACATCACAGCACTGCTTCACTGTCCATGGAGCTTTCCCTGATGTTGTTTTGCTCCGATATTTTGTCAGGGCCCAAACACAGGCCACTAAGTATGAGAATCTGTATACTCTATAGGGTAAGCTTTATCCTAGCTATATGTATTTTATTTTTCAATTTTTTTAAAAAAATTTATTTATTTATTGGGGAATTAATGTTTTACATTCAACAGTAAATACAATAGTTTGTACATGCATAACATTCCCCAGTTTCCCATTTGACAATACAACCCCCACTATGTCATTTATCATCCTTCATGGACCTGTACTCTCCCCACCCACCCACCCCAGAGTCTTTCACTTTGCTGCGATATGCCAATTACATTTCAGGTTCTACTTCAATTTTCCAGTGTATTTTATTTATTGCCACCAGGATCACTGCTGGAACTTGGTATCTATACCACTAATCCACTGGTGCTGGTAACCTTTTCTCCTTTCTTTCTTTCTTTCTTTCTTTCTTTCTTTCTTTCTTTCTTTCTTTCTTTTTTGTTTTTTCCTTTTTCTTTTTTTTTATCAGGTTGGAAAGAGAGAAACTGAGAGGAAAGAGGGACAGAGAGACACTTGCAGACCTGCTTCACTACTCATGAAGCTTCCTCCTCATAGGAGGGAAATGGGGGCTTGAACTCAGGTCCTCACATACTCTAATAGGTGCACTCAACCAAGTGTGTCACCACCTGTCCCCTATCCCAACTATATGTTAATCTTTCCCTTCCATACATCCATACAGTAGACATTTATTGACACATTGTATTTTGTTTTGTGATGTGTTATATACACAAAAATTAAAAAAACTGATTCCATACTTACACCTCCAAAAGAAAAGCCTTAATGTTGACAGATCATCCTTTGAATGATCTGAAACAGTGGAAGGATATTAAAATTTCACTAATCTCTCAATCAGGCTGCCATCTCAGATTCTGCAATACAAGTAAATGGACGCCTCAGTGATGTTGTGGATTTGGTTGCAGACCACCACAATCAAGCAGATATCATCATCAATCAATTCATATGAATTTTTTGTTTCCTGCTCCATTATAATTATGTTTACATGATACTGTAGTCTGTTAAATAGCAAATACAGTTATGTCTAAAAGCAATGTCCATGCTGTGATTCAAAATACTTTATTGCTAAATATCATCCAGGCCTTCAGCTAGTCATAATCTTTTTTGCTGGTGGAAGAACTTGTTTCAATGATGATAATTGCTGTTGGTGGTTGCTGAAGCTTTTGATAGCTGTGACACTTTTGGTTTTAAAACAATGAAGTACCATGTACTTACTTTTCTTTCCATGAAATATATTTTTTGCAACATGTGATGCTGTTTGATAGTATCTTATCCACAGTAGGATTTCTTTCAAAATTGGAGACAACTCCTTCAAACTCTGTTGCTGCATTATCAGCTAAGTCATTTTAATATTTTAATTCTTGTCTTTTTAACAATGTTCACAGAATTTTTGCCAGGTGTATATTTTATTTCAATGAATAACTTACTTATTATATAATTTTACTGGGGGGTTATGGTTTACAGTATAGTTGGCATATGAGAAAAATTTCTTAACTTGCCTTGATTGGGGTCTGCAAAACACTCTCACCCCCTTTTCTACCATTAAACACCAGAACCAAAACCTCTCTCCCCTCCCCCAGCTTCTCTCTGCCTTCATTCCCTAGAGTCCTTTGCTTTGGCACTTCCTTTCCTGGGTATATATAGTAAGGAAACAAACACACTCATCCAAAGAGATCTATGTACAGCTATATTCACAGCAGCACACTTTGTAGTAGACCAAACTTGGAAGCAACCTGGTGTCCAACAACATATGTTGTTTCATACATGGAATGTTGGTAAAATGAACTGAGAAAGTTCATAAACAATGAACTACTATTCAGTTGTTAAGAGTGATGAAGTCGTCTCCTTCATCTCATCTTGGATGGAGCTCGATGGAATCATATTCAGTGAGATAAGTCCCCTCCCTCAAAAAAATGACTTTCTTTGCACATCCATAGAAGTAGGTCCTAATATATATATTCAAATATTATCATGTGATTGTAGCAATTAAGTCATATTTTTGTGCTCCATTTCTAATATTAGTTCTCTTTCTATTTCCCATACATCCACCATGCTAACTCCAATGTCGTTTTTAACCCTTCAAAGTTATTGATGAGGGATGGAATGTTATTGATGAGGGGTGGAATCACTCTTGTTACTGTTGATATTCCCTCAAGTAAAACAAATACTCTTAATCTTATCTAGAATGGTAAATCCTTTCTAGGTTTATAATTGATTTTGTCCAGATCCTAGGGGAATTACTATCCCAGGCAGTAGTAGCCTCAGGAAATGTATTTATTCAATGATAAGATATTAAAACTATTCTTTGATTCATCATCTACAGAATGTTGTATTACCAAGAATGAAAACAATATTACAATTGTTGCACATCTCCAGGTACATTGTCATAGAGCAGTAATATTTTGAAAGAAATATTTTTCAGAGTAATAGCACTCAACAATGGGATTCAAATATTTAGAAAGTCATGTAAAATATTATGGTATCATTTAGCTTGTACAATTTAATGAGAATAGGCAGGATAGACTTAGACTACTTTTTAAAATTTTTTCTTTATTGGGGGATTAATGGTTTACAGTCAGCAGTAAAATACAATAGTCTATACATGTATAACATTTCCACACAACAATACAATCCCCTCTAGGTCCCCCTCTGCCATCATATTCCAGGACCTGAATCCTCCTCCTACCCCAGAGTCTTTGACTTTGGTGCAATACACCAACTCCAGTCTAAGTTCTGTTTAGAGTTTTCCCTTCTGATATTGTTTTTCAACTTCTGCCTGTGAGTGAGATCATTCTATATCAATCCTTTTGTTTCTTATTTATCTCACTTAACATGATGTCTTCGAGCTCCATCAAAGATGGGGTAAAGAAGGTGAATTCACCATGAACCCTAAACTTTGGAGCCTCAGGAATAAGAGTCTCTTTGCATAAGCATGATGCCATCTAACCCTGTTCACATTTCTGTTTTCCATATAACAATTCAGTGTCCTTCTAGGTCCTCCTCTGCAATCATGTTCTAGGATCTAAACCCCCCCCCCCCAGAGTCCTTACTTTGGTGCAACACACCAGACTGAGTCCAAGCTCTCCTTTGTGTTTATTGTTCACTGTTTTCTTTCTTTCTTTCTTTCTTTCTTTCTTTCTTTCTTTCTTTCTTTCTTTCTTTCTTTCTTTCTTTCTTTCTTTCTTCCTTTTTGTAATTGGATTCATTTCATTGAAGGTGCCTTTAAAATTTAGATGGAAAAGCGTTCTGCCAATATTTTTCTCTAAGTATCTGATAGTTTCTAGTCTAACATCCAAGGGGTGTAGAAATTTTCTGCTATTAATGTGTTGCTATTAAGATATTGCTATAGCCCTTTCAGTAGATATTTGATGTATTTAGATGGCCTCTCCTTGGGTGCCTAGATGTGAATAATCAAAGACATCTTGATTGACTGATCCTCTATCCCTATTTTTTTTTGAGGGGGTCTATCACCTCAGATTGAGAATATCTATCTGTTCCTGCCCTTTATTGTAGGCCATTGGCTTGTATGATAGTTTTCCATCCTTTCACTTTGAGTCTGTGTTTGTCTTGTTGAATGTGGGATTCCTGAAGACATCATATGGTTGGGTGGTGTTTTCTGATCCATCTTCCTACTCTGTGCTTTTTAATAGGTGGATTCAGGCCATTGACATTTACTGATTAGAATGAAGATACTTTTTTATATTTATTTATTTTCCCTTTTGTTGCTCTTGTTGCTTTTATTGTTGTTGTCATTGATGGCAGATATGACAGAGAGAAATGGAGAGAGGAGGGGAAGACAGAGAGGGGGAAAGAAAGATAGACACCTGCAGACCTGCTTCACCACCTGTGAAATGACTCCCCTGCTGTGGGGAGCCGGGGGCTTGAACCGGGATCCTTATGCTGGTCCTTGTGCCTTTCACCACATGCGCTTAACCTGCTGTGCTCCCACCTGACTCCCAGAATGAAGATATTTTAATGCCATTATTCTAAAATTTTAGATTGTTCTGATATATGGCATGTTTATGATGATCTGATTGTTTACAAGATAGCTTTCAGAGCTTCTTGCAGAGCAGGCTTGGTGACTGATTCCTTCAACTGTTACTTGTCTGAAAAGGTTTTTATGCCTCCATCTTGTTTGAATGACAGTCTATCTGGTTACAACAGTCTTCGTTGAAAGCCTTTCTCTTTGAGCTCTCTCTATATATCTTACCATTCTCTTCTGGCCTTTAGTGTTTGTGTAGAGAAGTCTGTTGCTAATCTTATGGGTTTTCCTCTATAGGTGACTCTTTGTTTTACTCTTGATTCTTTCAAGATTCTTTCCCTATCCTTATTAGTTTTCATTCTAAATATGATGTGTTTTGATGTCTTTAAGTCTAGGTTAATTCTGTTTGGGACCCTCTGAGCTTCTTGAACCTTTGTCTTTTATGTTGTCTAGACTAGAGAAGTTCTCAGTTATTATGTCCTGTAGAATGCTTTCTTCCCTTCCTTCTCTTCCTCTGGCAAGTGAATAATGCATATGTTATTTCTACTAAAGTCACCCCATATGTCTCTGTTGTTGTTTTCAGTATCTCTTAATCTCTTTTTGAGATCTTTTACTTCTTTTTTGGTTTTCTTTAATTTGTCCTCAATCTTGCTAATTCTGTTTTCTGTCTCATTTATTCTGTCTCTCTCTTGTTTTATGTAGCTCTGTTATTTTGTTACCCTGTTCTGATATTGTATTAGCTTGTTCAGCTAGTTGTGCTCTTAGCTCAGTTATTTCAGCTTTCAACTCTCTAATTACTTCAAGATAGTTAATGTTTTCTTTCAGAGCTAATTTTTTCCCCATTTCTGATGATATTATTTTCAAACTCTTTCCTCATTCCTGTGACTAATGTCTCAATGTCTTTGGATATTGTCCTCATTCTAATGTGCTTCTGCCTTTGGGGAGGTTTTAGCTGGGCCTTTGTCCTGGTTCATTTCTCCAATGTTACTTCGTGGATTAACTATTGGATATAGTCTTTTATAAGGTTACTCTATATACTTTTCAGTCCACTGAACCCTCTTGCCTGGATTATCTTGTGTCTAAGTAATATATATATATACAGAGTTCACAGTTGTGGAAATTAACAGTTGTTTCAATGTTATCTCAATCCCTGAGTTGAAGCACAGTGGCTGTTAAAACCTCTTTTGTTCTTTTTCTTCACTGAGGGACTTTTACCTTTGTGTAGGATTTTTTTTAGCTTAATTACTCACTCCTGACCAAGAGATAAAGCAGGGTGGGGGAGAGATAGCACAGTGGTTATGCAAAGAGACTCCAAGCCCCAAGGATCCATATCCCCAGGTTTAAATCAGCTACTCTGCCGGCAGCCAGAGCCAAGCTAGGCAGCACTACTTGGCCCTGTGAGTTTCTAAACAAGTCCTGTTTACACTCTGTTTGTTCTGAGGCAATTATTCACTGTGTTCTCATCAAGAGAACAATAGGGAAAGGCTACCCCTACCAGCCCCACCTGTAGACCACCAGGGTGTAGTACTTCTCCTGAGTTTCCTGGTCAGTTCTTTGCTCCAGATGTCAGCACAGGGCCTCCCCTCCCCCCACTGCTCCAGCTTCCAAGGGGCAGTAGCAATGGAGACTCACAGTTGCATTTGGTGAGCCTTAGGGGCATCTTCACCTCCCTTTAGCAGTCTTCTTGTTGGTCAAATAAACTGGAGGTGACTCTTCAACTGGCAAACTACCAAACTGTTATCAGCCACTCAGGAGTAGATACAGGCTTTAGCCTCAGGAATCTCTCCTTGGGCTCCTCTCTGTCCACAAGCCACATGTGTTTTTGCTCACTGGTGAATTGGTGGGTTCCTAAAGCAGTTCTCATCTCATTTTGTTGAGATCTCAGGTGATTTACTTTGATATTCAAACCTGGATTTTTGTGTAGGTCCTTGTACTTAATACTATGTGTGTTTAACCGGGTACACCACCACCTGAATTCCAGTTGACTATTATTTCTATAACCTGCTATTTGTATTTTATTTTATTTATTCATTAATTTATTTAACTTATTTTTTTCTGTATCCTCATTCCACTCAGTGGAAACTATAATAACCCAGTCACAGATATGGGTTGACTATCTGTATTTGTATATCTGTATCTGATTTATATATATATATATATGTATACCTATTTTTTCCTGCGGTTTTGCCTTCACTTACTAAGTTACACCTACACCTATTAACTACTTCCAAGTGTCCTTTTCTCCTCTTCCCTCTCAGATTAACAAAATAATGCCTTACTTCCTCTGGTGTTTTCCATATTCACTTCATTGTCATTGATGGTGTAAAAAAGATTTCTGGTCACAAACATTCTGGGCCTTAGTAGAATTAGGGTATAGAACACTCTGGTCATCTTCCCCATCTTTAAAAAAAATGATTGACAAGATCGTAGGATAAGAGGGTTACAATTCCACACAATTCCCACCACCAGAGTTCCATATCCCATTCCCTCCATTGGAAACTTTCCTGTTCCTCTGGGAGCCTGGACCCAGGATCATTATGGGGAGCAGAAGGTGAAAGGTCTGGCTTCTGTAACTGTTTCTCCACTGAACATGGGCTTTGGCAGGCCCATCCATATTTCCAGCCTGTTTCTACTTTTCTTTAGTGGGTAGGGCTCTCAAGAGGTAGAGTTCCAGGACACATTGGTGAGGTCATCTGCCCAGGGAAGTCTGGTTGGTGTCATGGTAGCATCTGCAACTTGGTGGCTGAAAAGCACTGAGATATAAAGCAGAGCAATTTGTTTAATAATCAGGAACCTAAAAGCAAGAATATAGCAAATAAGATTTAGGGGTCTCCATTTTGGAAAAAGCTAGTAGATTTATTTTAGATATATTTGAAGGGGCCCTTGACTTTACTATTTTTTTTGCCAGAGCCCAACAGCTACTATGAAGGTTGACTAGGAGAATTGTTGGGAGATGGTGTCAGAGTTGCAAATAAGACTAGAAGTCTGAATCAGAGAAGTGAGTAGCTCCCAAATATGGGGAAAACATATAAATATCGTTAACTGTAAACCCCATCAGTTTGATCTGTGGCCCATATTCAGCCCACAAGCCTGTATAATCTCTGCATCTCTGTCAGTCTGAGCTCATATTCTGTGCTCATAGCTAGGGACATTTCAGGCTGCCACTCATTGCAGGACCAGTCTTCCTCAAGTGGCAGAATATGTTGACCCAACTCCCTTCAGAGAATGGAGAGGTCCCCACCATTATTGATCCACATTGAGGGCAAAGTCCTGTAGAGGCCCACAAGTGGGTTCACTATGTTGTTCCTGATGTTCTCCCCCCATTTAGGAGGAAAATTCTTTTTGGGGCACAAAAAGAATGAGTTCTGGCTTCCATAATTTCTTCTCTGCTGGACATGGATGTTGAAAGGTAGATACATATCCCTAGCCTAACAGACAATTTTCTAAAGTAGAGATGCCCATGAAGAAATGCTCCACTTCTCTTATCATAAAATAATGCAAATTAATACAATATCTATGATAATGGGCTACATTAACAAAATAGAAAATGACAAGTGTTGGAGAGGTTGTGGAGAAAAAAAGAACTCTACCACACTGCTGTTGTAAGTGCAAACTAGTGCAGCTCTAGAAATATCACTCTTAGGCATTTATACAAAGGACATGTAAGCACTATGCACCCCTGTCCTCATAACTACACTATTCACAATACCAAAGCGTGTAAGCAGGCTAAATGCCCATTGACAGATGACTGTTATGGGATATATACTCCATAGAATGCTACTCTGCAATCAAAAAGGTGATATTATGTCCTTTGGGACAAAATGTGTGGGCCTGGGGGTGATTGTACTTAGCAAAATAAATATATGAGAGATATCTACCAGATGGTTTCACTCATGTGGAATCTAGAGAACTGAAATACATCAACTTGCAAAACAAATAAAGAATAAAACAAAAACCAAATCGAACAAAAACAGAAGTTAACAACGTATTTCCAAGATTTTGTGAGACTTTATGGTGGTTATCATTGGAAGGTAGAAGAGTGGGTCACAGAACTTCGATGTTGTGGGTTGTGTAGAAATAGGCCCTGTAGTCTTACAACCTTGTAACTCACTACTAATCAAAAATAAATAAAATTTTTGATAGTGAATTGTACTTAAGCCATATCTTTAGGACAAGGGGAAATAAATATGTAATGGGTTAATGGTTACACACAGTCAGTTGAAAGGGAGGTCTGGGTGCAATTTTTTTTCATAGCTCACCTCTCTGGGAGTATAATGGATTAAATACTGGTATGTATATATATTCTCACTGGGAAAACAAGCCAGGTATTATACAAAGCACAAATGTTTGGGGATTTGAAAGAATTAGAGGAAATCTCCAAACAGTGAGAAAACAAACCAAACCAAACTGAACCAAAAGAAAACAAAACAAAACAAAACGGGAAACAGGAAAAGCTGTGAAAAGTGAGAAAACAAAGAATGCATGTGGAAGGATTGTTTCAAAGTCAGGACTCAAACTGCCAGAACTGAGTGATGGTACAAGTGCTTGAGTGCACATGTTACAATGCATGATGACCCAGATTTGAACTCTGTTCTCCATCCCCAGGGGAGAAACTTCACAAGCTGTGGAGCAGTGCTGCAGTTATCTCTTCATCTCTATATGGAACT